>NW_005363578.1:14925-16389 GCF_000412655.1 Myotis brandtii | reverse complement strand
GCCTGATCCCCCAGGGAGCGGGCCTAAGCCAGCAGGTGGTCATCCCCCGAGGGGTCCCAGACTGCAAGAGGGCATAGGCCGGGCTGAGGGACCCCCCCGAGTGCACAAATTTTTGTGCACCGGGCCTCTAGTCTATACTAATAATAGACAAATATGTAAATTGACTGTCCCTCCATGACACCCACAGCCAATCAGGAGTGAGTAGGCAAATTAACCCAACAAAGATGGTGGCACCCATAGTGTCCTGTGTCCAGAGTGGCAGCAGCAGAGAGCTACCAGTGGTGGTGGGCATGGTGACCAGGGTGCTGGGCGGCTGGCTTAGGTGGGCCATACCCCAGGCTGCTGGTGCCTGTGCTGAGGCGACTAGTGGTGCGGGCAACTGTGGGGCATGTCCAAGTCTGGGGCACTGGGAGACATCGAACTGCAGCCCAGGAAGCGAGTCGCCGGAGGACCTGGCCACCGCCTACCCACCACTGAAGCCGCCTCCTACCAGATATATCCTAGCCTAGGTTGTGGGAAGCGGGTTCAGGGAACCTCTCCCTTGTTTGTGCCCAGAGCCCGGCTCAGAGAGGTGTGATGGAGAAAGGCTGTGTTGGTTGATCAGGAGCAGCAGACCCGCCCTAGGCCTCTTCTCCTTGGGAATTTGGAGAAGACCCACTTCCAGTCTCGGAGGCTGACATGAACGTTGGGCGTCTTTGGAAGAATGATTGTTTTGCTTGGGAATATAGTTTGTCTATAGAAGGCTGGGAAAGAACAAAATCTGTTACCAGTCCGCCTCCAAACAGACACCCTCTGGAGCTGAAAGCCTCAAGAGCGAGCACTCTCACACCCCCATCTCTGGTCCTATCAGTGTCCGAGGCAGATCTGGTGAGTAGGGGGGCACCCTGCCTGTTGTCAGTCTGAGGGAGGCATGTCTGGGAGTAGTGAGAAAGGGCATCTTCTAAAAGAAGCTTCTCTGTCATTAACTGTTTCATAAATGTCTCCACTTTGGTAACAAGACATTCACTTTTTCTATATTCAGAAGCAGGATATTTCCCACATGCTCCAATCAGTAGGATGCAGCCCGTTGCTCTGAACCAGTCACAGCTGAAAAAAAGAGATGCCCATTAACCACATACCCTTCCCCCACAAACTTCAAAAAGTTGGGTCAGCTTCCTTTCCAGAAAGCTAGGACTGATTTTAGGGTCCCAGATACACTGGACCTGGTCACTGTGGAGTGATCTACTTGCTCAAATGACAGGGGCAGGATGAGACAGAGGATGTATTTGAGTTTTGTTCTG
The DNA here is from genome assembly GCF_000412655.1 of Myotis brandtii. Taxonomy (NCBI): domain Eukaryota; kingdom Metazoa; phylum Chordata; class Mammalia; order Chiroptera; family Vespertilionidae; genus Myotis; species Myotis brandtii. Next base: position 15,109 of record NW_005363578.1, on the reverse strand, counting down.
TTTTTCAAAAATTGCCTATTACAAACACTTCTGTAGTAGTCCTCAATTGTACTTGAAGTACTGTATTTCCTCCATTTGTACACATACTCCTTCTCCAAATTTTAACATTTTTGAAACCAGGATACATCTTAACAGAGAAGTTAAAAGGACTTGCTAGCTGCTATGCATCTATGTGGATATATAT
>NW_005363578.1:4383-14642 GCF_000412655.1 Myotis brandtii | reverse complement strand
GACCAGGAGACCGGGAGTTCGATATCTATGACTGTGCTGACCACCAGGGAGCGACATGGAACAAAGGAAGACCCCAGCCAGCAGCCAGAAAGCCTCGATTGGCCCTGATCGCTGGCCAGGCCTAGGAACCCTACCTGTGCATGAATTTCATGCACCGGGCCTCTGGTTTAACTATATAAAGCAAAATTTGCAGCACTATATTGTTCTGCCTATAGCTACATTATACCAGTACATGAAAATATTAGCAATAAAATAAAAACAAATCACTGCATGAACACTTTGAATATTTTAATAAAAGTAATTTAATATTAATTATAAGGAGATTGCAACAGGTTAAAGAAACATTTTAATTTCGCCTCCAAGATCACAAATATATCAATGTATATTACATTTTTGATTAACAAAAATAAATTGAGAAGAAAGTGCATGAACACTTTGAATATTTTAATAAAAGTAATTTACTATTAACTATAAGGAGATTGCAACAGGTTAAAGAAACATATTTTAATTTCGCCTCCAAGATCACAAAAATATCAATGTATATTACATTTTTGATTAACAAAAGTAAATTGGGAAGAAACAAAGGAACAATCAAAAAATGAAGTCAAAGGGAATATAAATGTCAAGATGTCATACAAAAATAAATACCATTGTATCTTCGATTACATTAAATGTATTAGTACTAGACATTCCAATCAAAAGGCTGAGATAAGGTAACAATAAAAATGAAAAGCAAGAACTAACTCTGCTGTTTATAATATACATATTTCAAATATACACACTTAAGTAGTTCTATATAAAAAGTCGAAAACTACCCTGCAAATAAAAAAGCATGAAAAAGTTTGAAGTGGTTTGATAAATACTAGAACAATAAAACATACATATAAGGAGCATTACTATAGACAATAATCCAGAGCAACTAAATATGATCAAATTTCAATATATGCTAAAGATCTTATATAATAAAATGGTAATATGCAAATAGACCAAACAGCAGAACAACCGAACAACCAATCAAAGCGTAATATGCTCATGATATGCTTACGCTGCTCAACCGCTTGCTATGATGTGCATGGACCACGAGGGGGCAGATGCTCTGACTGGTATGTTAGCTTGCTGCTGGGGTCCAGCCGATTAAGAGAGTTGGGCTGGACATGCCCTGGAGCCCTCCTAAGGTCCCTCCCCAGCCTGATCGTGCACTGGTGGGGTTGCTCAGCCTGGCCTGCACCCTCTCGTAATCCAGAGCCCCTCGGGGGAAGTCCGATAGCTGGTTTTAGTCCAATCTGGCAGGCCACTTCCCTTGGGAGGGTGCCAGGTGCAGGGCTCATGGCTGGTGAGCATTTCTGCCTCTCCCAATCGACACTGAATGTGTGTGAGTCCGCGGCAGGCACAGTGAGGCTGGGATGAGCAGGAGCGGCAGGTGGCGTTGGACTTCAGGTTTCGGCCTGATCTCTGCAGGCCACCCAGAGGGACCCACCCATGCACAAATTCGTGCACTGGGCCTCTAGTATAATTATAAATATAGCTGAACCTTATAAATGATCTTAAAAATACATAAAATGAAAACTGACAGCACTAAAAATAGATATATAATAATATAGTTAATAATTTTAACACTATCACTTTAGTAATTGATAGAAAAAATAGTCCAAAAAATCTGCAGAAATATACAAACCATCTTCACCTAATTGCCACATAAAGTGCATACTATATATTTTTTAAGTATACATGGGTTGTTTATTTATTCAAATTTATCTTTATTGTTGAAAGTTTTACAGATGTCACCTCCTTCCCCAATTGACCCCCTCCACCCTGCTCCTGCGCCCCACCTCAGGCCTTTACCCCACTATTTTCTGTGTCTATAGGTTACACATATATGCATATACATACTTTGGTTAATCTCTTTCTGTCCCCTCTCCCTTCCCTCTGAGATTCAAAAGTATGTTCTATGCTTCCATATCTCTGGATCTATTTTGTTCATCAGTTTATTTTGTTTATTAGATTCCACATATGAGTGAGATCATGTGATACCTATCTTTCTCTGACTGGCTTATTTCACTTAGCATAATACTTTCAGTGAATATGAGTTATTAATCAATATAGACTATGTTTTAGTTCACTAATGTTTTAATAAATCTAAAAGGATGACTGGCTTATTTCACTTAGCATAATACTTTCCAGGTGAATATGGGTTATTAATTAATATAGACTATGTTTTAATTCACCAATGTTTCAATAAGTTTAAGAGGGTAGTATTCATATGGAGTATGTTCTCTGAGCAAAACAGAATCTATTTTGAGAATAACAACAATTTTATAAGAGTTCTAAATATTTGGAAAGTAAACAAGACACTTCTAAGCAACTCATGAGTCAAATAAAAAAAAATGACAAGGAAAATTAGACAAAACCTTGAGTAATAATAAAATCCCAGAACATACCAAAATTTGTGGTTTGAAGCTGAAGCAATTCTTAGGGGGTAATATACAATTTCAAATGTTTTTATTAGAAAAAAATCACCTAAAACCAAAAATTTATGCTTAACTTTAGGAGTGTAGAAAAAGAAGAATGGTTTTAGACCAAAATAAGTATGAGGGAAGATAAAATAAAAAGTGGAAATCAATTAAGTAGAAAAAGAATAAACAATAAAGAAAATCTATAATACCTAAACTGTTTAATTAAAATATCAACAAAATTATTACACCTATGGCTATACTGACCACAAAATGAGAGATAGGCCCTGCTGTTAATAAGCTACTTTATTTGTGATAATTTTGTTATAGCAGTCTGAACAAACTAAGATAATCAACACTGCAGAAACTATTCATTTTAAATGAGTTCTGTGCATTATTAATTATCAGAAATAGTGCCATAGAATAATGCTTTCTAACCAGTTTTGGAATTGCCTCAAAAGGGTCAAACATCTTCACAGCAGTCACAAAACCTCTTTCAGCTTAGTTCCGGCCAGCTGTTTAATGAGGGCAGCTATAAACTTCAGACTACATTAATGTGTTGCATTAGTCTTCTTGAGTATCTTCGAATATTCATATCCTCCTTAAGTCCTCTATTCCAAGCTGTTCAAGTTATCTCCAAGGAGAAAATATGAATTTTCCAACTTGATATGGCAAGTCTTATAAAGTGAGTTTTTGAATGTGTCATAGAGATTTTAAAATGCAATCAAATGTAAAACAACTCAGTGGAGAATAAAAAGTGCCTATTATCATCTTATTGTTGCATTTAAAATAAACTTGGTTTTGGAAACAATGTTAACTGGATATTTAAATTTTTTCCTGCCTCTATTCAGCAAATTTTTCTGAGGCATTCTGAACTAGCAGTCTGGAAAACTTCCCAAGAATTGTTAGGGAGAGAGAGTGAAGTTAAAGGGAAACCAAACAGACAGGCTTTAATAGCCCAATTAATCTTTAAACATGGGAAATCCGGTTATATATATGTATATACTGTACTGAGATTCATTATAAAATTACATCTAAATAGAAGTTCTGGATTAAAAAAAAGTTGTTCTACACTTATCCTGAAACAAATATTCACCTGAATTTCTAATTTTTGACATCTAAATATTAGAAATAAGAGTTTTATTATCTCCCAATTTTGTTGATGCTAATGCACAAAGAATCAAAAGCTTATTCACTCCGTGTGATGTCTTGCTTTCTAGTTTTTACGTCCTTGCAGGCTGACTTGGTGTAAAATAGGACTTCTGAAGATGTTTCTTGTAATTTCTTTTTGTACTATATTTTATCATTCAATTTTATGCCCTTTTGGCTAGTCCTCTTAATTTAAGAATTTCAATACATTTTATAAATCTCCACTGATTTGAATTTAATTAATATATTTAGAACACCTTATTGAAGATAGAAATATCAGCTAATTTCAAACCAAAGGAGAGATATAATCATAAGCAAATATTTAAAAAAGTATGTGCAAATAAAGAAATAGCAACCTATTTTAACATTCTTGGATATAAAAAGCTTATTTTTGAGTGGTAGAATGCTAACATCCATTATCTTATAATTTTTAAATTGTTCTACTTTATCCCAGTACATTTGTATTAAGCAATCATGAAGTATTTGTCTGAACTTTCCATAAAAGTCAGCAAAATTACATATTGTCAAAACTCTCAGAATGACAGAAACTGTGCATCTTCATTTAATGATTACTGACCTTACCGCTGAGGGTGCTATTTTAATGTTCTAAAATTATCCAGAACATATATATACCTATATATATTCTCAAATTAGGTAAAGTAATTATCAATAATATCATTATGTTCTTTCTCACTGGACAAAACGGTGTTCATAGAAAGCTATTTAATAATCAATGAGGTTAATACATTTCAAATAAATGAAAAATGAAGCCCAACAGTCTAAATAAAACAGATAAGTAAATATTTAAGCAAGGAGGGAAAAAATTGCCTCTAAGACCATGATTATAAGATCAAGCTAGTTCAAAGATTTAAATGGCGAAGTCATATAAATGAGTTGTATTACGTCAAGCTCACAGGATTTAAGAGGCAGTTCATTCCCTTTACCACACATAGGCATGCTCTTAGTCTACCAACCTATCTATTATACTGTCCTGCCTTTTAAACAATCCGACTCCAGCAGTATACTTAGAATAGACAGATCTCAGATAAAGAGGACCCATGCCCTGGCCTCACAACTCACAATATCTAAGGATAATTTGTAAAGTTAAACTCTTGAAACAGAATGCATTTCAGGTTAGGGGTAATATTTTAGAGGACTACAGATCATCTAAGTGCTTTTGAAAACATATGGTTGTATGCTAACCTCACAGAGGTTCCAATTTGCTCTCTAGGTCACCCCAAAGAAATTTTCCCTATGGGACTTTGCCTTTAAAGAGACAAAGTGAATTGATTCTGTTGAAATATTCATTAAATTAAAAGGTTTCATTTACTATTCTAAAAGCAATTAATCAGTTTTTTTTCATTCTGTGTAGTACAGTACTAGCTACCACTTCACAAAAGGGCATTACGGCTCTAGGGAAAATGCAATGTACTGCAACGAAAATTGATAGGGTTTGCTAAGAAAGTTAGTTACAGACATAATAAAGTTAAATTTGCCTTTATATATAGAAAAATTTGAAACAGTCAGAACAATAAAATTGCTTACATGTAGCAATTAATTCTTTTTAAAAAATAAATAAAAAGTAAATATGGCTATTATGTATACCTTTGAAGAGTTTAAAATTTGTTCAGTATAATTTAAATCCAAGTCTAAGAAAAGTAATTTGTTTAAAAATGTAAGAGTAAATATTGATTTTTATTAAGAAAATCCCCCCTCAAAATATTTATTGCAATAATAACAGTAAATACTCTTGATCATCAGAAAAATGACAATTTCTGTAAAATATTTTTATGTTTGCATTTCATGATTACTTATTCTTTAACAATGTGTGGAGCAGCACATCAATTCTAGGTCATCAGCTGGTCAGTAGTTACAGTATGTCCTAAACCAAAATATATTCCTTTGACAGCATTTCAGTGCAATATGTAAATGCAACAAAAAATTAATGCATTTTTGCTAATTTAAGCAGTAACTTAACACAATATAATTTTAAAACTTTAAATAAAGAAAAAATATAGTATGCAGAAATATGTACAAACAAGTGTTAACTCTTTTTTTTTTATTCTTTTGGTTTATTATACATATAGTATGCAGAAATATGTACAAACAAGTGTTAACTTTTTTTTTATTCTTTTGGTTTATTATATGTATTAAAAACAAGTGTTAACTTTTTACCTTTCATATTATTTTTCAAATTTTTAAAAATACTATATTATATATGAGTATAGAAATAAGCCACAGAGAGCTCTGTAACACTGCCTGTGAAGGAAAAAATAAATAGACCATGGTTAGGAAAATCATTAATAACGTAAGAACCAAACTATTTTCTAACAGAGCTTTTGTACTCAGGTCTCAATTATAATAGCCAAAAGTGTCAAGTCAACAGTCATTAACTAAACTATCATTAATTGAATCCTGACCTACATCTAATGAACTCGGTGGTACCATGTTCATTATTCCACTTCAACTTTATAAAAACCTGTGACATGAGCATTACGGTTCCAAATTGCTTAGTTGACTTGTCAAAGGTCATAAATTTAAAAGCAGCAAATCTAAAATTTATATAAAATTGTCTTTCATCTACATTGCAATAATTTCAGCTATTCCTAGGATAACAACATATTGCCAGTACTTAGGGAATCCTTTAAAATATGTGGTTATAACTCTATGCAAATGCCACAAACTCCATGTTGTCTGTTGCCTCCTAGGTCTTACATATGCAATTTCCACTGCCTAAAATGGTACTCTGCTCCCAGCAGGGCTGAGATTAGAATGAATCAACTGAAGCACTTGTTCAGGTGCAAAAATAAAGAGAGGCCCAAAACAAACATTAAGACAAATAATATCTTAATGAAATATTTTAAAATAAAGATTAATGCAAAAATTCAAGATAAAAAAAACATATCAAAATTTTAAGTAGAAACAGGATCAACTAGACCAGATAGGAGCCTGAAGCAAAAGAAAAAAAAATCAGTAATCTATAATAATAAGAGGGTAATATGCTAATTAAACTGGACGTCCTTCCAGACAAAGCCGAGGCCAGAGCAAAGCTTGGATCCTGGGTGCCTGCTGGTGGCCGGAGGAGGGAAGCCCGGGTCCTGTGTACCTGAGGGAACCCAGTGTTTGTAGCCAGGGGAAGGAAGGCCTGCTTTTGCACGAATTTTCATGCACTGGGCCTCTAGTATTCTGTATTTCTGTTGTTTTACCCAGTCTCATCTTAAACATTATAGATGAAACATTAATGGAAACATTAAGATTTCCAGTCAGAAATCTTAGCCTGGTAAAGATGTTGCACTTCTCAGCTCTCATTGGATCCTATACTTACCACTCCAATCTGACTTTTCCTCAATAAGATAGTATATTCATTATCTATTGCTGTATGACAAGAAACCTCAAACTTTAGTGGCTTCAAACAACAAACATGTATTTTCTCAGTGGTTCTGTAAGTCAGTAATGTAGGAGTAGCTTAGCTGAGTTTTATCTCAGGGAAGCTGGGGCTGTCTCATCTGAAAGCTTGCCTGGGGCTGGAGGATCCGTTTCCAAAATAGCTTATTCACATTGCTATTGCAGAAGGCCTCAGTTCCTTGCTACATGGATCTCTTGATAGAGTTGCTTGTGTGTTCCCCTGACATAGTTATTTACATCCCTAGAGTGAGCAAACCCAGACAGAGCAAAAATGAAGCTGCTGGGCCTTTTATCACCTACCCTCCAAAGTCTCAAACCATCATCTACTTTATCCTATTCTTTAGGAATGAGTGCTGCTGCAGTCCAAACTCAAGGGAAGTGGAATTGGATTCCACTTCATAAAAGGGAAAGGATCAAAGATCTTTTGAAAACATTTTAAACACACCACAGAGTTATCTGTTACTTGTCTATCTCTGACTCTAGAATGTAAGCTCTCTGAGAGCAGAGACCATGACTGAACTATTTGCCTCTTGGACTCTTCCCTAAACTGTGTCTAACACATGTTAAATGCTCAATAAATACTTTTTCAATTATTAATAGAATTTATGAAGACACCTCACCAATGACAATAGCTAAAATATCTTCATGAACAAGACATAAAATGATAAGTTATATGACATGAGAATGGGAAGCTTTCAAAGGAGAATAAATGATAGCATCTGACTCTGGTCTTGAAATATAAAAAATATATAAACTTTCACTAATTTTGAATATTGGGGGAAAAAATTCTTGGGCTTAAGAGGGATAATTTGAGAGAGGAAAAGCCAATTGATACACTGTTATTTTGCAATGAGTCTTAACCCAAACTTTAAAAGACTATGTTTTGACTGAAATTAAAGTTATTCATGGCCATGACTGGGACTCATATATGTATGTGAGTGTGCCCATATTTGTATATAAACATTATGGACATTTTGTTGAGGTAATTTTATATTTGGTTGTGCTATATTTAAAATCTATATCCTATAATGTAAATTTACTAAATATTATAATTAAAAAATTTTACATTATGATGAAAATACTACTGATTCATATATATTTCATATTTGAAAACATTAATGTGCAAATAACTTGATTTGTGGATAGCACTGATTTAAAAATTGAATCTGTGGTCACAAATAAATTATTTTTAATTAATAAATCAACATTTTTCAAAGTGTAGTCTATGGACCACCTAGTACTTCTGAGGGTGGGAAAGGAGGGATCTGGGGCGTAACAAGATCCTTTCAGAAAGTCCTTGAGGTCAAAAGTATTCTCATAATAATATGATATTACTTGCCTTTCTAATACATATTTGCACAGATGGTGAGAAAATATAGGTGGATTAAGTTGATGGCTTTTTAGTGTAAATCAAGGCAGTGGCACCAAACTCTAATAGTATTTACTATTTTCTTTATTGCCATAAACTTGCAGGGGGGAAAAGATACAGTTTCACCTAAGAATGTCTTAATAAAGTAGTAAATGTTATTGTTTTTATTAAATCTCCTTGAATTACGTGTTTTTAATATTCTCTATGACAAAATGAGACAATAAAACTCTTTGCTGAATACCAAAGTATGGTGAGCACTTTGAGAAAAAGTACATGCTTAATTGTCTCAGTTATGTGTTGAACTAGCCATTTTTACCATACACAACCTATAATAATAAAAGGATAATATGCTAATTAGTCCAGATGTCATTCCGATGTCCTTCTTGAAAAAGCCAGGGCCGGAGGGAAACCAGCCCCCGTCCCGGGTGCCTGCGGGCAGCCAGAAGGAAGCAGCCTGGATCGCAGGTGCCAGAGGGAAGCTGGTGCTGGCAGCGGGGGAAGGAAGGCCTACTCTTGCAGGAATTTTCATGCATTGGGCCTCTAGTCCTATATAATAAAAGGTTAATATGCAAATAGACCGAATGGTGGAACAACCGAGCAACCGAACAATGGAACAACCGAAGAACTGGTTGCTATGATGTGCGCTGACCACCAGGGGGTCCAAGTGGAACATGGTGGGTGTCGGCAGTAGGTGGCAGAGCGCAGAACTTGGCAGGCATTTCCTGCAGTGGGATGGTGAAGAAGGTGAGTGGGGGTGCCAGACCAACGCGGGGCACTGGTCACTGTCATTGGAGCGAGCCTCTGGTGGTTACTCAAAATTCTTTGCTCCCGCACCTAGCAGTCCCGCCTGGTGCTCGTACCTGCTGCCAGTGCTGGTCACGCTCGCACCCACTGCCAGCGCCAGAGCCACTGCTTGCACCTGCTGCTGGCACCCAGCACCAGACCCTATCGCTCAGTGCTGTCAGCAGTGGTGAGCAGTGGCTGCCGGCCCAGATCACCCCCTAAGGCTTCTCTACCACCCGCTGCTCCTGAGGGCCATTGGGGCAGCAGCCACTGCTTGCACTGGCTGATGGCTCAGGCCTTGCTCAGACCCGCTGCTGGCTCCAGCCCCCATCATTCTGTGCTGTCAGCCGGTGCGAAGAGGGTCGGCACCATCAGTGGGTAGGCACAGTGACAGCAGGAGCAGGGCTGCCAGCAGACAAGAAACCAAGGGGCTGAAGCAGGAGGGTCTGGGTGGGGGCACAGAGGATGTGTCGAGACCCACCCCTGTGCCTACTACAGCCTCGCGGCCCATAGTTCTTTTCAAGGTGCATGAATTCGTGCACTGGGCCCCTAGTTTTTAAATGAAAGAGAAATCAAAAAGGTATCTATGGCTCTACAAACTTGGATATTTGGTAGACAGTTTCTTGACAATGTACATACAAATTACATTATTTATGGAAAACAAATTTATTTACCTAGTGTCAATGAAAAAAAAATTCAAATTTTCCAAGTGAAAAAGAAGCTTGAGAAGCTTATACTGGCCACCTTGAACTTAGCCGATTCAGAACCATGATGAGATTACAGCAGCTGTTAATGAATATTATATTTTTATGTTATATTATGTAATGTTACAATATTTAGAAGATCTGTATAACACTTTAATATTTTCCAAAACACGAAAGCGCAGTTTACAAATCATGCTTGGGTAAAAATCTGTTCGTAGTGAAAAATAGACCTATAGATGTCAATATTAAGTATATAAAGTTCATTAGTATGGTTTCAGAATCCACATTATAACCAACTTTTAATAAATTATAATTTATTGAGTTTGGTGTAGTATCAAATAAAAATATCCACAATTTTCTGAAAGCATATTAAAATATATCCCTTCTCTAAATAGATAT
>NW_005363578.1:0-1166 GCF_000412655.1 Myotis brandtii | reverse complement strand
ACATTTTTATACCTCTCTCTCCCTCAATTTCTCTCTTCTCTCTCTCTCTCTCTCTCTCTCTCTCTCTCTCTCTCTCTCCATTAGATAAAAATTACCTAGCTGAGTGACATAAAAGTATCTCTTTAAAACATTTATCAATCTCATGGAATTTTGGAAAAATATATAAAATTTTTGTAACGTTTGCACTAAATTAAAATAAAATATTCAAACACATTTTCTAATATTATATTTATATTCAAAATAAATTAATCAAGGTAAACAGCTAGACATCATTTGCCCTTAATGTGTCTTTATGTTGAATACTTAATTTACAAAATAATTTTGATCTGATTTATTCTGAATATGATAAATATAAACTCTGTATGTACTCTAAAAATATAACATCTAGGCATATTTCGACATGTCAGTACACTTTATTAATAGGTGCCATATTTCAAAGCATTCTGAAGCCAAATTTTTTACGTACTCCAACACAAGCCTGGTTTTCCCTGACTTTCCAATCTTTGCTCTGAATACCATATCTTGCTTCAGGCTTTTGCTCATTGATTATTTTCCTCTTTTAAGGGCTTTGCACCCTTCTTATAGTTTCCATGTCTAGCTCAATTTCTGTTTAAAGGTTTTCTTCACTATTTCTGGGTCGAGTGATCACTCCTATCTTTATACATTCTTTATATCCCTTTGTGTTTTCGTCTACAAAAGTGTCATATATATTAAAGATATTTGAAGTCCTAAAAGACAGAGAAAAAACCTTATTTTTTAATCCGAATTGTGGTATACAAATGGCATTAATAGCCACAATTGTTCACACCTTCCTATGTTGAACCCTCAATAATGCCCTCCCACACTGACTCTGGCCTTGGCCATGTGCCTTACTTTGACAAATGGAGTAGTAACCAAGAGAGCATTTTGAGGGCTACCTCCATAAGAACATGCCCATGTAGCCTGTTGTAAGGATGTGAAAGCAGAGCCAAACGACTGCTCTAGAGGGAGCCTGCGTCCAGATAAGCTCCCAACTAGTAGTCAGTGTACCCCAGTCATGTGAGTGAGCCCTGCCAGGACCAGAAGGATTGTCCATCTAAATTATTAAACTACAATTTTGTAAGACAAAAAAATGTTTATTCTTTTGAGCCAATGGATACCAACATATTTTATTACACAGAATTTTT
>NW_005363577.1:0-808 GCF_000412655.1 Myotis brandtii | reverse complement strand
TAATATATTTTTATCGATTTCAGAGAGAGGAAGGGTTCAGGAAGGAGAGAGAGAAACATTGATGAGAGGGAATCATTGATTGACCTCCTGCTACACTGGGGACTGAGCCTGCAACCCAGGCATGTGCCCTGACCAGCAACTGAACCGTGACCTCCTGGTTCATAGGTCGACTCTTAACCACTGAGCAACACTGGCTGGGTGGTTTCTGTCTTTTTACTGGTGAACAAACTGAGATTCGCCCAGCTCATAAGTTAAGAGCTAGGAGCCCTCTCTTCTACACCTGCTGCTTCTTATTCCTGGGATGTGCTGAAGCTTCCTTCACTATCTTGTGCATATGGTGAATAAGCCCTCCTTCTTTTCTTTTTCCTAAATCTTACCTGTCTCCTCAGGTATAGTTCAAGTCCCATCCTTTCGAGTGGAAACAGCTGGGCAATGGAAAGCCTGAGTGTTGAGATTAAACAGATCAGTGTCCAAAGCCTGGCTCCGCCACTTACTAGCTGTGTGGCCTTGACCCCATCAGCAATCTCTTCTGATCCTCAGTTTTCTTATCTGTAAAATGGGCATCATTGCACTGATTTCGCAGGTTTTGTTGTCAAGGGCCTGGTGCAGCACAAGGCCCAACATGTGATAGGAATGTGATACAAGTCCTTTCTTGTCCTCCTTCTCTTAAAATGAATAAAAGGATACCAGCTGGTTTCCTCTTTGTTTTAGCCTCACAATAGCCACTGACGCCTCTGACATAATTACGTTGCTTTCTTCTGTAGGACTGGGACGCCCACCGGTTCAGCTTTGATGCCTCACATAGATG
>NW_005363576.1:0-1095 GCF_000412655.1 Myotis brandtii | reverse complement strand
TTGCTTTGCGTGAACTACAGAATCCATGTAAGTCAGCATGGCTGCCTGTAGCTTTAACTTTTGGTCATCCCCACCTGTTCTTAGGCCCCAGGCAGCAACATAACTAGGATGTTGCCTTCTGACCTACCTGGCATCTCCTCATGAGCAGAAACCAGTGACCGTGTCTCTCTGTGTCTTTTGACACAGATGGTCTCCCCCAGGGACACCCCCGTGTGCTCTCCTGTAGAGGAGAGGACCAGTGCAAGGGAAGCTTGAAGAGCTATGTCCTGGTGATGGAAAAACTCAGAAAATGGCCTAAAACGAGCCACCGGGGCAATCTCGTTTCCTGTGACCTGACTTCTCTCTCGCCTCACACAGGGAGACCTTGTCGCTGTCGGAGTGCTATCTGGGAACAGGAATTTTGAAGGTCGAGTTCATCCCAATACCCGAGCCAACTATTTAGCCTCTCCGCCCTTGGTGATAGCGTATGCAATTGCTGGGACCATCAAGATCGACTTTGAGAAAGAGCCACTGGGTAAGACGTGGTTTATGGGGTTATAATTTCCCCCCAATGAATTTGAAAATATAATTGGAAGAGAACTAGTGCTTTCCTTAATAAATAATGAAGCCTAGAACTTCAAGAGGTAAGATGAAAAGGGAGGAGAGTCTTTTATTCCTCAACACACAGCCAGACATAACTGACATAAATAAGGATGTACGTAAGAGCAAGGGATGACAGAAAAGAAGTGCAGAGAGTAATAGAGAGCTTGCTCTTCTGACAGCTTCTCCAGTCCCCTTCTCCGTCTCCTGCGTTAATCTAATGATAGGCATTGCTTAAATATGCGCTCTGTGGGAACACCTTCAGATAGTTTAACCTCCCCAGATTCAGAGAAAAGGATGCTTTGTCTCCTTACCTCTGGTTTTCTTGCTTCCTATCCCCCTTCTCAATTCACTATATGCAAATTAGATGATATGAAAACAATGCCCTTTCAGTTGACCTCTAGGAAATTATAGCTTAGAGGTACAGGTGGGACTGATTATCTGTGTATCCCATATTCGCAAATTTGCCTGTCCACTAAAATGTATTTTATCCCCCACGTCAGTGCTCATCATGCT
>NW_005363575.1:0-1129 GCF_000412655.1 Myotis brandtii | reverse complement strand
TTGTCTAGCCTAAAAATGCCAGGCATATTTTACTTTTCCATATTACCTGCACCTGACCACATATCATTTTTCCTAATGTATCAATTCTTTCATTTTTCTATGCCTTCCATTCTATCGAAATTCAGGTCTCAAGACTGCCCTTTATGCCTACACCATGGTTAGCTACCAACTGTCTCTTCTTACCCCAATGTATATGACATTCACATTGACTATATTCTCTGGTCTTCTAAGGATATCATCTCTCTCCTTGTAAATTATAAGCTGTTTCAGAGTAGGACCCATGTTTTATACATCTTTGAATTTATCAGAGGACCTAATATATTGTTTTGCATGTAATAATGTATCAACCTCAATTTATAGAAATATCCAGATTTATCTCAGTTTATCAAAAGTCCAAACCATGTAAAGGCCACTTTAAAAATACTTATTGATCGCCTGCTATTTGCCAGGTAGCATATCAATTGATGGAGATATAGTGGTGAACAATAACAACACAACATGAGTTCTTCTCATAGTCCAGAGAGGAAGACAGAATGAAAAGATAAATACATGTATGGTTATAAATTAAGAGCTTCAAAGACACTGAGCAGGATCGTCTGCCAGAGAATAATATGATGATCTATTTTAACTGGATGAGCAGGAATATCCACTGTAAGGAGGAGACCTTTAAGTTGAGACTAAAGAAAGAGAAGAATCATGCAAATTCACAGGTTGTGCATTCCAGCAGAAAGAACAATTCGAGCAAAGATCCCATGTGTGGAAAAAACAAACAAACAAAAAAAAACAATGCACCTGGGGAAATTAAGGAAGGTCGATGTGGCTAAAGCAAAGTGATCCCGAAGGACATGGCCAATGGAGAACTGGCAAGGTAGTCTGAGACCAGGTCATAGAGTCCTTGTAGACCACCTTAAGTCTGTCCTGGAAGAAATGGGAAACACTACTTATAGGACTGAAGCAAGAGAGTGGCCTGTGTGCTTTGATTTAGAATTGTAAAAGTTCGCTTCACCATGCATGTAGAAAACTGATGGTGTGAAGGAGTCAATAGGGAGGCCAGGTAGCGGATTACTGAACAGGCCAGATGAGATTATTGCGGTTTGGAAGGGGGTTGGAGCAGGGCAGAAGAAGATAA
>NW_005363574.1:0-370 GCF_000412655.1 Myotis brandtii | reverse complement strand
GACTCCCTCCAGCCCAGCCAGTGTGTGGCATCGGTGGTGGCCCAGGTACTGGGGAGGGTCCAGGCGGGTCTCCCAGGGAGGGTGATGACACCCGGTGTGTGGACAGGAGGGGGAGCAGTGGGGGACCGGGGCGGCAGGGAGGGTCATGTTTCAGACACCAGGGCCTCTGGACTCTGTCCCTCCAGGCCCTGCCCCCCAGCCCTTCCCCAAGGTCGCTTTCGCTTCCACCAAAGTCCAAGCTGATCCAACCTCAGGAGATCCGGGTGCGAGGCGGGGGGAGTGGAGGCTGGGACAGGCTCCCGGGGCCCCTGGAGGGCAGGTCCTGTCCTGGGTACACAGCCCAGCCACAGAGGACCCCAGTGTGTCCCCG
>NW_005363573.1:0-854 GCF_000412655.1 Myotis brandtii | reverse complement strand
GTGGCGATGGCGCTGCAATTCTGAATTCACGAAAAACGCTTGAATCGAACGCCTTACATGGGCGAATGGTCTGGCAGGTGGACCGTATCTCCATGACGCTGGTTTAAAGCTAAGGACATGCGCTGTGGCCTTAGAGCCGGGGTCACCCGGTGTGCACCCCGCCTCGGGGCACTTGCCGGGCACACAGCAGTGAGTGACGTGTCTGTAGAGCCCGCGCTGTGACCAGGCCTCTGTCCACTCGCTCGTCCTCTGAGACGGAGCCGCGGGGACGCCCCGCCTCCTTCCCCCGGGGCTCGGGGTCCCACTCAGATGAGCCCACGTTTTCTGGGGCCTCTCCCCACCCTGCTCTCAGCGTCCGGTGAAAATCCTTCGGTCGGCCTCCACCCTGACGTCACGGAAAAGGAAACCGAAATTTGAGGCTGAAGAACGATAGTTTGATGTAGGAATCAATTCATCGTTACACCGAAGCCTTTGTAATATCTGATTGTTAATTTATTTTTTAAAAATATATTTGTATTGATTTCAGAGAGGAAGGGAGAGGGAAATTGACACATTATTGATGAGAGAGAATCATTGATAGGCTGCCTCCTGCACACCCCACACTGGGGCTCGAGCCCGCAACCCAGGCATGTGCCCTTGACCCGAATCGAACCAGGGACCCTTCAGTCCACAGGCCGACACTCTATCCATTGAGCCACACCAGCCAGGGCTGATTGTTGATATTTGCATGGGGTGGGCCCATGGACGTGCATGCGGCCCCGTAGAAAGGCAGGCGAAGGTGTCTGCCCTCTCCCATAGGCCATGGAGCCCGAGGGACGTCCTAGCAAAGGAGGGACATGGGCCCGACACCTGGG
>NW_005363572.1:0-532 GCF_000412655.1 Myotis brandtii | reverse complement strand
GGCTCTTGGTGAACTCATCGCTGTCCCTCCACAACAGCATCAGCAGGCCTATCTGGTGGCCCAGCATCGAGGGCCTGGCCGCCTCCTGGGGGGAGGGGGGCGGGGGGGACGGTGAGCGGAGCCACGCCTGGCTGCTTGGTATCATTTCCACGGTCCCTCTCAACTTCTCTCTCTCTTTTTTTTGTGTGTGAATCCTCACCCAAGGGTATTTTTCCATTGATTTTTTTAGAGAGAGTGGAAGGGAGGGGGGGAGAGAGAAAAAGCAGCATTGATGTGAGAGAGACACATCCATGGGTTGCCTCCTGCACGCGCTCCCACCCGGGCCTGGGTGGAGCCTGCAACTGAGGGGCGTGCCCTTGACCAGGAATTGAATCAAACCCTCAACGCTCGGACGGCCGGCCGCCGCGGGCTGGACGTTCCCCACCCCTGGCCTGGAGCTCAGTGAATGCAGCTGGGAGGTGGGCCCCATGCAGAGGTGGAGCAGCATGGGGTCCCTGCGCCCCTTTCCTCGCCCCAGCCTGGCCGCCCCCAC
>NW_005363571.1:0-795 GCF_000412655.1 Myotis brandtii | reverse complement strand
TGACCCTCTCCATGTCCTCCCTGACTATTCGGGCAGCACCTGTCCTCTGCCTGGGGGACTTTTTTGAGGTCACCTTGCATTGCACATGTGTGATTCCAGTTAAGAGTTGGGGAGCAGCATAGAGATCCCTGAAAAAGCAGCTGCACCTAGACCCTGTCAAGGTCAGAAGTGTCCAAACCTGTGGAGTATTCTTATGAGTATTTCAGCTGAATTGATGTCATATGACTGCAAGCAAGATCTCAAATCCTGAGAGGAACAGCAGTTTTAGCTTATATTTTTTACATTATAATCAAAGGAGAAGCTGAAAAAAGTTGCATGAAATCCATTGGAAAGTGAGGCAAAGCATAGCAGGGAAATCTCTAGAAATAAATAAAAAGCAAAATGGAGAAACACATATTATTTTGACATTGGAGGGTCAGGACAGTTAACATTTCCAGCAGGTACAGAGGCTGTGCAGGGAACCAGGCAACATGAGCGCTCTGTGGTCTTGTATTCTGGTGCCACAGGCTCTGTTTTCAATGGGTCTAGCAAAGAAAATTTGCTGGTGTTATGTGATGTCAAAGGTATGTTATCCATGATGAATACGAACAGGGAAAGGTCTCACTTGAGGTAAAGTCTGACATTTGCAAAGGAAGCTGTAAGCCTGTGACCTGACTACCTGCCATCACCTGCCCAGTTAGGCATTTGTGATCCGACCACACTGTGAGTCACTGAGCTTGTCAGGCCTGCCATCTGTCCTCCTGGGCTTATCAGGTTTCTTGCACAGCCCCGTATTCATTCACAGTTTCTGGAAAG
>NW_005363570.1:0-800 GCF_000412655.1 Myotis brandtii | reverse complement strand
ATGAATAAATGAAAATGTTGGGGGTGTGATTAGCAGTCTGGGTGTATATGGGAGTCAACTAGTCAATATTTCGTCAATGTTTCAATGTTTCTCTCAGTCCTTCCCTCTCTCTCCTTTCTTTTCCCTCTAAAAATCAATGAACACGTCCTCAGATGAGGACAAAGAAAAGAAGGTCCAGCCTGCCTGGCTCATGTGGCTCAGCTGTTGAGCATCGACCCAGGACCCAAGAAGTCACTGGTTTGATTCCTGGTGAGGACACATGACGGAGTTGCAGTCTTCATCCCCAGAGGGGGCCATGCAGGAGGCAGCCAATCGATGATTCTCTCTCACGGATGTTTTGCAATATACCTCTCCCTTTTCTTTCTCTCTAAAAATCAAGAAAATCATATTTTTAAATGATGTATATCTATGTCTATCTCTACATCTATATACCTATACATCTACATCTATATAATCTATATCTATATCCATGGGAGCAGAGCCTCATTGATTTTATCCTAAGGAGTCACTGACTGTGCCCACATCCTACTTCCTGACCACCTCCGGCAGCATAGCCCCTGGTGTGGAAGGAGAGGGCCCTGGGCACGGTGACCAGGACCCCAAGGAGGGCCTGGTTCTCTGAGGGCACAGTCAGCACCTCCTTCCAGGAGAAGCCCTTTGTATGTGCAGACACCTCCCATATGCAAATGCCCACATGACAACCAGACACACACACAGTTAGCTTCCACTTACATGCAGGGCCTCCTCACCCTGGAGAATACTCTCTGGGGGACGAGGACCTCACTTGCAAGACATGACTC
>NW_005363569.1:0-579 GCF_000412655.1 Myotis brandtii | reverse complement strand
TTTTGATACTGTCAACTGCCCTAATCAAACAAAGGCTGTTAACAGAGATGGCTCTCACAGTGGGAAATTCCCACCAACTATTGTTGTTCCCTCTTGAATTAATAAGAATTTCTGAGCAGAAAAAATGAGAAAGGCATACACTTAGAAAGCAACAACATTTTTAAACACAATAAATTGAGCTTTCTTATTCATCTCTGCATGGACAGGTGATACTTCATAATAGACTAATGCTAGCCCAAGGAGGCAAAATCTTCCTTTGTTTCCCAGTATCTTTATGTGCTTTCCTATCATCTGTCATTTACATAGTGGGGGGGTGGGAGGTGGCGGGCCTCAGCAAATGAAGGACCACAGGCCAAATACAAGCTGCCATTAGGTTTTGTAAAGAAATGTCTCACTGGAACACAGTCCTGCCTGTTTAATTAAAGATTGTCTTGGACAGCTCTCACAGTACAATGGCAGACTTGAGTAGATATGACGACCACATTGACTAAAATCAGGCTCTTTAGAGGCAAATCTTGCTGATACCTACTTCATATCACAATGAGAGGGCCCAAATCATATGCAATCTTGTTACACTTC
>NW_005363568.1:0-808 GCF_000412655.1 Myotis brandtii | reverse complement strand
TGCTTTTCTCAGATGCAAGGGATGATGGAAGAACAAAATCCATCACTATTCAATGTTTCTGATCCGTAATGACTTCGGTGATCCTGTGACTGTAGGCAAATACAAATACACTTGCTTAATGAGTATGACTCTCAAGTCCTGATGATTAAAACTCCTCAAATGAGATGTTTTTATTTAGGGGGAAAGATAGGAACATGCAGTTAAGATCCAGCCAAACAGTGTGCTTGTGGGTGGGGAATTGGTTGGTGCATCAGCTCCTACAGGTTCAGGCCCTCAGTGCAAACCCATTTGGGAGGTATCCTGACAAGAGACTGTGCGCTAACCACTAGCTTCTAAACAAACAAAAATCAAGGCTCCTGCTTTTTCCCTCCTTCTCCCATTCACCGGCTCCTCCCCACTCACCATGCTTTAAAACAATGACTTGGGAACCCAAATAGCACCCCCTGGGTCACCCTCCTCATACCACAATAGCCACCTCCAGGGGCTGGAAATGGGAGCCATTGTTCTCCCAGCTGCACCTTTGGTGGCGGGATTGCACGGCAGCCCAGATGTGCATGTTGCTAAGAGAGCCTGAACTTGAGTTAAACCGACACCCTTTCTTCACTGCCACCGCTTTTTCTCAACTGCAACAGCAGGGCTCACCGCACCGGGCCCCCCAGGAAATCCCCAGCTCAGGTAATTCCACTCTGCCTTTTTCCCCCTCTCGCTCACTCTCTCTGGTTTTTTCTTCTTCTTTCCGGCTTGATTTTCAGACTGAGCCAACAACCACAAAAATAAACAAGGATTGTGAAGAACCCTCCATTGGGCA
>NW_005363567.1:0-748 GCF_000412655.1 Myotis brandtii | reverse complement strand
TTTGCAACCATAGTAAAATAAAAATTTATATTTTTGAGATTTATTTTATACTAGAGGCGTGCACAAAAAAAATTTGTGCACTGGCGTGGGGGCGGGGGGGGGTTCCTTCAGCCTGGCCTGTGCCCTCTCGCATTCTGGGACCCGTCGGGGGATGACCACCTGCTAGTTTAGGCCTGCTCCCCCGGGGATTGGGCCTAAGATGGCACTCTGGCAGCCCGGCAGCCCTCGGGGGATGTCCACTTGCCAGAGGCTCCCACCTCCACTGCTGTACTGGCAGTCATCAGCCTGGCTTGTGGCTGAGCAGAGCTCCCCCATGTGGGAGCTACTGACCACTAGAGGCCAGCTCCAGCATTGTGCATCTGCCCCCTGGTGGTCAGTGTGTGTCAGAGTGACCAGTCATTCCCAGTCTTCCTGCTGTTAGGGTCAGTTTGTATATTACATTTTTACTATATAGGATAGAGGCCTGGTGCATGGGTGGGGGCCGGCTGGTTTGCCTTGAAGGGTGTCCCAGATCAGGATGGGTGTCCTGCTTGGGTACATGGCTGGCCTGGGTGAGGGGCTGATGGGTGTTTGCAGCTGGTCACACCCCCTTCAGGGTGGGGGTACCCACTGGGGTACCTGGCCAGTCTGGGTGAGGGGCTGAGGTCCCTTTTCAGACTGGCCGGGACTGAAGCTCCCAGTCTCCCCCCCTTTTTTTTTAAGTGATCAAAATATTTTATTTTTTAATTAAATCTTTATTGTTCAGATT
>NW_005363566.1:0-771 GCF_000412655.1 Myotis brandtii | reverse complement strand
TAAAGTATAATTAGATCCAGCTGGGGGAAAGCTATAGTTTCCAGCATTAGACCCCACAGCCGGTCCTGCCCAATGGGCCCCCTTCAAGGTGGGCCAGCTGGACCCCACCCATGCATGAATTCATGCACTGGGCCTCTAATATTAAATTATAGCAGTAATTGTGAATAGCTATGTCCATAGAAATGTTTTCTTGTGCTACCAGATAGTCATGATTATGGCTTTTGGGTTGAGATGCACATATTTTACTATCCTATCTAATAAAAGACAAAAAGGGTAATTAACCGCACTTCCGCTACGCTTCCCATTGGCTAATCAGGGCGATATGCAAATTAACTGCCAAGAAAGATGGCAGTTAACCGCCAACAAAGATGGCGGTTAATTTGCATACGCACAATGATAGTAAAGGGGAAAGATGGAAGAACGGTGATCGGCAACCCAGGCGACAGGCAAGAGCTGGGGGGCGGGCAAAGGCCGCCTTTGCCCACCCCCTAGCCGGTGATCGCCATAGGAAAGCCGGGCAGCAGGCCAGGCGACACCCCCTGACCGGGGGTGCTGGATGCTAGTGGCCGGTGATCGCCATGGTGATCGGAGGGAGAGAGAGCCAGGGCGCAGGCCAGGCAGCAACCCGGGACCCCTGGGGGCCGGGGTTGCCAGCTGGCCTGAGGCCCCGTGATCCCCATGGCGATCGGAGGGAGAGAGAGCCAGGGTGCAGGCCAGGCAGCATCCGGGCACCCCAGCACCCGGGCACCCCAGCACCTGACATGCAAAGGT
>NW_005363565.1:0-812 GCF_000412655.1 Myotis brandtii | reverse complement strand
TTATTTTTATTTTACCTTTTAAAAAATTTTATTGAGCTTATTTGCTGAGTTAAAAATAAATTTCTTAAGATGGTAACAGATATTTTTATTTTCAGCTTTACATAATTTCTGAAATAGGCATTCATATTATTTTATTCTGAGCACAAACTTAGCTGTATTCACAAAGTTTTGATGTGCCATATTTTCAGGTTTTGGGTTTCTTAATTTTATTAAATTTATTGTGGTGTCATTGGTTAAAAAAATTATATAGGTTTCCAGTGTACAAATGCATATTTTCAATTCAAAATATTTGGTAATGTCTATTGTGATTTCTTCATTGACCCATGGCTTATGTAGCAATGTTTTGCATAATTTATAAACATTTGAGGATTTTAGCTGTAGATTTATTATGAAGTTTTGAAATTGATTGACACTTGTATGTCTCAGCATATAGTCAACTGATGTAACTGTATCAGATGTATTTTTTTTTTAAAGGTGTATCTGTGGTAGTGGGTATAGTGTTTTGGGTATGTCAGGCCCATTAAACAATTAATCATATTTGCTCAAATCTTCTAGATACTTATATTGTATATTACATATAAATAGAAATTTAAAGAAATAGGATAGAGATGAAATAAACATTATAAATGCTTTACTAACCATAAGATAATATGATCATTAACTAACATTTAAACAGACAAATATACAGTAACAGAGTTTCTCTGTTAGTAAAGCTATCTATCACCTAGTTTCTTGATACTTTCTACATTTTTGCTTTTATCAATCTTTGGTCAGCTGTGATGAGATTGACAATGTTTCTCTGACAAAGAGCT
>NW_005363564.1:0-1252 GCF_000412655.1 Myotis brandtii | reverse complement strand
TTGTTCTTTTGACACTTTCAAGATGTCCGACTAATCTGGCCTTCGCAGTTTCTGATAAGTTTGCAGCCTTGTGTGACTTTTCTCTGGTTGCTTTCCAGATTTTTTTTAATCTTTGCTTTTTTTGTTGTTGTTGTTAGTCCTCAAGGATATTTTCTCATTGATTTTTAGAAAGAGTGGAAGGAGAGGGAGAGACAGAAGCACGAATGTGAGAGAGACACATCGGTTGGTTGCCTCCTGCACACACCCCAACTAGGGCCAGGGAACCTGCAACCAAGGTATGTGCTCTTGACCAGAATTGAACCCAGGACCCTTCAGTCCACGGGCCGACGCTTTATCCACTGAGCCAAACCGGCTAGGGCTGTCTTTGCTTTTCAATAGATTGACTTTTATATTCCGAGGTATAGTTTTCTTATTTATCCTGTTTGGGTTTCCCTGAGATTTTTGATTTTGTAAGTTTATGTCTTTTTTTTATGATTGTTTTCTCTTTTTAAATGTTATTACTGATTTCAGTGAAAGAGGAAAGGAGAGAGAGAGAGAGCAAGAGAGAGAGAGACATTGATCAGTTGCCTGCCAAACACACCCCAACTGGGGATCAAACCCAAAACCTGGGTATGTTCCCCGACTGGGAATCGGACCGGCGACCTTTCGGTGCACGGGACAAAGCTCACCACTGAGCCAAACCAACCAGGGCCATTATTCTTTAAAATATTTTTTTCTGCCCCATTGTTCCCTCTCCTGGCAGTCAGTAACGTGGGTTAGATGTTTTTTACTTTGCCCTATGCCGGAGGCTTTTATTCATTCAATCTCCTCCCCCACTTTTTCTCCTCTTTATATCATTTCTATTGATCTAACTTCAAGTTTATTGAGATTTTTTTCCTCCTGTCATCTACTAGTATATTCTGCTATTAAGCCTATCCAGTGACCTTTTATTTATTTTTATTTTTAAAAATATGTTTTTTATTGCCCTAGTAGCCTAGCCGGTTTGGCCCAGTGGATAGTGTTGGCCTGAGGACTGAAGGGACCTGGGTTGGATTCCAGTCAAGGGCACGGACCTCGGTTGTAGTCACGATCCCTGGCCCTGGTCAGGGCGTGCAGGAGGCAACCAATCAATGTCTCTCTCTCACATCGATGTTTCTCTCTGTCTCTCCCTTTCCTTTCACTCTCTCTAAAAACCAATGGGAAAATATCCTCAGGGTGAGCATTTATAGCAGCAAAAACAACAACAAATATATACTTATATGTTTTTATTGAT
>NW_005363563.1:0-474 GCF_000412655.1 Myotis brandtii | reverse complement strand
ACTTTGTAGCCTTGAGCAGAGCCCAGGTCCGGCCAGGACATGCGGGAAGCTTGGCTTCCTCCATCACTGGGGGCAACCCAAGCATCCTGCTGGCTCCAGCTCTGTGGCCGCCGCCATCTTAGTTGGGTTAATTTGCATACTCGCTCCTGATTGGCTGGTGGGTGTGGCTTGGGTGTAGCGGAGGGATGGTTAATTTGCATGTTTCTCTTTTATTATATAGGATTCTGCTAATTACTGAAGTTATTGATCAGTTATAGTAGTTTTGTGTAGAATCTTTAGGGCTTTTTATATATAGTATCATGTCATTTGCAAATAATGACAGTTTTACCTTTTCCTTTCCAATCTGGATGCCTTTTATGTCTTTTTCCTGTCTGATTGCTGTGGCTAGGACTCCTAGTACTATGCTGAGTAAGAGTGGTGAAAGTGGTTTCACTGTCTTGTTCCTGATCATAAGGGAAATGCTTTTAATTGTTC
>NW_005363562.1:0-934 GCF_000412655.1 Myotis brandtii | reverse complement strand
CTCTCATCATTGATGTTTCTATCTCTCCATCCCTCTTCCTTACGCTCTGAAATCAATAAAAAAATATTTTTTAAAAGACAATAAACTGTCAATGAGGTGGGAGGAAAACCAAGAAAATATTGCTGTTGGAAGAAATGTGAAGAAATTATAATAAAAAGAAGGCGTTGTGTTTCATATATCTATTACTGTGAATCAAGCCACCTTGAAACTTAGCCAGTTAAGACAGCAACTATCTATATATAAAAAAGGCTAAGCAACTGGCCGACCGGCTGGTAGGTATGATGCACACTGACCACCAGGGGGCAGATGCTCAATGCAGGAACTGCCAAGTGACAGCAACTTTGTAGAGTGTCCTCTTGCACTCTGGGGGATGTTGGACTGCCGGTGTTGGTCAGATCTCCGCAGGCCAGGCCAAGAGACCCCACCTGCTGGAGGGAACCCGCTCACTCCGCAGATGCCCTTCAAGCCCCGGCACCACCCTAGGAGCAGCCAGCTGGGGAGGAACCATGAGAGGTTGGCTCCAGGGCGTGTCTGGCCCGTCTAGCCCAGTCCTACCCTGCTGGCCACCTTCTAATTAATTTCCTTTCAATGTGCATGAATCTGTGCACCAGGCCTCTAGTTTATTATACAGTCACAATTTTGTGGGTCAATAATTTGGGCAGAGCTCTCATGAGTGAATAATTTGCTGTTCAGAGCACTGATTAAGATCCTTGGAGATGTTTAACTGGTGCAGGGCTGATCTGGAGGGTCCAATACAGTTTCTTGCACATGTCTGGCTTCATAGCAGGGATGTCTGAAAGGCTGAGTTCAACTGCAACGGTCTATCAGAGCGCCTACAGTGGCATCTCCAGCATGGTAGTCTCAGTGCAAGGAATGCATTTTTTTAGGATGAGGTAGAGGTGCCTGTGCCTTAAGGTCTGGGTCCTGAAACTGG
>NW_005363561.1:0-572 GCF_000412655.1 Myotis brandtii | reverse complement strand
TATTTTAGTGCTGTCTTTATTCCAGTATTAGAGACATTATATATATTTAAACAAATATTATTTATCCACTGTCTTGAGGAGGGCCAACGCATAGTTTGTTGAAGTTAAACTCCATCAAAAGACAAATGTAACCAAGTATTAACCTTATTTATAACTAGAAGCCCAGGTGTGAAATCATGTGGGCTTGCCCAACTGCGCGGCCTTGCCATGCTCGCAGCCCTGCTCACCTGTGCTGGTCTTTGCTGGTTATTTTGGTGTCAGGGCCACTGGGTTTTTATAATATAAACTAGAGGCCCGGTGTATGAAATTCATGCACTGGGGGGAGTGTCCCTCAACCCAGCCTGCACCCTCTCCAATCTGGGACCCCTTGAGGCACATCCCTCTCACAATCTGGGACTGCTGGCTCCCAACCACTCGCCTGCCTGCCTGCCTGATTGCCCCTAACTGCTTCTGCCTGCCTGCCTGATCGTACCCTAACCACTATCCTGCCAACATGATTGACACCTAACTGCTCCCCTGCCGGCCTAATCGTCCTCAACTGCCCTCCCCTGCCAGCCCGATCATCCCCAACT
>NW_005363560.1:0-461 GCF_000412655.1 Myotis brandtii | reverse complement strand
CCTGTGGCCCCCAGAGCCCATTTGGCAAAAAGAACAAAGTGGGCCTGGGGCTTTTGAGAGGGTGTGGAGTGGGGACAGCGGTGAGTAGGCGGACACTGAGTCAGCCTAGTCACTGTAATGCTGAGTCCTGGGCAGGAATTTTCCTCTTGGCTGCCAGCCCAGGCTAGAGGGAAAGTGGCAATTGGCCTGAGAATCCACTGAGGCTGGCAGGGGGCCAGGAAGGGAGAGTGGGTGGCTGTGGTGTCTGCTGCTTCTCAGGATGCTAGGAGCAGAGCTGCTTGTGGGATTTAGGGCTGGGTGAGGGCTCAGATGCTGGCCTTGGGGACTCCCCCTGAACTGTTTCCATCCCACCCATGGGACTGGGTCCTGACCTTCAGAATGCTTTTTTTGTGTTGTTTTCTTTTTTGATTTTTCATTTTCAATATCAAGCACATACTTGGACACTCCTGGTTTATAGCTGC
>NW_005363559.1:0-776 GCF_000412655.1 Myotis brandtii | reverse complement strand
TTTGTTCTTCTTTCTCAGGATCGCTGCAGCTATTAGGTGATTTTTTTAAAAATTCCAGGTGAATTTTTGGAGAGTTTGTTCTAGTTCTGTGTAATATGCCATTGGTATTTTAATGGGAAATGCATTGAATTTATAGATTGCTTTGGGTAGTATGAACATTTTGATGATGTTGATTCTACCAATTCAAGAACATGGTATGTTCTTCCATCTCTTTATGTCTTCCTCTATCTCTTTTTTCAACGTCCTGTAGTTTTCTGAGTAGAGGTCTTTTACCTCTTTAGTTAAGTTTATTCCTAGGTAGCTTAATTTTTTTGGTGGGATGGTAAATGGGATTGTTTTTTAAGTCTCTCTTTCTGTAAGTTCACTATTGGGGTATAGAAATGCCATAGATTTCTTGGCGTTAATTTTGTATCCTGCTACATTGATTAATTCATTTATCAAGTCTAATAGTTTTTTGATGGAGTCTTTAGGGTTTTTTATGGACAATATCATGTCATCTGCGAAAAAGGACAGTTTTACTTTTTCTTTTCCAATTTGGATGCCTTTTATTTCTTCTTCTTGTCTAATCGCAATGACTAATACTTCCAGTACTATGTCGAACAGGAGTGGTGAGAGTGGGCATCCCTGTCTTGTTTCTGTTCTTAGTGGAAATGATTTTAGTTTTTGCCCATTGAGTATGATGTTGGCTGTGGGTTTGTCATACATGGCTTTATTATGTTGAGGTATGATCTTTCTATTCCCACATTGCTGAGAGTTTTTATCAAAATTGGGTGTTG
>NW_005363558.1:0-792 GCF_000412655.1 Myotis brandtii | reverse complement strand
GCTGCCCCTAAAGGCATCAGGTGAGACACTGACATGGACTCTCTGAGAACTTGGTCTCGCAGGAGGACTAATATTCTGTTGATTTGTAGGGCAAAAATTCTTGAATTGATGATCCAAGGGTTTAACTGTGGCTCCTGGGTAGCAATGCAAGGGACTCAGTACATCTAACTGCAGTGAATTAGGATAAAGCAAAGGGTGCCACATAGATGAACATTCCAGAATTTGGTACACATTTCTCACAGTTTCATTATTTCATTTTCTAAAACAGGTTGTTAATATAGGAGAAAATAGAAATAATATGAATAAAATATGATGTACAATTGAAGCTTTCTCTGATTATCTAATTTAGCCATAAGTGTGAAGTTTTCTTTCAAATGTTAAAAAATAGATTGTTTCCAAATGTCAAAAAATAAAAAAGAAGACATATAATAAGGGCAATATTTTTTTTTCTGTGGCTTATATTGTCTGGATTTAAGTGATTATGCTGCAGTTGCCAAGCTTGGGATCCATTCTGGGATATGCAGACTTCCACATTTATTGATAGGCTTAATTGCCTGTGGACGCTTGATATCCTAGCAGTCCATCTGATCTTTGGGAGTGTAGCAATCATGCGGGTCTGTCTACCTAAGCTGGTTCATACTTGGGGCAAAAGGTTCTTAGAATTTATAAGAAATCAACTTATTCACTTATTCATTCCATCATTTACAAAACTTGCTAATGGCTACAAATGCCAGGATCTGAGCTAGGTTCTTCTGATTCAATGGAGAGATCAGTTAATTATCCTATATAATA
>NW_005363557.1:0-838 GCF_000412655.1 Myotis brandtii | reverse complement strand
AGTGACCCGTGTATTTCTAAAACACTAATTATTCATACCTATAGGTGATCAGGCAGATACTGGCTGTAGAGAGAGAAATGCCTTTCTTCCCTCAAAAGTCATGAGATTTTGAGTAAATCAGTTATTTTTGGTATGTAAGCAAATCAGGTGATTCTATAAAACCTTTCAGAAAGTTTGCATAAAACATGCTGGTTTTATTTATATATTTTTCTGTGTTTTGGTGGTTGTAATGAAAAATGTTAGTTGAATGGAGACTAGTCTGAATAACTTCATGCAAAGCTTTGATTGTCTTTCAATATAGTATTTAAATACTGAATATTTCATATATAGATTTATACATGTATATAGAGACACACAAATATACATATTTAAGTATGTGTGTATATTTGTGTATATATATGTATGAATACTTCATTCAAGGTTTTTTATGTTGCTTTACTACTAACATAACCTCTGTCAAATTTCATCTAATTCTCCTTACTCTCATTAAGTGTAAAATAAATCCCCAATCTTCAAATGGATGTTACTTGTACTTTGCAAAAAAAAAAAAAAGTGAGTTCTGTGTTTTCTCATGTAGATGGAGATAAAAACTAATAGATAGTTGACACTCAAAGAATTGAAGAACCGAACTTCAGGAACTAGTATCTCCTGACGGTTTAGAATGTTAGTGTGGCCTAACACTTATAGAGCAAGAATTCACTTTTACCAAACATTTTTGGTTGATGTAAATGACCATGCCTTTATACCTTTTACATAAATTTCCCCATTTGCGCTAGGTATTATTATTTCTATATCATAGGTGTGCATTTTCAAATACCTTGAGATGAAATGACTTGTG
>NW_005363556.1:0-751 GCF_000412655.1 Myotis brandtii | reverse complement strand
TGTGAGACCTTGGGAGCCTGGCCAGCTCCTGGGTCTAGGAAAGACCAAGGAGAACCTGATTCTAGATGTGAGCCCGGACTGTAAACAACTGCACAGAAACAGCCAGCATTTTGCTCTGGCACAGCTTGTGGGCGAGTACATTCCACCCCCACCCCGTGTTGCTTTGTTTTTGTGCTCATATAGCCCTGTGCTGGGAAAGCCCTGTCGGGGAAACTTCACCACCAGCCTCCACTCGTGCGCAGGCAAGTCCTAATAAACCCATGTCCTTCCCAGCTGGTCCTCCAGGTTATTTCTTTGGAATCAGCAAGCAACACGCTGAGGTTCTCTTGGATATCAGGGCTCTTTGTGTAACAGCTGGACAGGATGCACTGGGTAAGAGAAACTGCAAGAAAGAGGCCTTTGGTCATGCGGTGTGAGGTGTGGTGAGTGGTCAGTGAGCCTGTGAGTAGGTCTCAGCCTTTTCTTGAGCCTGTGCCCTGAGCTGTGAACGTCAGGTGAGCTTCTCAGTCCCCCCCTTAGAGTGGCAGGAGTTGGATATGGCCCTTCTCCCACATGGAGGCTAGAGGAGGCTGGAGTTGAATATGTCTTGTCCCCTTGTCAGTTAGGCTCTGATAAAACCTCAGAAGATAAGGCTCTGGTCAATAATTTGTTCAGCGAATAGAACTTGCTAAGAAACACAGAATGTTCTAGAGCATTTCAAAATTATTCCCTTTGCCTTTCCCTCCCAGAAGCATGAGAGGATTTTTCTCCA
>NW_005363555.1:0-758 GCF_000412655.1 Myotis brandtii | reverse complement strand
TCCACCTGTCTGCTTGGGCCTGCTCCCTGGGGGAGCGGGCCAGAACTGGCAGTTAGATATCCCCCTGGCAGCCCAGGAGCCCTCAGGGGATGTCCAACTAACAGCGGGGAGCTGGCCTAAGCCATTAGTCAGACATCCTTAGTGCTGCTGCAGAGGTGGGAGAGGCTCCTGCCACTGCGCTGGCCACCATGAGCTGGCTTCTGGCTGAGCGGTGCTCCTCCTGTGGATGCGCACTGACCACCAGAGGGCAGCTCCTACATTGAGTGTCTGCCCCTTGGTGGTCATTGTGTGTCATAGCGACCGGTCATTCTGCTGTTAGGGTCAATTTACATATTACCCTTTTATTATATAGGATATCAAAGAAACTGTGGGACATTTACACTATGGAATACTATGCAGCTGTAAAAAAGAGAGGTCTCTTACCCTTTGGGACAGCATGGATGGACCTGGAAAATATTATGCTAAGTGGAATAGGCCAAACTGAGAAAGATAAATATCAAATGATCTCACTTATTTGTGGAATCTAATGAATGAAAGGAATTGACCAACAAAATAAGACCCAAAGCAAGGAGGCATGGAACAGACTGACATACCTCGATGTGGGGCTGGGGGGCAAGAAGAGATAAACCAAAGAACTTATATAATTATATGCATATCCATGGACATGGGCAATAGGGAGGTGAATACCTGGAGGCAGGGTAGAGGATTGGAGGAGGGGGGGAAAGGGAGAGAAAATGGGAGATATCTGTAATACTATC
>NW_005363554.1:0-1489 GCF_000412655.1 Myotis brandtii | reverse complement strand
TTTTGAACCATAAAAAATAACATAGGAAACATTTAAAATCAGTAGGGAAAATATCTCACACACATTAAGAAGGCTACAATAAAAAAAAAACAACCCAGAAAATAACAAGTGTTGGTAAGAATGTGGGACACTGGAATTCTTGTACACTGTTGGTGGGAGTATAAAATGGTGCAGTTAGTATGGAAAACAGTATGCTGTTGCTCAAAAACTTATAACAGAATTACCATATGACTCAGCAATTCTACTTCCAAGTATATACCCAAAAGAATTGAAAACAGGGACTAGAACTGATTATTTGTACATCATGTTCATAGCATCATTCTCAATAACCAAAAAATAAAGGCAACTCAAGTTTCCATCAACAGATAAATGGGTAAGCAAAATATGGCATAAAAATACAATGGAGTATTATGGAGCCTTAAATAGGAAGGAAATTCTGATACATGCTACAACATGGATGAACATTGAGGACATTATGCTATGTGAAATAAGTTAATCACAAAAGAACAAATACTGTATGATGTACTTATACAATGTACTGAGAGTAGTCAAATTCAGAGTCAGGAAGTAGAATGGTAGTGGCCAGGAGCTACAGGGAGAGGGGAGTGGGGAGTTATTGTTTAATTGGTATAGAGTTTCAGTTATGCAAGATCAAAGTATTCTAGAGATGGATAATGGTGGTGGTAGCACAATAATGTGAATGCACACAATGCCACTGAAGTCTATACTTGAAAATGGTTAAATAACTTATTTATTTACAAAATAAAGTCCTGGATATATAATGTATATCATGGTAACTGTTGTTAATAATACTGCATTATGTATTTAAAAATGTTTAAGATGGTAAATTTCATATTATGTGTATTTTATGACAATTTAAAAATATTTTTAAATATTTTTATTGATTTCAGAGAGGAAGGGAGAGGGAGAAAGAGATAGAAACATCAATGATGAGAGAGAATCATTGATTGGCTGCCTCCTGCATGTCCCCTACTGGGGATCAAGCCTGCAACCCAGGCATGTGCCCTTGACTGGAATCGAACCAGGGACCCTTCAGTCAGCAGGCTAACGCTCTATCCACTGAGTCAAACGAGCTAGGGCTAAAAATATTTTTAATATACTAGTAAAAAAGCCTGGACCAGATAACACATTATTCATGATAGTGATTGTCTCTAGGGAGGAAAGGCGGGAATGGTACTAGGAATGGAAATATAGGTAACTTCAACTATATCTGTAAGTTTATTTCAGCAATTTAACAAAATAGCTGAAGCAAACATGAAGAAATGTTCACATTTGTTATTTTTGGTAATTACATGAATGAGTGCTATATTATTGTTTTTCCTATTATTTTTTTTAAAAAATTAAATAAAGGAATGAGGTCCAAGCTGAAAAAAACAGGGCGATAAAACAAAGAGGGCCCTAGAGACTAGGAGAAGGAAAGGGGGTAATTCGGGAACAATTAAGGTATTGGAGGCCTCAGTAAGGCCAA
>NW_005363553.1:0-780 GCF_000412655.1 Myotis brandtii | reverse complement strand
GGATAGGTATCAAGATGTTGCAACTTGCCCAGCCGGCATGGCTCAGTGGTTGAACATCAGCCAATGAACCAGGAGGTCATGGTTTGATTCCCGATCGGGGCACATGCTGGGGTTGTGGGCTCGATCCCCAGTGGGGGGCGTGCAGGAGGCAGCTGATCCATGGTTCTCTCTCATCATTGATGTTTCTGTCTCTCCCTGCCTCTCCCTTCCTCTCTGAAATCTCTGCTGTTCGGTCTAATGAGCATATTAGCTCTTTATTGTATAGGATATTTTAAAAACTCTTATTTCTTTGGACTCCACCACATTTTTATTTCTACAATATGTAGTCATTTGTTCCAGGTTTCCACTCAGGGAATGGTTGTGTGACTGGGTCCCGAAGTAATTGGTAGCCAAGTTTTCATACATAGGCGTGTAAGCATGTGTGTTTTGAGATTATTTTACTTCCCAATCTACCATGTGACCTAGTAAATTTCTAAAATGTGCTACCTTTTGCATATTTTATTTTAGAAGACAAAGCAGGCGATTTCCTACCCAATGTTCTGAATTCAAGAGGATTGTTGCGGAAGTAGTGGGGTTCTGATTGTTATTCTCCCACCACAGAGTCTTCTGAGCTTAGAAGAAATGGTACCGGTACTTCTGTGGACTTTAGAATCATTCCCAACCATAAAGTGAATGGACGTTTAGAAAAAATGGTTTTTAAAAAACACATTTTTTTTTAAGGCAGTCACACTTTTTAAGGCCATGGCATAACATTCTTCTTCGTGATATGTTTTGGCTTTC
>NW_005363552.1:0-1465 GCF_000412655.1 Myotis brandtii | reverse complement strand
ATGAAACTGCACCTGGGAAGTTTAGTGACCTGTACAGAGGACATGGTGAATGGGCTCTGGTTGTGAATTTGATTTTGCCAATGAGAGGTACTTGGTGCAATTTGGAAGTCAGAGTGAGGTGGAACCACCTTCCTGCCCCTTCACCCATGTCCCCTGGCAGGCAGAGTTGTGTGTGGGGTTTGGGAGTTTCTGCAGCTGTGTTCCAGTACCTAGTTACTCACTTCGTGGGCGTTGAAAGGCGTCTAAAGTGGCAGTGATGGTCTCTTGACTCCTGGGTCACAGCTATAATGTATATCCTTGGACCTGACATTTTCAGGCTCAGTCTCCTGCCTGGCAATGGGCTCAGATACATAACTTCATAAAGGGGAGAGAGAGAGAGAGAGAGAGAGAGAGAGAGAGAGAGAGAGAGAATAATACAGTCCACCACAGTATCCTAGAAATGTTCATAACTATGTAATAAAGTTCATCATGGCAAACAACAGAAAAAACATGGATTCAAATGTAAAATATAAAACATAGCATTTTTCGAGAAAAAGGTAAAGCAAACTATAAAACGTTTTTGAAAAAAAATGTAAGACGTAAAACTATAAACCTTTTAGAAACAGACTGGAGCTACTTGGGGAGAAACTTCAGAGGCAAGGGCTAGGTGAAGAGTTCATGGACTCGACGCTACAAGCATGCTCTGTAAAAATGAAAATGGATAAACTGAACCTCATCACAATGAAAAACTGTTCTGCAAAAGTCCCTGTGAAGAGGGTGAAAAGACAAGCTCTAGACTAGGAGGAAATATTTGTGAGCCACGTATCTGCAAAGGATTTGTATCTAGACGATTATATAAAAAACTCTCAAAATTCAACAGCAGAGAAAACAAACAATCCAGGCAGAAAATGGGCAAAAGACATTGTGATGGGCTGCATAATGGCCCCCACAGACATCAGGTTCCAGTCCTTGGAATCTGTAAATGTCAGCTCATTCGGAAATGGAGTCCTTGCCGATGGAATTAAGTTGAAGAATGTAGAGCTGGGGAGATTATCTGGTGAGCCCTAAATGTAATCACAGGTGTCCTTCCAAGAGATTTGATACAGACACACAAAGGAAAAGGCCATGTGACAATGAGCCGAGAGAGATTTGAAGATACTGGCCTTGAAGACATAGCCGAGGCCACAAACCAAGGGATGCTGGCAGTCACTAGAAACTGGAAGAGGCAAAGAATACATCATCCCTTAGTCTCCTCACTCACACTCTTCATTCCATATAGTTCCAAACCTCTGTTAAAGCTTGCTGCTGCCTCTCAGACAACGTGACTATCATCTTTGCCCTTTCCACTTAATTTCACAAAGGAACCACCTTTAGTCTAATTTTGTCATCCCCTCCATGGGTGCACCTAAGTGAGGTAGGGACATAGTAAAACACTGGAAAAACATAATATCTGTATATATAAAAGCCTAAGCGACTGTTATGACCG
>NW_005363551.1:0-1037 GCF_000412655.1 Myotis brandtii | reverse complement strand
TGCACTGCACCGTTCCCACTGCCTCACACAGTCCTCGCGGCCACGGCCTTGTCTTTGGATCTCACACTGCAAGCAGCACGGTGGCCGTGTGGCTGCGCGTCCTGTGGCCGCTCAGCTGACCAAGTGCAGCACCTGCGCCAAGGCCCTGCACTCACTCTGTTGCTCTCCAGGCCGCCAGCCCCAGGCATCACCTCCAGGTCCACGGCCCCCGCTCCAGCTGCTCCTAAGCTACATGAACGGGTAGTTCTCGTTATCGCAGACACTTCTCTGGGTGGACGTCCTCCCGACACAAACTCTGTGCCCCTCACCCCATCCTCTGTCCACACCCGTGTCTCCTGACGCCATCACTCTATTCTCGCCAATTGGGTGAGAAGCTTCTGAAGTCCTTCCCTCCCCGCAGACGCTCTCTCCTGGACGGGATCGCCAGCCCTGACCGCCCCCTCGGGCTCCCCGGGCCTCCTGCACATCCGAACAGAGAATACATGTAAGCAAAACGGTTGGTTCACGAAAGTGTGAAGATCACGTGTGGGGGTGGCGAGGCAGGTGGTGACTTGATTCTGGGTGCCGTCAGCACAGAGGCCACTTGGTCTGACAAAGGCTCCTTCCCCCCTCAGGACAGGGGTCCCCCAGCATCGTGTCAACAGGAGGAAGATGATGGGCTGGTTGTTACCACGTTTGAGGGCCCACACCAGGAAATGTGCGCTTCTGATGGGTATTCAGACAAGCGGTGGGCATGGGTACGTGATTTCCTCCGAACTCAACGGAGCACAACCCCCATCCCTTCACTTTTCTTTCCTGTATTGACTCCACTTTTAAAAAGTAGCTTTGACCTGGCCAGTGTGATCAGTGGTTAGAGTGTCAGCCCTCACACTGAAGGGTTGTGGGTTTGATTTCCAGTCAAGGGCATGTACCTGGGTTGCAGGTTTGAACCCTGGCCCTGCTTGGGACACATGTAGGAGGCCACAATCAATGTGTCTCTCTCTCTTTTTCTCCCTTCCTGCCTCCCTTCCTCTGTCTCTAAAAATCAATGGAAAAAA
>NW_005363550.1:116150-117290 GCF_000412655.1 Myotis brandtii | reverse complement strand
GCTCCACACTCAATGGCCTTGGCCAGGTCAGAAGAGCCATCCTGGTCCAAACTTAGAATTCTACCCTACGCGGGCCCTAAACAGGACCTGATTCCCAACGTCCCTTTCACACAGGAGCCTGTGCTGTCGGATATGGAGAGGGGAATGCCCCCACCTCAGTCCACACACAGATCCATGTTTCCCTGGAAACACCGATGTCAACACTGTGAGGATCTGAGCACTGCTCAGACCAGACTCAGGGAGGACAGACACCTGAATAGAGAAAAGAGGGTGGGGACAGGAGGGGTCAGGAGGCCTAGAGTTGGGGAGGGGGGGACCTGAGGGGGAGAGTAGGCAGGAAAGTGGGCTGAAGGTCAGGCTCTGAGGTCAGTCTCCTGCATTGGACTCTTGACCCATCATCTCGGTCTGGGGGATTCTGGGAAAATCATTCACCTCCCAGGACGCTCCCTCCTCATTGGCCTGGAGGAGAGGCTGGGCCCGCAGCAGAGGATGGTGTGGGCTCCTATGACACTGAGTGAGGGGCCCAGGGACACACTCCCCACCTGTCAGCCTCCAGGAAGCTCTCAGAAGCAGTCATGGTGATGAACCAGCTGCACAGGCAGGTGACATTCACCCCGGGGACACCAGGGGGCGCTGTGGGTCCTGGTTTGGGGCCTTTAGAGGTCAGAGTCCCCTGGGCTGAGTCAAGTGCAAAGAGCAGGACTGAGCTCCTTTGAAGACCCTTCTGTTGGGCCAACCAGCTCTTAGCAATGAAACCCACACCTGCCCTCTGCCCCAGGGGAGGCCCCGCAGGAGGCCCTGGGCTCAGGGCGGGGCCAGCAGCTGAGACAGACCCTGGCTGGGCCCAGAGAGCAGATTTGCATCCCTGCTCCTCCCTCCTGAGCTGCAGGCAGAGAGGATAAGACAGGAGCTGGCAGGGCCAGTGCCAGCTGGGCAGCCGCAGGCAGCGCTCAGGACCCTCCCACCATGGCCTGGCTTCCCCTCTACCTCCTGCCCCTCGTCGTCTCCACAGGTCAGAGCGGCCACAGCCCCTGGGGTCCTGCCCCCGATTCTCCCTCCAAGCTCAGTCCCAGGGGCGCCTGCTCATCGGGGTGCAGTGGGCATCGCTCTTGTGTTTTCTGTCCGCAGGTCTCTGTGCTG
>NW_005363550.1:110281-115442 GCF_000412655.1 Myotis brandtii | reverse complement strand
GGGCCTCTGTTCCTGTTGATGGAAATGGTGGATTAGGGAGACAAAAACCTGCTCCCTGGACTCCTCCCATAGGTCGGGAGGGTGGACTCCCTGCCCCTCCCCAGGACCCTGAGCCCATGACTCTCCTCCTTACACCCCCTCATCTCGCACCTCCTCCTGCTGAGAGCCCTGAGGAGAGGCCGGTGCGGGCACCATATCGGTCCCTGGGACCAGACAGCAGGAGTGTTTTCACCCACAGGCCTGTGGGGACGATGCTAGGAGACCTGCCTGCCCAGGAGGGGAAACACCTAAGAGAGGGGCCAGGCGGCGATGACCGTGTCCCCCAGCCCTCAGACCCTACACTCCAACCTGGGGATCTGGTCAGGGGAGGAGCCCAGATCTTGGGGTCCCGGGCGTGACCGTGGAACACATGGCAGTGAACGCCTTCACTCGGGTGCAGCATGGACTCCGATAGGGGCCTGGCAGGACATGGGGGTGAGCAGGAAGCGTTTGGTCCTCAGGGAGGCAGGACAGAGCCCTGACCCTGTGGGATGCGCAGCGCTGGGCCCAGGAGGGAGGTAGGGCCTGTGAGGAGGTCTGAGCAGGACCAGCCTGGAGCAGGGCCTGGCTCCTCCTGCTGCGCCAGAGCCTCTGCTTGTGGGGCCAGGACAGGCTCCCCCTCTGCCCAGGCCTTTCCTAAGGTCTGGTCAAGACCATGTCCCCTGGGAGGGCAACAGGGCCTGGGGGCGGGGAGACTGCAGAGGGAAATATGTGGCCTCCATCCTGCCGGAGGGGACTCCTGTGGGGGTCCCCCTCAATTGCATCACAAGGGGAGCCCAGGGGAGGGGCTGGGCTGGCCTCCTGCCTGGTTTTCTGGAATCTGAAATGCAGCTCCTTTCACACACCCTCACCACCCAGGCCGCATTGAGAAGCTGTGCACTCACTCGCCCGGGTCCCTGGGCGCTGATGAGCTGGGGCAGGAGGGAGGCAGGGCTGGTCCCCAGTGGCTGGTTCTGAGATGAAGGTCCAGGAGCTGCCCAGGACCTGGGTGACCCCCCAGGGGCGGGAGGGGGGAGGAGGGGCTGGTCTCTGGGGAGGGAGGGACAGGGAGCAGGAGGAGATGGATCAGGGCTGACCCCGCAGTGACCTCTGTCAGCCCAGTGGCTAGAGGCACAGGGTCCCAGGGCCACCCCGTCCCCCTCCCCTGTGCAGGGCTGTTCTCTAAAGGGCTGTGGTGACTTTGTCCCAAACAAGGCCCTGCAGGACTCTCTCTCTCTCACTCTCTCTCTCTCTCCCTTCCTCTCTGAAATCAATAAAAATACACGTATTTTAAAAGAGCTCCTTCCCTGTCATTGCTGAGCAGTGACCCTGGTCTGGGGGGACTGACGTCTGTTAACCCGTCCACGCAGGAGGCCTCCGTGGCTTCCCCCGTAAACGTGGTTCCCAAGGGGCCATGTCCTTCGTGCACAGTGTCCCTGTGAGCACAGGCCTCCCTCTGAAATGAGTGCCCGGAGCACAGCTGCTGGGCTGTGTGCTGAGTGCGAGTCTCAGTCCCCGAGAGGCTGTGAGGCGCCTTCCCACAGTCACAGACCCTTTCCCGTTCCCACTGTCCCTGCACCCGCCTCCCTTCCTCCCGCCCCTGCCGGCACCGGGGTCCCTGTGTCACGGGAGCCCCTGACCCGTGTGTGGTCGTGTCTCCCTGGGGCTTCGCTGGTGTTTCCCTAACAGCTGAGGATGCACGCCCTCCCCTGTGCGCATGGCCATCACACACCCTCTTCCTGACGCGCCTGCTCTGGGATCTGCCTGTGTCCTCCTGGGCTGTGATTCTTTGGCTAAATTTCATGATTCCTCCTGTCCTCTCTGCACTGGTCACTCATTGGATGTGTTGTTAACACCAACTTCTCTTCTCTCTGCTGCCTGTTTCTTTAGAAAACTGTGCAAAGCCAAGGAGGCTGTTTTCCATGAGCTTCAATGTACTGATCATTTCTTTGGTGAATCGTGCTTCTGATGTCATCAAAGAATTCTGGCCTGGCCTCGGGTCTCAAAGATTTCTCTTATTTCTTCCTAAAACAATCAATAACAAGGTCGCCTGAGAGGCACATGAGCAATTTCTCTGCCTCTGGCCATGGGATCCTGGCCTCTCCCACCCCAGCATGACCACTGTCCCCCCAGCCCCGCCCTGAGGGTGAGTCCTCACCAGAGAGGAGGCCTGAGGGTTGTCCACAAGCCCAGGGAGGAGGCCAGGCCGCAGCCTGTGTGTGTGCAGCTGCTGGGTCATCGGTCAGATGTTTCTTTTTAAATTTTTTAAAAATATGTTTAATTCATTTCAGACAGAGGAAGGGAGAAGAAGAGATGGAAACATCAATGATGAGAGAATCACTGCTTGGCAGCCTCTTGAACCCTCCCACTGGGGAGGGAACCCCCAACAGGGCCTGGGCCCTGACCTGGAATCTAACCGGGACCTCCTGGTTCATGGTCGATGCTCCAACATCGGGCCACACCAGCCAGACAGAACTTTCTAACTGGACAGCACAGGGCGCTCTGGGAACTTGGCTCAGGCCTGTGCATGGAGCCCTGGCACAGCCTCCTCCACTGAGCCCTGTGCTGCTCAGCAGGGAGACACCCCTGAGGCCCAGGAGGAAGGAAGTGGATTTGCATGAGGCCCCACCCACTCAGGAGTGAAGAGCCTTGAAGACCACACCCCAGCTGAGGGCTCAGAGCAGAGCCTGGCAGCCTCACCATGGCCTGGACCCTCCTGCTCCCCCTCCTCACACTCTGCACAGGTGCTGCCCCCAGGCTCAGGCCCAGAAATCAGAGAGCAGCCTGGCCATGACCTTCAGCTCAGCACAGGGGACGCTGCTGGGGGTGGGCCTGTGGACTGAGAGCCTCATGCCCACACTCACCTCTTCTCTTCTCTTATCTCCTCTCCTCTCCTCTCTTACAGGTTCCGAGGCCTCTTCAGAAGTGACACAGCCCCCAGCAGTGTCTGTGGCCTTAGGACAGACGGCCACAATCACCTGCCAGGGAGAACCCGTAAAAAGATATCGTCCAAGCTGGCACCAGCAGAAGCCCGGCCAGGCCCCCGTGGTTATCACCTATGCTAATAATATCCGACCTTCAGGGATCCCTGAGCGATTCTCTAGTTCATGGTAGGGGAACACGAACACCCTGACCATCAGCGGGGCCCAGGCCCAGGATGAGGCCGACTATTACTGTTCGTTGTGGTATGAGACTGCAAATGCTCACAGTGACACAGGCCGATGGGGAAGTGGGACAGAAACCTCCCTGTGTCACCCTCTCCTCCAGCCCCGAGGGCTGCAGACCAAGCCCTGAGCACGGCTGCCCGTCTGTGTCGAGTGAGAGGGGCAGCTTCTTCGGGCACCTGTGGACGATCCCACATGGAGCCCTGTCAGCCATGGGTCATGTCTGGGAGCAGGAGGCCCATGAGGAGTGTGGGTGCATCGGGACGGCCCCCGGGAGGGGCCTGGGCACCGTGAGCGGGAACGTCTGTAACAGCAGCCACATCAGCTCCACAGTGACCCCTCCATGTTCAATAGAAGCACAGTTTACAGGAACCTGGGCTCCCAGACACATTTATCACCCGTCAGTGTCCTGACGACAATGGGCCCTTTGTACTTTAAATAAATGTTTCTGGTCCTCGCTGGTGTAGCTCAGTGGATAGAGCCTGGGCCTACAGATGAGAGGTCCTAGTTTGATTGGTTTAAGGGCACATCCTGCCTTGGTGGTGGGTTGTATAACCAGTAAGGGGCATGAAGCAGGCAGCCGATCAATGACTTTCTCTCATCATTGATTGTTCTATCTCTCTTTCACTCTGCTTTCCTCTCTGAAATCAATAAAAATATTTTAAAAAATAATCCTATATAATAAAAGGCTAACATGCAAATCAACCAAAAGGCAAAATGACCGGTCGCTATGATGCATATTGACCACCAGGGGGCAGATGCTAATTGCAGGCTGGTCCATAGGGGGAGCGCTTATCAGCCAGAAACAGGGCTCATTGCTGGCTCCCCATGGGGAGCAGTACTCAGCCGTCAGTCGGACATACCCCAAGGACGCCCAGACCATGAGAGGGTGCAGGCCGGGCTGAGGTATCTCCTGAGTGCACGATTTTCCTGCATTGGGCCTCCAGTAATAAATAAATAAATAAATGCTGCTGTGAGTGTCCTTCTCGGTGGGAAGGTCATTTCCATGAACATCCCTGAGCCATGACGCTGTGCTGTGCGCAGGGATCTGGAGGGAAGGCTGACAATCAGGAATGTCCATGGACGGGGTGACCTGCTGTTCCCCACAAAGGGCATGTGGGCCTCAGTCCCCAGCTCAGACCCTTCCATGGAGGTCAGGTCGCCCAGGATGGAAATAACAGGCTCCCTCCCATGTGGTCATGAGCCCACAGCTCCCACTTCATTTCCATGTGCAGCGTTGCCAGAGTGTGAACTATTTACATTATATTCCTAACTGTGAGAGGGTTGAAAACTTATGTTTTTTCAGGAGATCAGGTGAAACCCGCTTTCTGACTAAATATGCTTTATAAAACCAAAGGCTTCCTGTTCCTGTACTGACCCTGCTCCACACTCAGTGGCCTTGGCCAGGTCAGAAGAGCAATCCTGGTCCAAACTGCTAGCAGCCTAGCCTGACCCAGGGCCTAAGCAGGACCTGATTCCCAATGTCCATTTGATACATGACCCCGTGGTGTCAGCTCCGAGGGGAGCAGGGCGTGTCCTCCCCTCAGTCCACACACAGATCCATGTTTCCCTGGAAACACCGATGCCAACACCATGAGGATCTGAGCGCTGTTCAGACCAGACTCCGGGAGATGGACACCTAAATAGAGAAAAGAGGGCGGGGACAGGAGGGCTCAGGAGCCCTGCGCTGGGGAGAGCAGGGGAGAGAGGGAGTGGAACCTGGGGAGGGGCAGATGAGGGAGGGGGTGAAAGGTCAGGCTCTGAGGTGAGTGTCCTGCACTGGAGTCTTGACCCATCATCTCGGTCTGGGGGATTCTGGGAAAATCATTCACCTCCCAAGGACGCTCCCTCCTCATTGGCCTGGAGGAGAGGCTGGGCCCCAGCAGAGGATGGTGTGGGCTCCTATGATGCTGAGTGAGGGGCCCAGGGACACCCCCCCCCCCACCACCACCACCACCTGTCAGCCTCCAGGAAGCCCT
>NW_005363550.1:99495-109140 GCF_000412655.1 Myotis brandtii | reverse complement strand
GCCCTGCACCCGCCTGGCTGCCTCTGAGCTCAGGGGCGCTGCCTGTGGGGCAGGAGGCTCAGGCCCTGCTGCAGGCTCAGTGCTGGGGGCGGCACCCCCTGTGCTCATGGCTCTGAGGGCCTGAGGGCTCCCCTGCAGCAGGAAGGGGGGGCTCACTGCTCAGAGGCTCCATCCCGGGGAGCCCCAGGCCACCTGGGCTGAGGGGGATGAGAGGGCGCCTGGGGCCTGGGAACCCCTGGAGCTCAGGTGGGTGGTGCCAGCGGGGGTGCCTGGGAAGGGGCTCTCACCCTCCTGCCTCCTCTTCCTCCTGCAGCCTCTGTGGCCTCCTATGAGCTGACGCAGCCGCCCTCGGTGTCGGTGAGCCCGGGACAGACGGCCAGGCTCACGTGTGGGGGAAACAGCATTGGAAGTAAAAGTGTCCACTGGTACCAGCAGAAGCCCGGCCAGGCCCCCGTGCTGGTCATCTATAGAGATAACAACCGGCCCTCAGGGATCCCGGACCGATTCTCTGGCACCAACTCGGGGAACACGGCCACCCTGACCATCAGCGAGGTCCAGGCCCAGGACGAGGCGGACTATTACTGTGCTGTAGCTGATGGCAGTGGGAGCACCTGGCAGTGACTCACAGTGACTCAGGCGGGTGGGGAAGGGGGACAGAAACCTGCCCGCCGGGCCTGGTGCCCACGCTCACCCGCTGTCTGATCAGCTGTAGGTCAGGCCTCAGGGTCAGGAGTCCTCCCCAGCCTGGCCCGGCGCCTGCAGCGCTGGGGGACTCAGCAGGCCCTCTGTCCTCTCAGGGCCTCTGTTCCTGTTGATGGAAATGGTGGATGATGAGCTGCTCTGAGCAGGGCTATTGGCCGCCTTATAGACACAACAGCTTTAGAAACTCCTCCACCGTCCCTCATGGCATCAGCTGTCTGTGAGCGAGGAGAGAGGTGGCCCAGCAGCCCTGGCAAAGCCCCTTCCTCTTGGGTAGAAGCAGCGGGTGGAGGCCCAGGGGTTGTGCCGTCGGGGATCTTGGATGAGACACCCCCACATTTCATTGGCTGTGGGGACCCCCCAGAGGCCCCGAGACCCGGTCCCTGCTGCCTGGGTTTCTTCCTGTCCTGAGGTTTCACATGATGAGGGAGGAAGTGCAGACACCACTGCTGGTCCCGCCTGGGGACTGTCTCCGGGCAGAGTAACCCCACAAGCCATGGGCCTGCGCTGCCTGTCCCTCCTGGAGCCAATTCAGCAGAGACAGGGAGGAATCATGTGAGCGTTTATTCCCTTCCTGCCGCAGCCTGGGGGAGCAGCGGGTCACCCACAGAAATCTGCTCTGCCCCCCACTCCTCGTAACCGGCTGCTTGTATTGGGGAGAAGGACAAGGATTACAGGGACGTAGGCAATGGGTGTGCCAAATGGCAGTTCACAGGTAATGGGGCTGGAGATTCACAAAGGCCTGTGGGTGTGCAAAGGGCTGGCGGCTCTGGGTTCTGCAACCAGGCTGGTCATCTTCCCATGGTCACAGGCAGCTCCCTGGTGGGGAGAACGGGTCACATTCCCAGGTGAGCTCCCAGGTCCCAGGTGCAACTCCCAGCCAGGTGAGAAGGTGCCCCCTTTAATCAGAACAAGGCAGTCACGGTGAACAGGGCAGGATTCCTATTTCTCACAATTCTAGCTGGTCTCCAGGATTCTGTTTCTATCCCTGTCACTAACATTTTGCCATTTGGTCATCTATGGAACCCAAGACCACCCAGGCCCTGTCCTCCGCTCCCCTCCCCCGCGGTGAACAGCACTCCCCTCGAGGCCCTCCTTTCTGGGCCAAGTGCTCCCCCCACCTCTGTGGTGGGGCCAGGCCAGCCAGGCGGGGGACCTGCAGGAATGTGGGGTGGGTCCCGCACAGGGGCCCTCGGGAGCCGGTTCAGGACCAGAGGCGCGCGCAGCAGCTGGAGTCCCCACAGGGCTGCGTGGAGCGCAGGAAGCTGGGGAGATTAGCAACCGCCTCCCTGAGCGTCTTCAGCCCCCCCTCCT
Source organism: Myotis brandtii (assembly GCF_000412655.1). Classification (NCBI taxonomy): domain Eukaryota; kingdom Metazoa; phylum Chordata; class Mammalia; order Chiroptera; family Vespertilionidae; genus Myotis; species Myotis brandtii. The sequence continues at coordinate 107,127 of NW_005363550.1, read as the reverse complement.
GCCCCCCCCCCCCACCCCAGTGAGCAGGGAGCGGCCGGAGGTGTGTCTGAGCCCCCTGCTTCTCACCTGTCCCTGCCCAGCGAGCCTTCCTGGGGTCACTTGGGCAGTGGATGTGCCCAGCTGCTCCCAGACCTCCCGACTGGTTACCTGGAAACCCTCCTCATCACCCAGCGACCCCCACTCCACCCCGCTTTCCACACCTCAGCCGGGAACAGGCCTGCAGCCCAGAGCCCCCCTGGCCCCTGCTCACTGTCCTGGATCACACCTGACTCTCCTGCAGGGCAGGCCTGACCCAGCTCCTTCCCCCCCAGCCACCCCCCCAGGCTCCCCTCCTTCCCTGAGGCCACTGGCTGTGCTCCCTTTGTTTTCACCGTTTAGTGGGTGACCTGAGCCTCCCTGCCTGGTGGAGGAGGTCAGGGGTCACACAGAGAGGAGCCCGTCCCCCTCCCCTGTGGCCAGCAGCCCAGGGACCAGGGAGTCTCCACCTGAGCAGTGGGTTGTGCATCTATCTACCCCTGGGCAGAGGTCAGCCCTGCACCTCCACAGCCAGGGCGGAGCCGCCACCAGGGGGCGCAAGAGAGTCACCTGGCAAAGTCACCTGCAGATGGGGTGGGCCTGGCGTCAGGGGCCTTAAGATGGGCCTGGGCCAGAGGGTACGTAACCTTAACCTCAAACCTAAAGGACAGGTTTACACAGTATCACCCTTGACACTGATGCGCCCATTCCTGGGCCCGTGGCTGGGAAGTCCTGGGCTTCCTGTCCCAGGGCCTGAAACTCGCTGGTGCTCAGTGAACTGGTCCTGACCTCATTTCTTAGATTAGGTTATTTGATTTCTGAATATAACCCCCAGCGGGACAAGTTATTGGTGAGACGCATTCCCTTAAAGCAGCGGTTCTCAACCTGTGGGTCGAGACCCCTTTGGCGGTCGAACGACCCTTTCACAGGGGTCGCCTGAGACCATCCTGCATATCAGATATTTACATGACGATTCATCACAGTAGCAACATGACAGTTATGAAGTAGCAACGAAAATAATTTTATGGTTGGGTCACAACATGAGAAACTGTATTTAAAGGGCCAGAAGGTTGAGAACCACTGCATAAAGACTTACTCCGCTTGGCAGCTGGCTCTCATTCCCTCACCTCAAAGCTTCCTTTTAGCACCTGCCCTGTCCCGGGCCCGACTGCACAATGGGGAGACTGAGGCACCGCACCTGGGATCTGCCTGATGACCCACAGCCCAGGGCGGACACTGACCGCACCAGGAGTGCTTTCAAGAGCTCCATGTGGCCAGTGGCTGCGCATGGAGCTGTGACCTGTCGACCAGGAGGCCACGGTCCAGTTCCTATCAGTGCACTGGGACCGGTTGGGGGCTAGATGCCCAGTAGGGGGCGTGCAGGAGGCAGCCGGTCTATGTTCCCTTTCATCATTGATGGTTCTCTCTCTCTGTGCCTCTCCCTTCCTCTCTCTGAAATCAATAAAAACAGATTTAAATAAAGAAAACTCCATGTGTTGTTGACAAAGGATCAATGTTATTCGGTCTCTGAGGCCCAGGCCCTGAGGTAAAGCAGGACCTCGCCCCTAAGCGCGTGATGTCACCTGTAGAATTCCTTCAGCCAATACAGGCACCCTCCCCCCACCTCCCATCTGAGCTCTGCTGTGGCAGATGTCACCCCAGACCATGGGACCGGCAGGGTGGGATCTGCAGGGGCTGCCCCTTCCTCCATGAGTCCCTGGGCTGAGCCCTTCTCAGAAGCCACCAGCTCCCAGCAGCCCCTGGGCCTGGCTGATTTGCATGCCCCGCAGCTGTGTCCAAGGGGATAAGAGAGGCCTGGGAGGAGCCCTGCAGCCTGGGCCTCAGGGAGCAGAGTCAGGGCGCCCACCATGGCCTGGACCCCTCTCCTCCTCGGCCTCCTGGCTCACTGCACAGGTGCTGCCCGGCTCACACCCTCCCAGCCCCAGGGCCTGCACCCGCCTGGCTGCCTCTGAGCTCAGGGGCGCTGCCTGTGGGGCAGGAGGCTCAAGCCCTGCTGCAGGCTCAGGGCTGGGGGCGGCACCCCCTGTGCTCATGGCTCTGAGGGCCTGAGGGCTCCCCTGCAGCACAAAGGGGGGCTCAGTGCTCAGAGGCTCCATCCCCGGGAGCCCCAGGCCACCTGGGCTGAGGGGGTGAGAGGGCGCCTGAGGCCTGGGAACCCCTGGAGCTCAGGCGGGCGGGGCTGGACGGGGGTGCCTGGGAAGGGGCTCTCACCCTCCTGCCTCCTCTTCCTCCTGCAGCCTCTGTGGCCTCCTATGAGCTGACGCAGCCGCCCTCGGTGTCGGTGAGCCCGGGACAGACGGCCAGGCTCACGTGTGGGGGAAACAGCATTGGAAGTAAAATTGTCCACTGGTACCAGCAGAAGCCCGGCCAGGCCCCCGTGCTGGTCATTTATAATGATAACAACCGGCCCTCAGGGATCCCTGACCGATTCTCAGGCACCAACTCGGGGAACACGGCCACCCTGACCATCAGCGGGGCCCAGGCCCAGGACGAGGCCGACTATTACTGTCAAGTGTGGGACAACAGTGCTAAAGCTCACAGTGACACAGGCGGATGGGGAAGTGGGACAGAAACCTGCCCGCCGGGCCTGGTGCCCACGCTCACCCACTGTCTGAGCAGCTGTAGGTCAGGCCCCAGGGTCAGGAGTCCTCCTGGGCGCCCCTCCCCAGGGCTGGGGGACTCAGCAGCTTCTCTGAGCCCTCGAGCCTCTGTCTCGGGCTGAGAAGTGTCAGGTGGGGTCGAGTCTGAGTTTGGAGACTGTTGTCAGCACTGGGGGCTCCAGAGGTGCCCCCACCCGCTCGCTGAGCCCCGGGATCGTCTCAGCGCCTCTCCAGCTTCTGCTCCTCCCTCTCTCCTCTCAGAAGCCGTGAGAAGTTCCAGGAGGTGGAAGGAGAGTGCCCAGTCATATTTAATGCGATATTTTTTGAAATTGAAATTAATACAATAGATATTCCATGAGCCCTGGCCGACTTGGCTCAGTGGATAGAGAGTCAGCCTGCGGACTGAAGGGTCCTGCATTCAGTTCCAGATCAGGGCATGTGCCCTCTCTGAAATCAATAAAAATATATTTTTAAATATATATTCCATGATGAATAAACATCCAAACGTGAAGGAAAATCAGGATCCTTCCTAAACCGGCACCACTCGCCTCACTTGCCTCTCCCAACACCCGTTCCCAGTTCTAGGGGTGAGGTGGGTGCCGGGGTCCTGCATCCCCATCCCTCCCCCCACCCCTCCAGGGGCGCCTCCCCTGCTCTCCTGCCTGCCTTCCCCTTGGAGCTCCAGCCCTTTCTGGGGCCTTGCCTCCCTCTACAGCTGGTCTCTGCTGCCCCCTCCTGGAATCTCTCCTTCCCGGCTGCACTTCGGGCAGCTGGACCTGGAGAGTTAGAGGTTCAAGCACTGACATTTCCCAAAGCCCCCAGTTCCAGGCTGGCCCCACCCCACGTCCAAAAAAGGTGCATCCTCCCAGGTCTCGCTGGCCCCAGAACATGGTCTTCACACCAGGTGGCTGTGTGTCTTCGGGAAGAAACTCGCCCTCTCTGTGCCTGTTTCTCATCAGCAGAAGCTGGAGGACCCCCACCAGGTGGGTGAGTCCCTGTTCTCTAGGGAACCAGCGGTATTCTCCCCCCATTTGCTGGAGGGGGCTGCACTCCCAGGTCTCCCGAGGAGCCAGCATCTTCTCTGTCGCCTCCTGGGGACCCCTCAGAGGGACTCAGAGATTTCAGAACCGTTGTCATATCCCTAGATGGATCCCGTGACACCCTCTGCCCCAGACCCTCTCCCCGACCCCCAAGGGAAAGACAATGACATTCTCAAGGTGAGATGAGAGGGACCAGTGGCTAGAGTTTGGGAATGGAGGGGAGCAGAGAGTTGGGGAGACCCGGGCTGGGGAGAGGAGCCCACCGCCTCAGGCAGGGTCTGTGGGGCCTGTGGGATGGAGGATGAGCAGGAGACTAGGGAGGGGGCGGGGAGCAGGCCTGGGTGGGACAGAGCTGCAGCGATACCCGCTGGGAAAGCCCAGGCCATCCCTCGAGGGTCCCCAGGGTCCAGCCAGACTCGGATTTCCGACCGCAGCCACCGCAGGAGGATGTGGTCTGTGGTGGTGTCTGCCCAGGGGTCATGGCAGGTGCTGGGGTGGGGGAGGGGGGCAGCTGGGGATGTTGCATTTAGGGACAGTTTCTTCTCCCCTCCCCCCAAGCTCCGGGGCTGTCCCCGGGTCAAGCACACCTTCTGGGCTCTGAGCAGTGGGTGATGGGAAGGGAACAATTCCAGTGGAACCCCTGGTCCCCAAGGTACCAGGAGCCCGAGGTCAGAGGCTGAAGTGAGCCAAGCACCAAAATGGGGAGAAGCTGCACTGGACCAGGGGCCCCCCAGGCACCCACACCCTGTCACTGTTCGGTGCCTTGACCATCTCCAAGGCCAGGGGAGCGGGTGTTGTGCGGTCCAGCCCTCAGCTCTGGACCTCATCCCCCAGACGCTGCCTGAGCTGTGTTCGGGAAGTGGGAAGATCCAGCCCGGGGTTCCTTGAAAGCTGCTCTGATGAGTTTGGTCAAACCGTTAAGTCCTGATCAGCATCAGCTTGACTTCTTCCTTCCTGCTCATTATTGCCCTTGTCAGGAGCAGGAGAAAGTCTGAGAGTTTTGACTCTACTTGCAGGCTGAGAAGCAAGCCTGCCATAGATTCCCGGGTGCTGGCAGGAGACACGAGGCTCCTGGGTCAGAGACAAAGGCCACTCTGTTGTTCATAGTTCATTACTCAAGTAGCCAGAGTATCAGCAGCATTAAGCATATCAGCTGGAATATCAGTGTCCTACATCAGTCCTCTGAGCACCCCCAAGATGCTGTAAAAAGGGCCAGGTGACAGCTGCACACCCAAGCTTGGGGACCCCAAATCTTTCATACCGGCCGGTAAGCACATGTTGCTCCAGAGGGACACACCCTCTCTACAAGCATCCTGGAAAAGATGGTCCAACACAAGGGCAATTGGTGCCTTTGCTCACGAGACGTGCAGATACGAAGGGACCTTCAGACAGTGGTCTCCCAGCAACCGTTGTCCACACCAAGAAACTGAAGTCCCAGGCAATGTGTTACTGCTTCCCATGGAAATATCTGGATTGATTTTCACCAAGGGAAGCAGGAGAGTTCATGAGTACCTGACTCAAAACATGGGCCAGGCAACTAGTAAAGGGACCTCCCAGGAAAGTAAAGGTTGGTGGGGGCTGGGGCCCCCTTTGGAGTTGCTGAAGCAGAAAACCAGGAGCCCTAGGGGCTGCAGCTCCGGAGTTGAGCAGACGTATGAAGGATCCTGTGGCTCAAAGGTAACTGGAAAGCAAGCGGGTGGGTGCTGGGTGTGACAGGCAGGAACCTACCACCCGAGTTCTCCCAGACACCAGCAGTGTGAGCCTGCGGAGACCCACAAAGCACACCCTGGAGCCGTGCGAGGGCCAGGCCTCTTGGCTGCGTGGCGCCCAGGAAGTAGGAAGCTGCTTGAACAGCAATGTCCTCATCTTCAAAAGGGGAGGTCACCTGAGCTCAGCAGGGAGCAGACCCCGTTGTCGGGGCTACACAAGCAGCGTCACTCTCATCGTCACATTATGTGTTATGTTCCTGGGCTTGCAAACAAGCCCCGACCCCAAGCACCTGGGCAGCCCATCCCGCCTGCACCCTGCCCAGCACAGCCCACACCTGGGCTCCCCAGAGAGCAGAGCACAAGCCTTCCGGGTGGTGAGGGCTGGAAGTGCAGGGACAAGGTCACTGCTAGGTTCCAGCTCACCCTGCACCCTGGAGCCGCCTTGGGTCCTGCATTCGCCTTCTTGGGCCTTCGTTTTCTCCCCCGTAGAACAGGGACACTTGGCTCAAGGACACACTAGGACAGTGATGGCGAAGCTATGAACTCATTTTTTTGGTTGATTTTTCTTTGTTAAATGGCATTTAAATATATAAAATAAATATCAAAAATATAAATCTTTGTTTTACTATGGTTGCAAATATCAAAAAAATTCTATATGTGACACGGCACCAGAGTTAAGTTAGGGTTTTTCAAAATGCTGGCACGCCGAGCTCAAAAGGTTCGCCATCACTGCAGAGCTGCTCTGAAGCCCAAAGTAAGAGGTGGACGGGGAACCGGCATTGGTTCAACGCCGGCTCTGTGCTGGCGCTTAGCAGATGCATGATCCCATTCACCCTCAGGCCCTCCTGCTGCAGAGGAGCTCTCCCCACTTCACAGACAAGGAAACTGAGGCCGGAGGTGACCTGGGTCTGGGTGGTTCCAACATCCCTGAGCTTGACGCTCCTCCTGGAGAGAGGGGGATGGATGACTCCCTGCCGGGCCCTGGCCTAGCCCAGGAGCTGACCAAACTTACCAGGCTTGACCACACCAGCCAAGGAAGGGCCGGGCTTGACTGGCAGGCGTGGAGTGTGCCGGGGCCCAGCCTGGGGGCCGGGTCAGAAGAGCAGCCCCAGGCCCACCGCAAGGAATTCAATTCCTCATCCACTGGGCGCTTGGCTGCCCTCCAGGCCCGAGGTAGATGCTCCGTAGCCCAGAGAGGCCCTTGGGGAAGCGGGGAAAGGGGGCAGGAGCAGGTGTGCCCACCCAGCACCCCAGGGGCGGGGCCAGCAGGGGTGACTGTGGGAGATGGTTGAGCTCTGATTCCAACCACAGCAGAGCAGTTGGCAGATGCCACTCTAAGAGGATCCCCGGGGTAACCACCCCGGAGAGGACCCGCACGGGGGCTGGCACCGGAGAAGGCCCAGGCAGAAGATGGGGCCATTCGGGCCAGGGCACACGGGGATGGCCACTGCCAGTGAGGACCAGGGGCACCTGCCAACAGCACCCATTTCACAAATGTGGAAACTGAGGCCCAGAGGTGACCTAGGTCTGGATGGTTTCAACATTCATGAGCTTGACGTTACTCCTGGAGTGAGGGGGATCGATCAAGCCCTGCAGGACCCTTGGGAGCTCACGCTGAGGATCAGGCCGGAGGTGCCCTTGACCCTGAAGGCAGATGAGGCCCAGGACCTGCCAAGTGGGCCATGAGGACTCCAGGGAGCAGAGCCCTGGCCCCAAGCAGTGCTGGCCCCTGAGGCTGCTGGGCCTGCCGTGGGCACCCATGGCTGCTGCCCCTGCCAGCAGTGCTTCGGAGCAGGGCCCAGGCCCCCAAGACCTGGTGGGAAGCAGCCCTCAGAGCCTGAAGGACAGGTAAGGAGCCCATGCGCCATGGGGGAAAGATGTGGACGAAGGGAGGGTTGGTGGAGAGTGGGGGCCTGGGCAGACGCTGGCTGTATATAAAGAGTTGGCATTTTGTCCATTGTGGATTTATTAGCGTTGATTTTTATGTTTAGTGTTTTGTTAAAATGTATTTATCTCGATGACTGAGGCTTTGGGCACCCCTTAAATTTCGCACCTAAGACTAGAGCCTCGTTCTCCTTGCCCCAGTCCTCTGGAAGGCAGGGGCAGGATGTACCCATCATTTTAGGGGCAGACCCTCCCACTCAGGGTCCCCGTAAGGCCCTGGTGTCATTTCCATCTTCCAGACAGGGATAGAGGCCCAGAGAGGGGGCCGCAGCCCCAGGACAGGAAGGAGTCCCAGGACTGGAC
>NW_005363550.1:92030-99030 GCF_000412655.1 Myotis brandtii | reverse complement strand
ATAGAAACATCAATGATGAGAGAGAATCATTGATCGGCTGCCTCCTGCATGCCCCCCCACCCCGGGGGATTGAACCCACAACCCAGGCACGTGCCCTTGACCAGAATTAAACCCGGACCCTTCAGTCTGCAGGCCAACGCTCTATCCACTGAGCCAGACCAGCCAGGGCGCAATTGGACTTTTTAATATGAGTGCATTTTCCAAGGCTTGTCAGAAAATGTAGAAAAAATGTCAGCGTATGTTTCTGGTCGGTGGGATTTTGCCTAATTTTAATGTTCGCTTCACAATGATCTGTAGTTATTAAATGTTCACAAGGAGATTGATTTCATTTTTAGCTCCTAAAATAATGTTAAGAGTAACGTGTTGTTAAAAAAAAGATTAAGCACAGAGGTCTATAGAGTGAAAACTGAGCGTTTCAGCTTACCATTTCTCCACATCTTACCCTAAAACCCATTCGACTGCCACTGTCTATTTTGCCCATCAGCTGAGCAAAAATGAGAATGTGTTTGCTTATTTGATCATGGATCAAACTCATTTTCTGTTCCTATTTTTATTGCCTGGTTTTATGTCTTTTGCGAATTTACCGGCCATAATTTTACCTGTTGTTGGTGTTGTGGTTTTCCATTGAGTTGGTTGTGTGCTCTTATAGATCTATAGACACTTTTTCCATATTTGAGATATCAGCCTCCTTGTTCAGTCTCTATGCTGGAAATATTCTCCCCTGAGTTGTTGTACACCTCTTGTTAATGGGGTGTTTTGCCTTAAAGCCATTTTTAATTGTTATATATCAGAGTGGTGTAATTTTTTCTTTATGGTTTCTGTGATCTGTGACAAGCATGGCAGAGTCATCTTTATTTCAATATTATAAGATCGGGTTTCTATTTTATGCTGGTATTTTCCGTGTTTGGGTGGTTGTTCGCTTGTGTTTACTTCCGCTGGAGTTTATTTTGATGTCGGTGAGGACATAACCTTTTTTATTTTCCAAATGGGGAGCCGGTCGTCACCTGTTTGTTGAATATAAATGCGCCTTCTGTCAAACACTAACCCATTGGTTTATCAGATTCTCCCTACGGTTCTAGTGATCTAATGATCCGATCCCATATCCATTGCACCTGTTTTAATTGTCGTAGCTGTACAGGATGTTTGGGACCATGGTTATAATTTGTTTTTTCAAAACAGCCGTGCCTACTCTATCATCCTTCTTGCTGTTGGGTTTTAGAAACAATTCGCTCGTTTTCATAATCCGCGTTTGGTGACTGTAATTTGGTAGACTGTGCAACGCCCGGCATTTCCCTCCAGGAACGAGGTCGGCCCCTACGCACTCACTCTGGTTATAATTTGTTTTTTCAAAACAGCCGTGCCTACTCTGTCATCCTTCTCGCTGTTGGGTTTTAGAAACGATTCGCTCGTTTTCATAATCCGCTTTTGGTGCCTGTAATTTGGTGGCCTGTGCGGGTTCATTGGAGAAGGACTGGCATCTTTGCAAGGCCCGGCATTTCCCTCCAGGAACTCGACCGGCCCCTACGTACTCACTCTACTATGGTGTCTTCCAGCCCATTGCCTCATACTTTATCTCTGCAGACCTTGCCCATTTCCTGTTAAGGTTATTCCTAAGGCTTTGAAAGACCATGTGGATTGAAGCTGTAAAATGTCCCCCAACTCATGTCTTAAGTGGTCACTGCTTGTGTAGAAGGGAAACGACTGATATTCGCACGTGGCCCTTGTATTGGGCCACTTCACTGAACTCAGATTAGATCTAATAGTTCTTCATCTGACTCCGTGGGCTTTATTTTTTTAAAGTAGACTCTTTCCTGACCTGCAAAGAACCATGTTCTCTCTTTTTTCCTATTACATGCACCTCGCCCCATCTCATTTCATTGGTGGGAATCTGTAGAATTCTTTTATGAAGAATTTGCCTTTAAGTATGAAGGTTGCTGTAAATGTGGGGAGATACACTGTATGGAGTTGAGGAAGTTTCCTTAGATAATCAACCTGCTTAGAAGCTGTGTGTTTTGCTTTCTTTAAGTCAGAAACAAGGGTGGCATTTATATCCATATTATATTAAATGCTGTTTCAAACAATCTTACGTGCGCATCTTACATGCACCCATGACCCAGTGACCCTGCTGCGCAGGTGGAAAATGCTGGCCCCAGGGCGACGGGTTCGCTTCCCCGTTAGATAAGCCACATGGGGAGGTGACATCAGATCAGGCCGAGCCTGAGGACTCTTGCCATCCTGACTCTAGAGTGTGACTTGGGTGTTTGTGTTTATTTGTGTATCTTCATGGGCTTTTGTTTTCTGGTGGATGACTAACACAGAGGGTGACTCCATGAGGGGAACAGATTGTGGGGTGACTCCAGGCTTGGAGAGAAGCCTGCTGGATGCGGGGGGAGTGTGAGGAGAGTCTATGGGGCCTGTGGAGTCTGAGGGGCCTGCAGGGTGTTCCAGAAGAGTTCGGGAGGCCGAGCACCTGTGAACCTAAAGCCACAAAGAGAGGTCCGGGCTGGAAATAGGGAAGGGAGACCCCTAGACAGTTGTTGGAGTGCACAGTGTGGGGGCAGAGGCAGAGAGAGAGGGAGAGTACAGGCAGAACGGGATTCTGGGTGTGTGGGGTCAACAGTCATGGGAGAGAGAAAGAGCGAGAGTGGGTGGTATCAGACACCAAGGGGAGGACAGTCACCAGAAAGAGGAACCTCTGGCAGAGATGTCCAGGGACTGAGGCCGACCTCGGACTTGACCAGGATGAGGGTCTTGTTGGCTTTGACCTGAGAGGTTCCAGGAAAGAAGGGGTGAGAGCCAGAGGGGTCCCAATCGTGTCCCAGCACATGAAACAGTTGGGAGCCATTGTTGGACGAATGGACAGATAATGAATGGATGGATGGATGGATGGATGGATGGATGGATGGATGGACGGACGGACGAATGGAAAGACAGTGGTCTGAGAGCTCAGAAAAGGCTTCATGAAAGAGGTGGAACTACACTGTGTCTCAATGTATGGAGACAAAGGGGAGGGGATCTCCACATGGAAGCACCATTAGTCTGGAATGACCCAGTGTCCATAGGCCCGGGGAGAGGTTCATTTGTCTGGAACATGGGAAATTGTGGGGAAGGAACACTCAGAGGCCCCAGGAGGAGGCCAGGAGGTCTGAGCTACACCACACAGCCCCTCGAGGGGACAAGGCGCTCAGAATCTTTGTCAGCACTGAGGATTGGGTGGTGACCAGGACAGTCTTGGGAGGAGGGAGAACACACTGGGTCACTCCAAGGTGTGGGTGCCACCTGCCTTGGATGAGGGGCCGGGCATGGAGATGCTCCAGCCTCTGGGGGGGTGACTGCCCACTCGCCCTGCCCCAGAACACAGCTGCAGCCCTGCATTCGTCATGCCCGGCAGGTTCCTGTGCCAGACTGGCCCCCGGGGGACAGGCCCCAGGTGCTGGTCCGGCGGGTTTTAGTCCGAGCCTCAGTCACCGTGGTATGTCTTCGGCGGCGGGACCCAGCTCACCGTCCTAGGTAAGTGGCTCTCAGCACCTTTTCCAACCCATCCCACCACTCTGCTGTCTTGGGCAAGTCACTCCTCTCTCTGGGGGCTGCTTCCTTCTGCCCTCCCAGCCTTATAGACCGACCCCCACTTTCTCCGTGGGCTCTGGGGAAGGCAGGTTGGTCTTGGGGTAACCAGCAGGGAGGACCTCAATAGCAGAACCCCAATAGCCCCCCAGACTCTGGGGGTGGGCCTAGGAAAGGGGGTCCTTCCTCTCCTCCAGGGCAGATGCCTCAGGGGGGCCAAGGCTGGTTCTGACCAGGGTCAATGGGGCAGCCTTAGCGACAGTCACAGTCCCGAGGGTCTGGGCTGAGGGCTCGATGCCCTCTGGCCTGGGAAAGCCGCACAGGAGGCGGGGGCAAGGCTGGGACTGGGACCCGGACTTCGGGGCCACCAAGGGCTGCCGGAGGGGAAGCCATGGAGGGCAGAGAGGAGGGTCGAGCTCGCTCTGAAGCACTCAGAGCCTCTGTTGGGCCGCAAGGATGGGGGGTCACGGAGACACGGTGAGATGGGCGAGCTGGCCCCTCAGGAGCCCGACCCTCAGGATGGAGGTCAGAAAGGAGTGGGTCCCCTGGGGCAGAGACTCACTGACCCTGGAGCCCCATAATTCCTGGGACCCAGGTGTCCCATCAGCCCAAGGGTGTTAGGGTCAGGGGCTGATGACTGGGGGACTCGGAGCCACCAGCTGCCGTGTCAAGCTGGGGTGGTCAGAGGTGCCGAGGGGGCTGCGGGGCCTCTGTGCTCCTTGTCGGGGGCATCAGTGCCATGAATGCAGCGAGACGAAAGGTTTTGATGTCCGGGGACCAGGCACAGGGAGACGGGCAGAGCCAGAAGGAGCCCCCAGGCTTTGGCTGCAAGGACTCGGCCCTCACTGGAGAGCCAGGTGCCCCAGGGAGACAGGGGTCCCGGCCCCACTGTGTGCTCGCTCAGGCTGGGCCTCTCCACACGCTGTGGGGGTCGTCCTGGCCGGCTGGGTGCAGACCTCAGACCTCAGACCTCAGAGGAGGCCGGGGCTCCAGAAGCGTGAGGGAAAGGGGCCTGAGGCTGGGCTGAGGGCCCGGGAGGTCGGGGCAGAATGCACACTCGACTCAGGAGAGTAGGAGGAGGGAGCAGAGCTTGGCCCGGTAACACTTGGGGAAACTGAGGCTATGGATGGAGAAGCTTGACCAGGTCACATGGGAGAGATGACTTGGAAGAGCTTCTGGGAGGGTGCGGGCAGACTGCTGTGCAGGGACAGATAGAAAGAGAGGACAGAAAAGGAAGGAAGGTCCCCAAGGGGAACAAACACACGGGCCCAGTCACAGAGGCCGTCCGTGGGGTGCGGGGGATCCCAACATCTGGGCTCTGCCTCTGCCTCTTACACCCCCTTCTTCTTCTCTGTCCACACAGGTCAGCCCAAGTCTGCACCCTCCGTGTCTCTGTTCCCGCCATCCACTGAGGAGCTCGCCAACAACAAGGCCACACTGGTGTGTCTCATGAGTGACTTCTACCCGGGCAGCGTGACGGTGGCCTGGAAGGCAAATGGCACCCCCGTCACCCAGGGCGTGGAGACCACCAAGCCCTCCAAGCAGAGCAACAACAAGTACGCGGCCAGCAGCTACCTGAGCGTGTCCAGCCAAGACTGGAAGTCCGCCAGCGCCTACAGCTGCCAGGTCACGCACGACGGGAAGACCGTGGAGAAGACAGTGGCCCCCTCAGAGTGTTCCTAGGACCTGAGTCCCCACTTCTGGGGACACTTCTCCGTCAGACCCTCCCTTCCCCGCTCCCCACTGTCCCCCTGAGGCTCCTGCCCTGGTCGCTCAGACTGGGCAGGGGGCCATCCCTCCCCGTTTCCCCTTCTCCTGAATAAACTCCTGTCATTTCTCATCTGACATTTCGCATGTGTGTTCTGTGTGGGGGAGGGTCTCAAGGTGAAATAAAGGGCAGGATGGTTATGACATGTGGTTCCATCTACCCATCTTTCGCTCAACCAACCAACCAGGGACATGAATCAGCTCTGAGTGACCATGAAATGTGGTTCCCAGGGTCGAAACTTCTCCTCTAGGACCAGCCCCTGGGATGCAGTCCTTGTCACCTGGAAAGGGACAAGGGCTGAGTGAGAGGGATCCAGGGGCCCTGAGGAGGGACCAGGGAGAAATGGTGAGGGTCCCAGGAGGGCACAGAGGGCTATAGATGGAAATATTGGGAAGGAAATCATGGAGCCAAGGCTGTGGTCATTGGGAACAGACATTGAACTGCCCTGTTCATCATGGAGCCCAATGGGAGAGCCATTGCCAGGTGAGGGGCTCATGGTTGGCCCATCAGCAGGGAGTCATGGAAAGCTTGGAACAGTGCCTCCCATGGGGCGTTTCTCAAACTCTGCCAATGCACGTTAGCTACGGAAAGACACTGACTAGTCCTGCAGCAGAAAAGCAGTTTAATATCACGGAGCCTGACAATTCCCCCACCACGTTCATTCCTCCTACCAACTCAGGGAACCTGGGACGCCCTTCAAAGCATGGTTACTGGTGCTGGGAACATGAGGAGAGAATGAGACACAAGGAAACTCAGCTTATGTTCTAATGGGCCTGAGTCAAGGTCAGGCTCAGGGTGACTCTAGCCGGGGGCATGGACCTCCATATGAGGAGTCTCAACACCTGAAGTCAGATGAGGGTGAGATTCTTTATGGTTGGCTAAGGATGGAGCAGGTGATGTCAGCCTGCACAAGGAAGGCGTGAGGGGCATGAATGTTGACCTTGAAGGATTAGAAAGGGCACAGTCCTGGGCACTAATTGGGCATCCTGTGATGTCCCAGGGAGGGCATATTAACTGGAATTCAGGAGCCGAGTAAGAGAAGGTCAGACCAGCTCAGAGCAGGCAGAGTGTGGCCTGTGGGGTACAGCAAGGTCAGGCTTCCCTGGGGACAGAGCACCCCCACCACTCCACCCCTGGGCCCCTTGCCCCTCGCTCCCTGTGTCTCAGCCCTGAGTGCAGCTGGTGTCAGAGACACACGAGGCCACTGAGACGGGGAGACTGACTAATTTGTCAATTTTTTACATACGTGTTAGGAAACCTACTTTATGATATAATGGAATTTCAGCTTTATATGGACACCCCTGCGCAGAATTATTCCATTATAACCAGCTTTTAGTGTATTTACTTGGTTCTATCTTAGGTGTTGTTTGCATATGAGAACAGAATAAGGTCCCGCATTGTGATATTGGATCTGTAAGTGTCTCCCAAATCACTCCAGCTTTTCCATGCCAGGAAGTAGCTGAGGGGCTGAGCTGCTGGCCTCGGGGACTTTCCCACAGTCGGGATGCAGTCCAGCCTCCACGAGCTGCAACTGGGTGGGTCTCTCGTTCTCATGTTCCTGCAAAATGGTTTTGGCATCAGAAGCTTCACAAGGTCCGGGTTGGACTTTAGCAAAATTGCCTCCCAGATGGTTCCCCCTTTGCACCAAAGGACCCCTATGGAATAGAC
>NW_005363550.1:87466-91927 GCF_000412655.1 Myotis brandtii | reverse complement strand
TGGTCCATCAGATAGGAAGGAATGCATCATGGGATATTCCAGATTCGCCCTCCTCCTCCTGTGGTGCCCCACGTGTGCATGAAAGGAGTCCCTCCAGCAGATCTGTCTCCACCAGGCAGTGTGTGTCACACGCTAGCACAGATGAGGGAATGGGGATGTTTCTCTCTGGTCCTCCAGTTTATAGGATGGTGGTCTGGTCCCCTCTGTCCTCCCATGGTAACAGTGGCCACTGAGTGGCTTGGGGAACTCTAGCAGGTGAATGGATCTGCCGTGTGAAAGCACCACGGGTTCCTCAAGTGATGACAGCAATGTGGCTGCGAACGATGGCCATTTGTCCATTGGGAGCCTCTTTGGGAGGCTTCTGTGGGTCCCGACATGACCCCAGGGGATCTCTATGGTTCCTGGTGACAAGAAGCGAGCATGCTGTAGCTCCCCTGTTGCCTATCACCCTAGGCCCGTGGTCGGCGAACTGCGGCTCCCGAGCCACATGCGGCTCTTTGGCCCCTTGAGTATGGCTCTTCCTAAGCCTTAGGAGTACCCTAATTAAGTTAATAACAATGTACCTACCTATATAGTTTCAGTTTTAAAAATATGGCTCTAAAGAAATTTCAATCGTTGTACTGTTGATATTTGGTTCTGTTGACTAATGAGTTTGCGGACCACTGGCCTAGGCCATGGCACCTCACTCACAGTGCAATCAATGCCCTCCAAGCTCATCCCAATCCCAGGAGACCGCAGTAGAAACAGCCTATCAGGCACCAAGTTCCTTTGAAACAGTGGTTCTCAACCTTCTGGCCCTTTAAACACAGTTCCTCATGTTGTGACCCAACCATAAAATTATTTTCGTTGCTACTTCATAATGTTGCTACTGTGATGAATCGTAGGAACCTCACTCACAGTGAAACAGATCCCTCCAAACTCATCCCAATCCCAGGAGACCATGGTAAAAACAGCCTATCAGGCACCAAGTTCCTGTGGGAGAATTGCTTCCAACAGTCCTGCTGCTGTACAAGTCGCTGTGTCATCCATCCACCCTACAATCTGCTGAGGTGGTGGAGGGGGGACAGAGCGCGCCCCTGGCAGAGCAGACAGCAGCCGGGGGCAGTGGCCCAGGCTTCCTCCAGCACAGCTGCAGGTGGGGGCCCAGGGGTGGGGCAGGGCCTCCCAGAGAGAGGTTTTTGTATGAGCCTGTGTCACAGTGTTTTGTGTTCGGCGGAGGGACCCAGCTGACCGTCCTAGGTGAGTCTCTCCTTCCCTCTCCTTTGCTGCTCTCCCAGAGGATTGGGCCATTTTCTGCGAGTTCCGGCTCTCTGGGTCCTATCTCAGCCTGTGTCCAGGTTTTCACCCTGGATCCCGGCCCTTGGGAGCCTGAGCTCTATGGGTTTCTGGTCTTACTGTCCTATTTGGTCACACTCAGCCGTTCACCTCTGTCCCCAGAGACAGAGAAATGCATGGGATGCTCTGTGTGTGTGGCTTCTTCTGTCTCTGAGGGTCATGCTGGATTCTAGATGGGCTCTGTTCTGTCTTCCCCTGTTAAATTCCTGTGGGACAAGATTATAGGGGGTCATCATCAGTGGCCCCTGTCTTAAGGGGAAGAGAGGAAGAGAAGTACTGAGGGGAACCGGGTGAAAATTTTGGAGTGACCCAGAACTCTCAAGGCCAAGGCTAGAGACACCCAGGTCAGAGGTTCAGGGCAGGTCTCAGGGACTGTGGACTCATGAACAGGGGCCAAGAATGGTGCTGGGGTGCAGGGCTCCCCGGGGCTGCATGGAGCTGCCATGCGGAGTCCTGACCAGCCTCGCACCATGGAGGCCTGCAGGAGAAAGGACACAGCGGGGAGGAGAAGGTGCTTGAGGAAGGGCATGGAAGGACAGGTGTGAGGACAATTGGCCTTTGGTCTGTGCAGGATGAACATCCTCTCAGAAGAAATGGCAGAATCCATGGCATGAAAGCTCTAGTTATCTGACCAATTTGTGGGGATGCCATTGACTGTAGAATGAGAGAGACCCAAAGACAGACAGACAGACATTTTGTTCATCAGAAAAAGCTGCCACCCAGTTTAGACAGGGAGCAGGAGACATAGATGTGGGGGTGAAAACTGACTCCTTTGGCCGATGCTCTGAAGCCCCCGGCACAGAGGATCAGGTCAGAGGTGTCCACAGATGGACCCAGCAGGAGGTAAGAGGGCTCAGAGCATCTTTTGTGGGACAAACAGACTGACAGACACAGACAGGCCCAGTCAGATACCAGGAGAAGGCAGAGCCAGAGGGTGACAGTCAGATGTGTGGGGGGCAGAACGGGGCCCACAAGGACGGTGATGGCAGGTTCCAGGCTCAGGGTTTCTCAGGAAAATGGGGAGTTGAGCTATGAACACCCCAAACTCATGGCATGGACTCTCACACCAGGAGAGGCCCCTGCCCTCGGGGTCCTGCATGGTCCTCAGGACACTGTGCCCACAGGAAGACCGAGGTCAGCAGCTTTCAGGATGGACCCTGAGCCTCTCCCCTCCTGCCCCTCCCGCACCCACAGGTCAGCCCAAGTCTGCACCCTCCGTGTCTCTGTTCCCGCCATCCGCTGAGGAGCTCGCCAACAACAAGGCCACACTGGTGTGTCTCATGAGTGACTTCTACCCGGGCAGCGTGACGGTGGCCTGGAAGGCAAATGGCACCCCCGTCACCCAGGGCGTGGAGACCACCAAGCCCTCCAAGCAGAGCAACAACAAGTACGCGGCCAGCAGCTACCTGAGCGTGTCCAGCCAAGACTGGAAGTCCGCCAGCGCCTACAGCTGCCAGGTCACGCACGATGGGAAGACCGTGGAGAAGACAGTGGCCCCCTCAGAGTGCTCCTAGGACCTGAGTCCCCACTTCTGGGGACACTTCTCCCTCAGACCCTCCCTTCCCCCGCTCCCCACTGTCCCCCTGCGGCTCTTGCCCTGGTCCCTCAGACTGGGCAGGTGGCCATCCCTCCCCGTTTCCCCTTCTCCTGAATAAACTCCTGTCATTTCTCATCTGACATTTCGCATGTGTGTTCTGTGTGGGGGAGGGTCTCTGGGTTGAAGGGTCGGTAATAAAGGGCAGGACAGGAATGACATGACATGGACCTACCTGAGGTCCACTCCACTCACCCACCAGGGACCTCAAAGAGCTCTGAGTGCCCATGGGCGCTGGGACCCAGGGCAGGAACTTCTCCTGTGGGACCAGCCCCTGGGACGCAGTCCTTGTCACCTGGAAAGGGACAAGGGCTGAGTGAGAGGGATCCAGGGGCCCTGAGGAGGGACCAGGGAGTAATGGAGAGGGTCCCAGGAGGGCATGGTGAGGTACAGATGGAAATATTGGGAAGGAAATCATGGAACCAAGGCTGTGGTCATTGGGAACAGACATTGAACTTCCCTGTTCCATCATGGAACCCAATGGGAGAGCCATTACCAGGTGAGGGGCTCTTGGTTGGCTCATCAGCATGGAGTCACAGAAAACTTTGAGCAGTGCCTCCCATGGGGCATTCGTCAAACTTAGATAATGCACGTTAGCTAAGGAAAGACACTAACTAGTCCTGCAGAGAGAAGCAGTTAAATATCATGGAACCTAACAATTCCCCCATTATACATTCATTCCTCCTACCAACTCAGGGAGCCTGGAACTCCCTTCAAGGCATGTTAGTAGTGCTGGAAACATGCGGTAAGGATGAGGAACAAGGAAACTCAGTTTATGTTCTAATTCTCCTGAGTCAAGGTCAGGCTCAGGGTGACTCTAGCCGGGGGCATGGACCTCCATATGAGGAGTCTCAACACCTGTAGTCAGATGAGGGTGAGATTCTTTATGGTTGGTTTAAAGATGGAGCAGGTGATGTCAGCCTGCACCAGGAAGGTGTGAGGGGGCATGACAGTTGACCTTGATGGATTATAAAGGGCACAGTCCTGGGCACCAATTGGGCATCCTGTGATGTCCCAGGGAGGGTGTATCAACTGGAATTCAGGAGTAGAGTAAGTGCAGGTCAGACCAGCTCAGAGCAGGAGGAGTGTGGCACGTGGGGTACAGAAAGGTCAGGCCTCACCGGTGACACAGCACCCCCACCACTCCACCCGTCGGCCCCTTCCCTCTCGCTCCCTGTGTCTCCTCCCTGAGTGCAGCTGGTGTCAGCGACACACTCACTCCAGGCCCCTGAGACAGGGAGACTGACTAATCTGTCAATTTTTTACGTACGTGTTAGGAAACCTACTTTTTTATATAATGGAATTTCAGCTTTATATGGACACCCCTGTGCAGAATTAGTCCATTATATCCAGCTTTTAGTGTATTTACTTGGTTCTATCTTAGGTGTTGTTTGCATATGAGAACAGAATAAGGTCCCGCATTGTGATGTTGGATCTGTAAGTGACCCCCAAATCACTCCAGCTTTTCCATGCCAGGAAGTAGCTGAGGGGCTGAGCTGCTGGCCTCGGGGGCTCTCCCTCAGTCGGGATGC
>NW_005363550.1:76032-85566 GCF_000412655.1 Myotis brandtii | reverse complement strand
GACAGACACAGACAGGCCCAGTCAGATACCAGGAGAAGGCAGAGCCAGAGGGTGACAGTCAGATGTGTGGGGGGCAGAACGGGGCCCACAAGGACGGTGATGGCAGGTGTCCAGGCTCAGGGTTTCTCAGGAAAATGGGGACTTGAGTTAGGGACACCCCAAACTGCCCTGCATGGCATGGATCTCACACCCAGAGAGGCCCCTGCCCTCGGGGTCCTGCATGGTCCTCAGGACACTGTGCCCACAGGAAGACCGAGGTCAGCAGCTTTCAGGATGGACCCTGAGCCTCTCCCCTCCTGCCCCTCCCGCACCCACAGGTCAGCCCAAGTCTGCACCCTCCGTGTCTCTGTTCCCGCCATCCGCTGAGGAGCTCGCCAACAACAAGGCCACACTGGTGTGTCTCATGAGTGACTTCTACCCGGGCAGCGTGACGGTGGCCTGGAAGGCAAATGGCACCCCCGTCACCCAGGGCGTGGAGACCACCAAGCCCTCCAAGCAGAGCAACAACAAGTACGCGGCCAGCAGCTACCTGAGCGTGTCCAGCCAAGACTGGAAGTCCGCCAGCGCCTACAGCTGCCAGGTCACGCACGACGGGAAGACCGTGGAGAAGACAGTGGCCCCCTCAGAGTGTTCCTAGGACCTGAGTCCCCACTTCTGGGGACACTTCTCCCTCAGACCCTCCCTTCCCCCGCTCCCCACTGTCCCCCTGCGGCTCCTGCCCTGGTCGCTCAGACTGGGCAGGTGGCCATCCCTCCCCGTTTCCCCTTCTCCTGAATAAACTCCTGTCATTTCTCATCTGACATTTCGCATGTGTGTTCTGTGTGGGGTGAGGGGGGGAGTCTCTAGGTGAAATAAAGGGCAGGATGGTCATGACATGTAACTCCATCTACCCATCGTTCGCTCAACAACCCAACCAGGCACCTGAATCAGCTCTGAGTGCCCTTCGGAGCCAGGACCCAGAGCAGGAACTGCTCCGATGGGGCCGCCACCTGGGACATAGTCCCTTTTAACATAATGAGTGTTCCAGGAGGGCAGCAGGGGCTACAGATGAAAATATTGGGGAAGGAATCCATTGAGCCAAGTCAATCCTCTTAGGGAGAGACATTGAACCCAGTGGGGAAATCCATTACCATCTGGGCGTTTCTTTATTGGTCCATCACCATGGAGTCATGGAACGCTTTGAACAGAGCATCCCATGGTGTGTTTGTCGAAGTTTGCCGATGTACATTAGCTAAGCAATGACACCGACTAATCCTGCAGCAGAGAAACAATTAAATATCATGTAGCCTAACAATTCCCCCATCATGTTCATTCCTCCTACCAACACAAGGAGCTCTGAGACACTCTTCAAGGGATGGTCACTGGTGTGGGAACATGGGGTGAGGATAAGACACAAGGAAACTCAGTTTATATTCTGATGGGCCTGGGTCAGGTTCAAGGTGACCATAGCAGGGGTATGGACCTCCATCATGAGGAATCTCAACAACTGATGTCATATCAGGGTGAGACTTTTTATGGGTGGATTAAGGATGGAGCAGGTGATGTCAGCCCTCAGGTGGAGTAGACATGGGAGTTGACCTTGAAGGATTAGAAAGGGCACCGTCCTGGGCACAGAATGGGCATCCAGTGATGTCCCAGGGAGGGCATATCCACTGGAATTCAGGAGCCAAGTAAGGGCAGGTCAGACCAGCTCAGAGCTGGGGGCGTGTGGCCTGTGGGTTACAGCAAGGTCAGCCTTCCCCCTTGACACAGCACCCCCACACCACACCACCATTGGGAGGGAAGGCAGGGGACACCCCCAAGGTCATCCTAAAAGACAGGCTGACAATTCTAAAGGACTGCCCTGACATCACCCTAAATAGTGCCAATCTAGGCTGTCGATAGAGAAGGTCAGCCTGAGCCCCTGATCAGATGGCTGGGGACATAGGAAGTTGCCAGAAGATTCTGTACACAGGCCAGCCTGCCTTTCCCTGGAAGGGGAGGAAGGGAGAGGGATTAAAGGCTGCCCTCCCCTCATGCTCTCACCGGGTGTTCGGCGGAGGGACCCAGCTGACCGTCCTAGGTGAGTCTCTCCTTCCCCCTCCTTTGCTGCTCTCCCAGAGGATTGGGCCATTTTCTGCTGGTTTTTCTCTTTCTCTGGGTCCTGTCCCAGCCTGTGGCCAGGTTTTCACCCTGGATCCCGGCCCTTGGGGACCTGAGCTCTATGGGTTTCTGCTCTTACTGTCCTATTTGGTCACCCTCAGCCGTTCACCTCTGTCCCCAGAGACAGAGGAATGGTCAGGGTGCCCTGTGTGTAGATTCTTCCATCTGTCTACCAGGTTCATGCTGGATTCTAGATGGGCTCTGTTCTGTTTCCCCTGATGGGCTCTTGTGGGTGTCAATAGGGCCCCCATCTCAAAGAGAATATAGGATAAGGACTACAGAAGGGGAAACCAAATTCTAGGGTGCCCGGGAACCTTAAGGGCCAAGATTGGAAACGCCTAAGTCAGAGGTTCAGGGAAGGTCTCAGGGACTGTGGACTCAAGAACAGGGGCCAGGAATGGTCCTGGGGTGCAGGGCTCCCAGGGCTGCATGGAGCTGCCATGCAGAGTCCTGACCAGCCTCACACCAGGGAAGCCTGCAGGAGGAAGGACACAGGGGGGAGGAGAAGGTGCTGGAGGAAGGGTCATAGATTGACAGGTATGAGGACAAGGTGGCCTTTGGTCTCTGCAGAAAAAACATCCTAGCAGAAGGAATCGTAAAATCCATGGCATGAAAGCTCTAGTGATATGAGCAATTTTGGGGAATGACACTGACTGTAAAATGAGAGAGACACGAGACAGATAGAAGGATTTCTGTTACATCAGAAAAAGCTGCCACCCAGTTTAGACAGGGAGCAGGAGACATAGATGTGGGTGAAAACTGACACCTTTGGCCGATGCTCCGAAGCCCCAGCTCAGAAGGATCAGGCCAGAGGTGTCCACAGATGGACCCAGCAGGAGGGCAGAGGGCTCAGAGCATCTTTTGTGGGACAAAGAGACTGACAGAGACAGACAGGCCCGGTCAGATACCAGGAGAAGGCAGAGCCAGAGGGTGACAGTCAGATGTGTTGGGGGCAGAACGGGGCCCACAAGGACGGGTGATGGCAGGTGTCCAGGCTCAGGGTTTCTCAGGAAAATGGGGACTTGAGCTACGAACACCCCAAACTGCCCTGCATGGCATGGACTCTCACACCAGGAGAGGCCCCTGCCCTCAGGGTCCTTAGGACACTGTGCCCACAGGAAGACCAAGGTCAGGAGCTTTCAGGATGCACCCTGAGCCTCTCCCCTCCTGTCCCTCCCGCACCCACAGGTCAGCCCAAGTCTGCACCCTCCGTGTCTCTGTTCCCGCCATCCGCTGAGGAGCTCGCCAACAACAAGGCCACACTGGTGTGTCTCATGAGTGACTTCTACCCGGGCAGCGTGACGGTGGCCTGGAAGGCAAATGGCACCCCCGTCACCCAGGGCGTGGAGACCACCAAGCCCTCCAAGCAGAGCAACAACAAGTACGCGGCCAGCAGCTACCTGAGCGTGTCCAGCCAAGACTGGAAGTCCGCCAGCGCCTACAGCTGCCAGGTCACGCACGACGGGAAGACCGTGGAGAAGACAGTGGCCCCCTCAGAGTGCTCCTAGGACCTGAGTCCCCACTTCTGGGAACACTTCTCTGTCAGACACCCCCTTTCCCCACTCCCCACTGTCCCCCTGCAGCTCCTGCCCTGGTCACTCAGACTGGGCAGGTCGTCATCCCTCCCCGGTTCCCCTTCTCCTGAATAAACTCCTGCCATTTCTCATCTGACATTTTGCATGTGTGTTCTGTGTCGGGGAGGGTCTTTGGGTTCAACAGAGGGCAGGATGGTCATGACATGTGACTCCATCTACCCATTGTTCGCTCAACCAACCAACCAGGACCTGGATCAGCTCTGAGTGCCTGTGGGAGACAGAACCCAGAGCAGGAACTTCTCCTGCGATTCCCGCCCCTGGGAGGCAGTCCTTTCCACTGGGAAGAGACAGGGGCTCAGTGACAAATACACAGGGGCCCTGAGGACGGACCAGGGAGAAATGGAGAGGGTCCCAGGAGGGCAGGGGAGCTACAGATGGAAATATTGGGAAGGAAATCATGGAGGAAGGCGGTGGTCTTTGGGAACAGACATTGAACTGCCCTGCTCCATCATGGAGCCCAATGGGAGAGCCATTACCTGGTGAAGGTTTGTGGTTGGTTCTTCACCACCAAGTCAGGGAAAGCTTTGAACAGTGCCTCCCATGGCCCATTTGTCAAACTCTGCCAATGCACATTAGCTC
Source organism: Myotis brandtii (assembly GCF_000412655.1). Taxonomy (NCBI): domain Eukaryota; kingdom Metazoa; phylum Chordata; class Mammalia; order Chiroptera; family Vespertilionidae; genus Myotis; species Myotis brandtii. The sequence goes on along the minus strand of NW_005363550.1, from coordinate 81,250 downwards.
AGCAACGACACTGACTAGTCCTGCATCAGAGAAAGTTTAATATCACATAGCCTGACAATTCCCCAATCTTGGTCCACCTCTTACCAACTCAGGGAGCCTGGAACACTCTTCAAGGCATCGTTACTGGTGCTGGGAACATGGAGTGGGAATGAGGCACAACGAAGCTCATTTTATGTTCTCATCGTCTTGGGTCAGGCTCAGGCTCAAGGTGACCCTAGCATAGGCCTGGGACCTCCATCATGAAGATCTCAAAGCCTGAAGTCAGATCAACCTGAGAGTTTTGGGGGTTGGTTTAAGGATGGAGCAGGTGATGTCAGGCTTCAGGTGGAGGGGACATGGGAATTGACCTTGATGGATTAGAAAGGGCACCATCCTGAGCACAGAATGGGCATCCAGTGCTGTCCCAGGGAGGGCATATCCACTGGAATTCAGGAGCCGAGTAAGGGCAGGTCAGACCAGCTCAGAGCTGGGGGCGTGTGGCCTGTGGGTTATACCAAGGTCAGGCCTCCCCCGTGACACAGCACCCCCACACCAGTCCACCCCTGGGAGCGCAGGCAGGGGATACCCCCAAGGTCACCCTAAAAGACAGGTTGGCAATCCTACAGAACACCCCCTCCCACAGCATCACCCAGAACACTGCCAATCTAGGCTGTCCCTAGGGAAGATAAGCCTGAGGCCTTGACGAGATGGCTGGGGACATAGGAAGTAGCCAATAGACTGTACACAGGCCAACCTGCCTTTCCCTGGAAGGGGAGGGAGAGAGAGAGAAAATACAGCCTGCCCTCCCCTCATGCTCTCACCAAGGGATTAGGGCTTCGGGACATGAGAGAGATGCGCCATACATTCCCATGAATCCTCACTCCCAGTGACAAAAATAGCCTCCAAAGCATCCCACATCCAGGAGACCATAGTGGTAAAGATCCCATCAGACACTGAATTCCTTTAGGAGAGTTGCTTCCAACAATCCTGCTTCTGTACAACACCCTGTGTCCTCTATCCTGTCATCTGCTGTGTCATGGCAGGGATAAGGGGGGGGAGGGGGCAATGTGTGTGCCCCTTGCAACCATGACAGCAGCCTGGGGCAGTGGCCCAGGCTTCCTCCATCACAGCTGCAGGTGGGGGCCCAGGGGTGGGGCAGGGCTCCCAGAGAGAGGTTTTTGTATGAGCCTGTGTCACAGTGTGCTGTGTTCGGCGGAGGGACCCAGCTGACCGTCCTAGGTGAGTCTCTCATTCGCTCTTCTCCCCACCTCCTCCAGCAGGTTGGGCCGTGTTCTGCTAGGTTTGCTATTTTTCTGGCTGTTCTCTCAGCTTCTGGCCAAGTTTTCACCCAGGATCCTGGACTTTTGGGACAGGGAGCTCTTCCTTTCTTCCTTCTTACTGTCCTATTTGCATCCACGGGTCACTAGTAGCACTTTCTCTCTGTCCCCAGAGGAATGGACAGGAGGCCCTGTAGACCCTTCTATGTGTCTGACAGGGTCATGCTGGATTCTAGAGGGGCCTGTTCTGTCTTTCCCTGATGGGTTGCTATGGCATGAGATCATTTCTGGGGGTCAATAGTAGCCGCTGTCTTAGTGGAAGAAAGGATAAGGAGCCATGAGAGAGTCAACGAGTGCAAATTTTAAGGTGACACAGTACCATCTGGGCCAAGGCTAGAGAGGCTCAGGGCAGGTCTCAAAACTGTGGACTCATGAACAGGGGCCAGGAATGGTGTTGGGTTAGAGGGGTTCCCCGGGGCTGCATGGAGCTGCCATGCAGAGTCCTGACCAGCCTCGCACCAGGGAAGCCTGCAGGAGGAAGGACACAGGTGGGAGGAGAAGGTGCTGGAGGAAGGGTCATGGAATGACAGGTATGAGGACAAGGTGGTCTTTGGTCTCTGCAGGACAAACATCCTCTCAGAAGGTAACATACAATTTTTGGCATAAAGGTCATAGCACTGGATGTGACCGACTAGCGGAGATTCCATTGACTGTAGAATGAGAGAGACCCAGGGAGAGAGAGACAGACATTTTGTTCATCAGCAAAACTCATACTCACTTAAGAGAAAGTCCAGGACAGGTAGATTGGGGAAGGAGGGTAGGAACAGAACCCTGAAGGACAAAGACCGTAAGACCCCAGCACAGAGGATTAGGTCAGAGGTGTCCACAGATGGCGGTCAGAGGGCTCAGAGCATCTTTTGTGGGACAAACAGACTGACAGACACAGACAGGCCCAGTCAGATACCAGGAGAAGGCAGAGCCATGACGGTGACAGTCAGATGTGTGGGGGGCAGAACGGGGCTCACAAGGACAGGTGATGGCAGGTTTCTAGGCTCAGGGTTTCTCAGGAAAACGGGAGTTGAGTTAGGAACACCCCAAACTGCCCTGCACGGCATGGACTCTCACACCCAGAGAGGCCCCTGCCCTCGGGGTCCTGCATGGTCCTCAGGACACTGTGCCCACAGGAAGACCGAGGTCAGCAGCTTTCAGGATGGACCCTGAGCCTCTCCCCTCCTGCCCCTCCCGCACCCACAGGTCAGCCCAAGTCTGCACCCTCCGTGTCTCTGTTCCCGCCATCCGCTGAGGAGCTCGCCAACAACAAGGCCACACTGGTGTGTCTCATGAGTGACTTCTACCCGGGCAGCGTGACGGTGGCCTGGAAGGCAAATGGCACCCCCGTCACCCAGGGCGTGGAGACCACCAAGCCCTCCAAGCAGAGCAACAACAAGTACGCGGCCAGCAGCTACCTGAGCGTGTCCAGCCAAGACTGGAAGTCTGCCAGCGCCTACAGCTGCCAGGTCACGCACGATGGGAAGACCGTGGAGAAGACAGTGGCCCCCTCAGAGTGCTCCTAGGACCTGAGTCCCCACTTCTGGGGACACTTCTCCCTCAGACCCTCCCTTCCCCCGCTCCCCACTGTCCCCCTGCGGCTCCTGCCCTGGTCGCTCAGACTGGGCAGGTGGCCATCCCTCCCCGTTTCCCCTTCTCCTGAATAAACTCCTGTCATTTCTCATCTGACATTTCGCATGTGTGTTCTGTGTGGGGGACGGGTGTTTGAGTTCAACAAAGGGCAGGATGGTTATGACATGTGACTCCATCTACCCATCATTAGCTCAACCAACCAACCAGGGACCTCAATCAGCTCTGAGTGCCTGTGGGAGACAGAACCCAGAGCAGGAACCTCTCCTGCGGGGCCGGCCCCTGGCAGGCAGTCCTATTTCACTTGAAGGGACAGAGGCTGAATAAGAAAGATGTGGGTACCCTGAAGGGTGATGAAGGAAACATGAAGAGGGTCCCCGGAGGGTAAGGTGGGCTACAGATGGAAATATTGGGAAGGAAATCATAGAGCCAAGGCTGAGGTCATTGGGAACCGACATTGAACTTCCCTTTCCCATCATGGAACCCAACGGGAGATCCATTACCAGGTGAAGGTTCTGGTTGGCTCCTCATCATAAAATCATGAAAAGCTTTGAAAAGTGCCTGCCCATGGTCCATTTGTCACACTTTGACAATGCATGTTAAGTAAGCAATGACACTGACAAGTCATACAGCAGAGAAACAGTTTAATATCATATAACCTAACAATTGCCCAATCATGCTCACACCCCTTACCAACTCAGGGAGCCTGGAACTCATGGTGCTGGGAAGCTGGACTGAGGATGCGGCACAAGGAAGCTCATTTTATGTTCTCATCGTCTTGGGTCAGCCTCAGACTCAAGGTGACCCTAGCTTGGTCTTGGGACCTCCATCATGAAGGTCTCAAACCCTGAAGTCAGATCACCTTAGAGTTTTGGGTGTTGGTTAAAGGATGAAGCAGGTGATATCAGGCCTCAGATGAAGTGGACATGGGAATTGACCTTGATGGATTAGAAAAAGCACCATCTTGGGCACAGAATGGACATCCAGTGCGGACCAGGGAGGGCATATCCACTGGAATTCAGGAGCCGAGTAAGGGCATGTCAGACAATCTCAGATCAGGGGGAGTGTGGCCTGTGGGTTACAGAAAGGTCAGGTCTCCCCAGTGACACAGCACCCCCATACCACTCCACCCCTGGGAAGAATGGCAGGGGACACCCCAAAGTTCACCCTAAAAGGCAGGCTGGAAAAGACTACAATTACACCGTTACATCACCAATGCTATCCTTATCTAGGCTGCCCTAGGGACCATAAGCCAGAGGTCTGGATCAGATGGCTGGGGCATAGGAAGTTGCCAGTAGACTTTCTACACAGACCAACTTGTCTTTCCCTGAATGGAATTCGGGGGAGAAGGAATACGCACTGCCCTCCCCTAATTTTCTCACCCAGGGATAAGGGTGTTTGGACATAAGAGAGGTGTGCCACCGTTCCCATGAAATGTCCCACACAGTGACACAGATGCAAACCATACTCATCCCAGGGGAGCAGTGTGGAAACAGCCTGTCAAACACCTAATTCCTTTGGGAGAATTGCTTCCAAGAATTCTTTCCCTGTCCAATGCACCATGTCTCCTATCCTGTCACCTGCTGGTCTGAAAGGGGGGACACTGTGTGTGCCCTTGCAGACCAGACACCCCCTGGGGCAGTGGCCCAGGCTTCCTCCAGCACAGCTGCAGGGGGAGGGGTTGGGGGGCTCCAGGGTGGGGCAGGGCCTCCCAGAGAGAGGTTTTTGTATGAGCTTGTGTCACTGTGTTATGTGTTCGGCGGAGGGACCCAGCTGACCGTCCTAGGTGAGTGTCTCCTTCCCCCTCCTTCCCTGCTCCCCTACAAAGTTTGGGCCATTTTCTGCTATTTTTGCTCTTTTTCTGGTCTTGCCTCAGACTGTGGCCAAGCTTTCACCCAGGATCCCAGCCCTTGGGGACCTGAGGTCTTCCCATCCCTGTTCTTACTGTCCTACTTGGTCACCCTCAGCCATTCACCTCTGACCCCAGAGGAATGGACAGGATGCCTTGTGGATTCTTCTGTCTGTCTGGGAGGGTCATGCTGGATTCTAGTTGGCTCTGTTCTGTCTTCCCCTGAAGGGCTCCTGTGGGACAAGATTTATATCTGCAAGTCCCTGGTGGCCCCTGTCTTAAGGGGAAGAGAGGAAGAGAAGTACCGAGGGGAAAGCGGGTGGAAATTTTAGAGAGATCCAGTCGCTCAGGGTCAAGGCTAGAGACACCCAGGTCAGAGGTTCAGGGCAGGTCTCAGGGACTGTGGACTCATGAACAGCGGCCAGGAATGTTGCTGGGGTGCAGGGCTCCCCGGGGCTGCATGGAGCTGCCATGC
>NW_005363550.1:71936-75661 GCF_000412655.1 Myotis brandtii | reverse complement strand
GTATGTACAATTATTGGCATAAAGGTCATATCACTGGATGTGACCGACTTGCGGGGACTCCATTGACTGTAGAATGAGAGAGACCCAGACCAGACAGACAGACATTTTGTTCATCAGCAAAACTCATACTCACTTAAGAGGAAGTCCAGGACAGGTAGATTGGTGGGTGGGGGGTGGGGAAAGAAACCTGAGGGCAAAGACCCTAAGACCCAAGCACAGAGGATCAGGCCAGAGGTGTTCACAGATGGGCCCAGCAGGAGGGCAGAGGGCTCAGAGCATCTTTTGTGGGACAAACAGACTGACAGACACAGACAGGCCCAGTCAGATACCAGGAGAAGGCAGAGCCAGAGGGTGACAGTCAGATGTGTGGGGGGCAGAACGGGGCCCACAAGGACGGTGATGGCAGGTTCCAGGCTCAGGGTTTCTCAGGAAAATGGGGACTTGAGTTAGGGACACCCCAAACTGCCCTGCATGGCATGGATCTCACACCCAGAGAGGCCCCTGCCCCAGGGTCCTGCATGGTCCTCAGGACACTGTGCCCACAGGAAGACCGAGGTCAGCAGCTTTCAGGATGGACCCTGAGCCTCTCCCCTCCTGCCCCTCCCGCACCCACAGGTCAGCCCAAGTCTGCACCCTCCGTGTCTCTGTTCCCGCCATCCGCTGAGGAGCTCGCCAACAACAAGGCCACACTGGTGTGTCTCATGAGTGACTTCTACCCGGGCAGCGTGACGGTGGCCTGGAAGGCAAATGGCACCCCCGTCACCCAGGGCGTGGAGACCACCAAGCCCTCCAAGCAGAGCAACAACAAGTACGCGGCCAGCAGCTACCTGAGCGTGTCCAGCCAAGACTGGAAGTCCGCCAGCGCCTACAGCTGCCAGGTCACGCACGACGGGAAGACCGTGGAGAAGACAGTGGCCCCCTCAGAGTGTGCCTAGGACCTGAGTCCCCACTTCTGGGGACACTTCTCCGTCAGATCCTCCCTTCCCCCGCTCCCCACTGTCCCCCTGTGGCTCCTGCCCTGGTCGCTCAGACTGAGCAGGTGGCCATCCCTCCCCGTTCCCCTTCTCCTGAATAAACTCCTTTCATTTCTCATCTGACATTTCGCATGTGTGTTCTGTGTGGGGTAGGGTCTCTGGGTTGAAGGGTCGGTAATAAAGGACAGGACAGGAATGACATGACATGGACCTGCCTGAGGTCCACTCCACTCACCCACCAGGGACCTGAATGATCTCTGAGTGCCCATGGGCGCTGCGACCCAAGGCTGGAACTTCTCCTATGGGACCAGCCCCTGGGACCCAGTCCTGGTCACCTGCAAAGGGACAAGGGCTTAATGAGAGGCATCCAGGGGTCCTGAGGAGGGATCAGGGAGAAATGAAGAGGACACAGGAGGGCAAGGTGGGTTACAGATGGAAATATTGGGAAGGAAATCATGGAACCAAGGCTATGGTCATTTGGAACAGACATTGAACTTCCCTTTCCCATCATGGAGCCCAATGGGGGAGCCATTACCAGGTGAAGGTTCCTGGTTGGCTCCTCACCATAAAATCATGAAAAGCTTTCAACAGTGCCTCCCATGGTGCATTTGTCAAACTTCGACGATGCATGTTAGGTCAGCAATGACACTGACAAGTCAGACATCAAAGAAACAGTTTAATATCATACAACCTAACAATTCCCCAATCATGCTCACACCCCTTTCCAACTCAGAGAACCTGGATCTCATGGTGCTGGGATCCTGGACTGAGGATGCGGCACAACGTAGCTCAGTTTACGTTCTCATGGTCTTGGGTCAGGCTCAGGCTCTAGCTGACCCAAGCTTGGGCCTGGGACCTCCATCATGAAGGTCTCAAACCCTGAAGTCAGATCAACCTGAGAGATTTGGGGTTTGGTTTAAGGAAGGAGCCGGTGATGTCAGGCCTCAGGTAGAGTAGACATGGGAGTTGACCTTGATGAATTAGAAAGGGCACCGTCCTGGGCACAGAATGGGCATCCAGTGCCATCCCAGGGAGGGCATATCCACTGGAATTCAGGAGTAGAGTTAGGGCAGGTGAGAGGAGCTCAGATCAGGGGGAGTGTGGCCTGTGGGTTACACCAAGGTCAGGCCTCCCTGGTGACACAGCACCCCAAACCATCCCGCCTTAGGAGACACCCCCAAGCTCACCCTAAAAGACAGCTTGGCAAAGACTACAGTCCCACCCTGACATCACCAATTCTATCCCTATCTAGGCTGCCCTAGGGAAGATAAGCCAGAGGTCTGGATCAGATGGTTGGAGACATAGGAAGATGCCAGTAGACTTTCTACACAGACCAACCTTTCTTTCCCTGGAATGGAGGGGTGGGGGGAGGAGGGAATACACACTGCCCTCCCCTCATGCTCTCACCCAGGGATTAGGGGTGATTGGACATAAGAGAGACGTGCCACCCGTTCCCATGGAACCTTCCCCACAGTGACAGAGATGTCCGCCATACTCATCCCACATCCCAGGGGAGCAGAGTGGAAACAGCCTGTCAAACACCTAATTCCTTTGGGAGAACTGCTTCCAAGAATGCTATCTCCGTGCAATGCACCGTGTCCCCTATCTTGTCACCTGCTGGTCTGAAAGAGGGGACAGTGTGTGTGCCCTTGTAGACCAGACACCCCTGGGGCAGTGGCCCAGGCTTCCTCCATCACAGCTGCAGGGGGAGGGGGGTGGGCTCAAGGGTGGGCAGGGCCTCCCAGAGAGAGGTTTTTGTATGAGCTTGTATCACAGTGTTGGGTGTTCGGCGGAGGGACCCAGCTGACCGTCCTAGGTGAGTGTCTCCTTCCCCCTCCTTCCCTGCTCCCCTACAAAGTTTGGGCTGTTTTCTGCTACTTTTGCTCTTTTTCTGGTCTTGTCTCAGCCTGTGGCCAAGCTTTCACCCAGGATCCCAGCCCTTGGGGACCTGAGGTCTTCCCATCCCTGTTCTTACTGTCCTGCTTGGTCCCCCTCAGCCATTCACCTCTGACCCCAGAGGAATGGACAGGATGCCTTGTGGATTCTTCTGTCTGTCTGGGAGGGTCATGCTGGATTCTAGTTGGGCTCTGTTCTGTCTTCCCCTGATGGGCTCCTGTGGGACAAGATTTTATCTGCAAGTCCCTGGTGGCCCCTGTCTTAAGGGAAAGAGAGGAAGAGAAATACTGAGGGGAAAGCGGGTGGAAATTTTAGAGAGACCCAGTCGCTCAGGGTCAAGGCTAGAGACACACTGGTCAGAGGTTCAGGGCAGGTCTCAGGGACTGTGGACTCATGAACAGGGGCCAGGAATGGTGTTGGGTTAGATGGGCTCCCGGGGCTGCATGGAGCTGCCATGCAGAGTCCTGACCAGCCTCGCACCAGGGAAGCCTGCAGGAGGAAGGACACAGGGGGGAGGAGAAGGTGCTGGAGGAAGGGCATGGAAGGACAGGTATGAGGACAAGGTGGTCTTTGGTCTCTGCAGGAGGAACATTCTCACAGAAGGAATGACAGAATCCATGGCAAGAGAGCTCTAGTGATCTGACCAATTCATGGGGATGCATTGACTATAGAATGAAAGCCACACAACGACAGATAGACAGGTTTCTGTTTCATCAAAAAAGCTGCCACCCAGTTTAGACAGCGAGCAGGAGACATAGATTTGGGTGAAAACTGAGCCCTTTGGCCAACGCTTCAAAGACCCCAGCTCAGAGGATCAGGCCAGAGGTGTCCACAGATGGACCCAGCATGAGGGCA
>NW_005363550.1:68836-71736 GCF_000412655.1 Myotis brandtii | reverse complement strand
GGGTCCTGCATGGTCCTCAGGACACTGTGCCCACAGGAAGACCGAGGTCAGCAGCTTTCAGGATGGACCCTGAGCCTCTCCCCTCCTGCCCCTCCCGCACCCACAGGTCAGCCCAAGTCTGCACCCTCCGTGTCTCTGTTCCCGCCATCCGCTGAGGAGCTCGCCAACAACAAGGCCACACTGGTGTGTCTCATGAGTGACTTCTACCCGGGCAGCGTGACGGTGGCCTGGAAGGCAAATGGCACCCCCGTCACCCAGGGCGTGGAGACCACCAAGCCCTCCAAGCAGAGCAACAACAAGTACGCGGCCAGCAGCTACCTGAGCGTGTCCAGCCAAGACTGGAAGTCTGCCAGCGCCTACAGCTGCCAGGTCACGCACGATGGGAAGACCGTGGAGAAGACAGTGGCCCCCTCAGAGTGCTCCTAGGACCTGAGTCCCCACTTCTGGGGACACTTCTCCCTCAGACCCTCCCTTGCCCCGCTCCCCACTTGTCCCCCTGCGGCTCCTGCCCTGGTCGCTCAGACTGGGCAGGTCGTCATCCCTCCCTGTTTCCAATTCTCCTAAATAAAATCCCAGTCATTTCTCATCTGACATTTCTCATGTGTGTTCTGTGTGGGAGAGGGTCTCTGGGTTGAAGGGTCGGTAATAAAGGGCAGGACAGGAATGACATGACATGGACCTACCTGAGGTCCACTCCACTCACCCACCAGGGTCCTGAATGAGCTTGAGTGCCCATGGGCGCTGGGACCGAAGGCAGGAACTTCTCCTGTGGGACCAGCCCCTGGGACGCAGTCCTGGTCACCTGCAAAGGGGCAAGGGCTGAGTGAGAGGGATCCAGGGGTCCTGAGGAGGGACCAGGGAGAATTGAAGAGGGACCAGGACTGGAAGGTGGGCTACTGATGGAAATATTGGGAAGGAAATCATGAAACCAAGGCTATGGTCCTTGGGAACAGACATTGAACTTCCCTTTCCCATCATGGAACCCAATGGGAGAGCCATTACTAGGTGAAGGTTGACTCCTCGCCTTAAAATCATGAAAAGCTTTCAACAGTGCCTCCCATGGTGCATTTGTCAAATTTTGACTATGCATGTTAAGTCAACAAAGACACTGACAAGTCATACAGCAGAGAAACAGTTTAATATCATATAACCTAACAATTGCCCAATCATGCTCACACCCCTTACCAACTCAGGGAGCCTGGAACTCATGGTGCTTGGGACCTGGGCTGAGGATGAGGCACAAGGAAGCTCAGTTTATGTTCTCATCGTCTTGGGTCAGCCTCGGACTCAAGGTGACCCTAGCTTGGGCTTGGAACCTCCATCATAAAGATCTCAAACCCTGAAATCAGATCAACCTGAGAGTTTTGGGGGTTTGTTTAAGGATGGAGCAGGTGATATCAGGCCTCAGGTGGAGGGGACGTGGGAATTGACCTTGATGGATCAGAAAGGGCAACTTCCTGGGCACAGAAAGGGCATCCATTGACATCCCAGGGAGGGCATATCCACTGGAAATCAGGAGCCGAGTACGGGCAGGTCAGACTATCTCAGATCAGGGGAGTGTGGCCTGTGGGTTACGGCAAGGTCAGGTCTCTCTGGTGACACAGCACCCCCACACCACTCCAACCCTGGAAAGAATCGCAGGGGACACCCCCAAGCTCACCCTAAAGGGCAGGTTGACAAAGATTACAGTCCCAGAGTTCTTGATCAGATGGTTGGGGACATAGGAAGTTGCCAGTAGACACTCTACACAGACCAACCTGTCTTTCCCTGGAAGGGGAGGGGGGGAGAGGGAATACACACTGCCCTCCCCTCATGCTCTCACCCAGCGATTAGGGGTGTTTGCCCATAAGAGAGGTGTGCCACCCGTTCCCATGAAATATCCCGCACAATGACACAGATGTCCGCCAAACTCATCCCACATCCCAGGAGAGCAGAGTGAAGCTGCCTGTCAAACACCTAATTCTTTTGGGAGAATTGCTTCCAAGAATTCTTTCCCTGTCCAATGCACCGTGTCCCCTACCCTGTCACCTGCTGGTCTGAAAGGGGGGACACTGTGTGTGCCCCTTGCAGACCAGACACCCCTGGGGCAGTGGCCCAGGCTTCCTCCAGCACAGCTGCAGGGGGAGGGGTTGGGGGGCTCAAGGGTGGTGCAGGGCCTCCCAGAGAGAGGTTTTTGTATGAGCCTGTGTCACAGTGTTGGGTGTTCGGCGGCGGGACCCAGCTGACCGTCCTAGGTGAGTGTCTCCTTCCCCCTCCTTCCCTGCTCCCCTACAAAATTTGGGCCGTTTTTTGCTATTTTTGCTCTTTTTCTGGTCTTGTCTCAGCCTGTGGCCAAGCTTTCACCCAGGATCCCAGCCCTTGGGGACCTGAGGTCTTCCCATCCCTGTTCTTACTGTCCTACTTGGTCACCTTCAGCCATTCACCTCTGACCTCAGAGGAATGGACAGGATGCCTTGTGCATTTTTCTGTCTGTCTGGGAGGGTCATGCTGGATTCTAGTTGGCTCTGTTCTGTCTTCCCCTGAAGGGCTCCTGTGGGACAAGATTTATATCTGCAAGTCCCTGGTGGCCCCTGTCTTAAGGGGAAGAGAGGAAGAGAAGTACCGAGGGGAAAGCGGGTGGAAATTTTAGAGAGATCCAGTCGCTCAGGGTCAAGGCTAGAGACACCCAGGTCAGAGGTTCAGGGCAGGACTCAGGGACTGTGGACTCATGAACAGGGGCCAGGAATGGTGTTGGGTTAGAGGGGCTCCCGGGGCTGCATGGAGCTGCCATGCAGAGTCCTGACCAGCCTCGCACCAGGGAAGCCTGCAGGAGGAAGGACACAGGGGGGAGGAGAAGGTGCTGGAGGAAGGGTCATGGAAGGACAGGTATGAGGACAAGGTGGTCTTTGGTCTCTGCAGGA
>NW_005363550.1:55370-68382 GCF_000412655.1 Myotis brandtii | reverse complement strand
GGGTCCTGCATGGTCCTCAGGACACTGTGCCCACAGGAAGACCGAGGTCAGCAGCTTTCAGGATGGACCCTGAGCCTCTCCCCTCCTGCCCCTCCCGCACCCACAGGTCAGCCCAAGTCTGCACCCTCCGTGTCTCTGTTCCCGCCATCCGCTGAGGAGCTCGCCAACAACAAGGCCACACTGGTGTGTCTCATGAGTGACTTCTACCCGGGCAGCGTGACGGTGGCCTGGAAGGCAAATGGCACCCCCGTCACCCAGGGCGTGGAGACCACCAAGCCCTCCAAGCAGAGCAACAACAAGTACGCGGCCAGCAGCTACCTGAGCGTGTCCAGCCAAGACTGGAAGTCCGCCAGCGCCTACAGCTGCCAGGTCACGCACGATGGGAAGACCGTGGAGAAGACAGTGGCCCCCTCAGAGTGTTCCTAGCACCTGAGTCCCCACTTCTGGGGACACTTCTCCTTCAGACACTCCCTTCCCCCGCTCCCCACTGTCCTCCTGCGGCTCCTGCTCTGGTCGCTCTGACTGGGCAGGTGGCCATCCCTCCCCGTTTCCCCTTCTCCTGAATAAACTCCTGTCATTTCTCATCTGACCTTTCGCATGTGTGTTCTGTGTGGGGGAGGGTCTCTGGGTTGAAGGGTCGGTAATAAAGGGCAGGACAGGAATGACATGACATGGACCTACCTGAGGTCCACTCCACTCACCCACCAGGGACCTGAATGAGCTCTGAGTGCCCATGGGCGCTGCGACCCAGGGCAGGAACTTCTGTGGAACCAGCCCCTGGGACGCAGTCCTGGTCACCTGAAAAGGGACAAGGACTGAATGAGAGGGATTCAAGAGCCCTGAGGAGGGATCAGGGAGAATTGGAGAGGGACCAGGAGTGCAAGGTGGGCTATTGATGGAAATATTGGGAAGGAAATCATGGAACCAAGGCTATGGTCATTGGGAACAGACATTGAACTTCCCTTTCCCATCATGGAGCCCAATGGGAGAGCCATTACCAGCTGAAGGTTCCAGGTTGACTCCTTGCCTTAAAATCATGAAAAGCTTTCAACAATGCCTCCCATGGTGCGTTTGTCAAACTTTGACAATACATGTTAAGTCAACAAAGACACTGACAAGTCACACAGCAGAGAAACAGTTTAATATCATATAACCTAACAATTGCCCAATCATGCTCACACCCCTTACCAACTCAGGGAGCCTGGATCTCATGGTGCTGGGAACCGGGGCTGAGGAAGAGGCACAATGTAGGTCAGTTTATGTTCTCATCGTCTTGGGTCAGCCTCAGACTCAAGGTGACCCTAGTTTGGGCTTGGAACCTCCATCATGAAGATCTCAAACCCTGAAATCAGATCAACCTGATAGTTTTGGGGGTTGGTTTAAGGATCGAGCAGGTGAGGTCAGCATCTCAGGTGGAGTAGACATGGGAGTTGTCCTTGATGGATCAGAAAGGGCACAGTCCTGGGCACAGAATGGGCATCCAGTACCGTCCCAGGGAAGGCATATCCACCGGAAATCAGGAGCTAAGTAAGGGCAGGTCAGACAATCTCAGATCAGGGGGAGCGTGGCCTGTGGGTTACAGCCAGGTCAGGTCTCCCCGGTGACACAGAACCCCCATACCACTCCACCCCTGGAAAGAATCGCAGGGGACACCCCCAAGCTCACCCTAAACTGCAGGTTGACAAACATTACAGTCCCAATGTGACATCACCAATGCTATCCCAAATTAGGGTGTCCCTAAGGAGGATAAGCCAGAGGTCTTGATCACATGGTAGGGGACATAGGAAGTTGCCAGTAGACACTCTACACGGACCAACCTGTCTTTCCCTGGAAGTGGGGGGGGGGAATACACACTGCCCTCCCCTCATGCTCTCACCCAGCGATTAGGGGTGTTTGCCCATAAGAGAGGTGTGCCACCCGTTCCCATGAAATATCCCGCACAATGACACAGATGTCCGCCAAACTCATCCCACATCCCAGGGGAGCAGAGTGAAACAGCCTGTCAAACACCTAATTCCTTTGGGAGAATTGCTTCCAAGAATTCTTTCCCTGTCCAATGCACCGTGTCCCCTATCCTGTCACCTGCTGGTCTGAAAGGGGGGACAGTGTGTGTGCCCCTTGCAGACCAGACACCCCTGGGGCAGTGACCCAGGCTTCCTCCATCACAGCTGCAGGGGGAGGGGTTGGGGGGCTCCAGGGTGGGGCAAGGCCTCCCAGAGAGAGGTTTTTGTATGAGCTTGTGTCACTGTGTTATGTGTTCGGCGGAGGGACCCAGCTGACCGTCCTAGGTGAGTCTCTCCTTCCCCCTCCTTCCCTGCTCCCCTACAAAGTTTGGGCTGTTTTCTACTACTTTTGCTCTTTTTCTGGTCTTGCCTCAGCCTGTGGCCAAGCTTTCACCCAGGACCCCAGCCCTTGGGGACCTGAGGTCTTCCCACCCCTGTTCTTACTGTCCTACTTGGTCACCTTCAGCCATTCACCTCTGACCTCAGAGGAAAGGACAGGATGCCTTGTGGATTCTTCTGTCTGTCTGGGAGGGTCATGCTGGACTCTAGTTGGGCTCTGTTCTCTCTTTCCTTTTGGGCTCCTGTGGGACAAGATTTATATCTGCAAGTCACCGGTGGCCCCTGTCTTAAGGGGAAGAGAGGAAAAGAAGCACTGAGGGGAAACCGGTGAAAATTTTAGGATGACCCAGAAGTTCAGGGCCAAGGCTAGAGAAACCCAGGTCTGAGGTTCAGGGAAGGTCTCAGGGACTGTGGACTCAAGAACAGGGGCCAGGAATGGTGCTGGGGTGCAAGGCTCCCGGGGCTGCATGGAGCTGCCATGCAGAGTCCTGACCAGCCTCACACCAGGGAAGCCTGCAGGAGGAAGGACACAGGGGGAGGAGAAGGTGCTGGAGGAAGGGCCATGGAAGGACAGGTATGAGATTAGGTGGTCTTTGTTCTCTGCAAGACAAATATCCTCTCAAAAGGTAAGATACAATTTATGGCATAAAGTCTCCAGTGATATAACCGATTAGCGGAGACTCCATTGACTGTAGAATGAGAGAGACCCAGGGAGAGACAGACAGACTTTTTGTTCATCAGAAAAACTCATACTCACTTAAAAGAAAGTCCAGGACAGGTAGATTTGGGGTGGGGTGGGGACAGAACCCTGAGGGCAAAGACCATAAGACCCCAGCACAGAGGATCAGTCAGAGGTGTCCACAGATGGACCCAGCAGGAGGTCAGAGGGCTCAGAGCATCTTTTGTGGGACAAAGAGACTGACAGACACAGACAAGGCCCAGTCAGATACCAGGAGAAGGCAGAGCCAGAGGGTGACAGTCAGATGTGTGGGGGGCAGAACGGGGCCCACAAGGACGGTGATGGCAGGTGTCCAGGCTCAGGGTTTCTCAGGAAAATGGGGACTTGAGTTAGGGACACCCCAAACTGCCCTGCATGGCATGGATCTCACACCCAGAGAGGCCCCTGCCCTCAGGGTCCTGCATGGTCCTCAGGACACGGTGCCCACAGGAAGACCGAGGTCAGCAGCTTTCAGGATGGACCCTGAGCCTCTCCCCTCCTGCCCCTCCCGCACCCACAGGTCAGCCCAAGTCTGCACCCTCCGTGTCTCTGTTCCCGCCATCCGCTGAGGAGCTCGCCAACAACAAGGCCACACTGGTGTGTCTCATGAGTGACTTCTACCCGGGCAGCGTGACGGTGGCCTGGAAGGCAAATGGCACCCCCGTCACCCAGGGCGTGGAGACCACCAAGCCCTCCAAGCAGAGCAACAACAAGTACGCGGCCAGCAGCTACCTGAGCGTGTCCAGCCAAGACTGGAAGTCCGCCAGCGCCTACAGCTGCCAGGTCACGCACGATGGGAAGACCGTGGAGAAGACAGTGGCCCCCTCAGAGTGCTCCTAGGACCTGAGTCCCCACTTCTGGGGACACTTCTCCCTCAGACCCTCCCTTCCCCCGCTCCCCACTGTCCCCCTGCGGCTCTTGCCCTGGTCCCTCAGACTGGGCAGGTGGCCATCCCTCCCCGTTTCCCCTTCTCCTGAATAAACTCCTGTCATTTCTCATCTGACATTTCGCATGTGTGTTCTGTGTGGGAGAGGGTCTCTGGGTTGAAGGGTCAGTAATAAAGGGCAGGACAGGAATGACATGACATGGACCTACCTGAGGTCCACTCCACTCACCCACCAGGGACCTCAAAGAGCTCTGAGTGCCCATTGGACCTGGGACCCAGGGCAGGAACTTCTCCTGTGGGACCAGCCCCTGGGATGCAGTCCTTGTCACATGGAAAGGTAGAAGGGCTGAGTGAGAGGCATCCAGGGGTCCTGAGGAGGGATAAGGGAGAAATGGAGACAGTTCCCAGAGGGCAAGGTGAGCTACAGATGGAAATATTGGGAAGGAAATCATGGAGCCAAGGCTATGGTCATTGGGAACAGTCATTGAACATCCCTTTCCCCTCATGGAATCCAATGGGAAAGCCATTCCAGGGTGAAGGTTTCTGGTTGACTCCTCCCCATAAAATCATGAAAAGCTTTCAACAGTGCCTCCCATGGTGCGTTTGTCAAACTCTGACAATGCATGTTAGGTCAGTAACGACACTGACAAGTCATACAGCAGGGAAACAGTTTAATATCATATAACCTAACAATTCCCCAATCATGCCACACCCCTTACCAACTCAGAGAGCCTGGATCTCAAGGTGCTGGGAACCTGGGCTGAGGAAGAGGCACAAGGAAGCTCAGTTTCTGTTTGTATGATCTTGGGTCATGCTCAGGTTCATGATGACCCTAGATTGGCCTGGGACCCCCATTATGAAGGTCTCAAACCCTGAAATCAGATCAACCTGAGTGTTTTGGGGGTTGGTTTAAGGACAGAGCAAGTGATGTCAGCATCTCAGGTGGAGTAGACATGGGAGTTGACCTTGATGGATCAGAAACGGCACCATCCCGGCACAGAATGGGCATCCAGTGCGGCCCAGGGAAGGCATATCCACTGGAATTCAGGAGCCGAGTAAGGACAGGTCAGACAATCTCAGATCAGGGGGAGTGTGGCCTGTGGATTATAACAAGGTCAGGCCTCCCCGGTGACAGCACCCCCATGCCACTCCAGCCCTGGGAGCGAAGGCAGGGGACACCCCCAAGCTCACCCTCAAGGGCAGGTTGGCAAAGACTACAGTCCCACTGTGACATCACCGGTGCTCTCCCAATCTAGGCTGCCCCTGATGAAGATAAGCCAGAGGTCTCGATCAGATGGTCGGGGACATAGGAAGTTGCCAGTAGACTTTATACACAGACCTTTCTTTCCCTGGAATGGGGGTGGGGGGAGGAGGGAATACACACTGCCCTCCCCTCATGCTCTCACCCAGGGATTAGGGGTGTTTGGACATAAGAGAGACGTGCCACCCGTTCCCATGGAACCTTCCTCACAATGACAGAGATGTCCGCCATACTCATCCCACATCCCAGGGGAGCAGAGTGGAAACAGCCTGTCAAACACCTAATTCCTTTGGGAGAATTGCTTCCAAGAATGGTATCTCCGTGCAATGCACCGTGTCCCCTATCCTGTCACCTGCTGGTCTGAAAGGGGGGACAGTGTGTGTGCCCCTTGCAGACCAGACACCCCCTGGGGCAGTGGCCCAGGCTTCCTCCAGCACAGCTGCAGGGGGAGGGGTTGGGGGGCTCAAGGGTGGGGCAGGGCCTCCCAGAGAGAGGTTTTTGTATGAGCCTGTGTCACAGTGTAATGTGTTCGGCGGAGGGACCCAGCTGACCGTCCTAGGTGAGTGTCTCCTTCCCCCTCCTTCCCTGCTCCCCTACAAAATTTGGGCCGTTTTTTGCTATTTTTGCTCTTTTTCTGGTCTTGTCTCAGCCTGTGGCCAAGCTTTCACCCAGGATCCCAGCCCTTGGGGACCTGAGGTCTTCCCATCCCTGTTCTTACTGTCCTACTTGGTCACCCTCAGCCATTCACCTCTGACCCCAGAGGAATGGACAGGATGCCTTGTGGATTCTTCTGTCTGTCTGGGAGGGTCATGCTGGATTCTAGTTGGCTCTGTTCTGTCTTCCCCTGAAGGGCTCCTGTGGGACAAGATTTATATCTGCAAGTCCCTGGTGGCCCCTGTCTTAAGGGGAAGAGAGGAAGAGAAGTACCGAGGGGAAAGCGGGTGGAAATTTTAGAGAGATCCAGTCGCTCAGGGTCAAGGCTAGAGACACCCAGGTCAGAGGTTCAGGGCAGGTCTCAGGGACTGTGGACTCATGAACAGCGGCCAGGAATGTTGCTGGGGTGCAGGGCTCCCCGGGGCTGCATGGAGCTGCCATGCGGAGTCCTGACCAGACTTGCACCAGGGAAGCCTGCAGGAGGAAGGACACAGGGGGTAAGAGAAGGTGCTGGAGGAAGGGCATGGAAGGACAGGTATGAGGACAAGGTGGTCTTTGGTCTCTGCAGGAAGAACATTCTCACAGAAAGAATGGCAGAATCCATGGCATGAAAGCTCTAGTGATTCGACCAATTTGTGGGGATGCCATTAACTGTAGAATGAGAGAGACTCAACGACAGACAGACAAGTTTCTATTTCATCAGAAAATGCTGCCAGCCAGTTTAGACAGGGAGCAGGAGACATAGATTTGGGTGAAAACTGAGCCCTTTGGCCGATGCTCCAAAGCCCCCGGCACAGAGGATCAGGTCAGAGGTGTCCACAGATGGACCCAGCAGGAGGTCAGAGGGCTCAGAGCATCTTTTGTGGGACAAACAGACTGACAGACACAGACAGGCTCAGTCAGATACCAGGAGAAGGCAGAGCCAGAGGGTGACAGTCAGATGTGTGGGGGGCAGAACGGAGCCCACAAGGATGGGTGATGGCAGGTGTCCAGCCTCAGGGTTTCTCAAGAAAATGGGGACATGAGCTATGAACACCCCAAACTGCCCTGCATGGCATGGACTCTCACACCAGGAGAGGCCCCTGCCCTCAGGGTCCTTAGGACACTGTGCCCACAGGAAGACCAAGGTCAGGAGCTTTCAGGATGCACCCTGAGCCTCTCCCCTCCTGCCCCTCCCGCACCCACAGGTCAGCCCAAGTCTGCACCCTCCGTGTCTCTGTTCCCGCCATCCACTGAGGAGCTCGCCAACAACAAGGCCACCCTGGTGTGTCTCATGAGTGACTTCTACCCGGGCAGCGTGACGGTGGCCTGGAAGGCAAATGGCGCCCCCGTCACCCAGGGCGTGGAGACCACCAAGCCCTCCAAGCAGAGCAATAACAAGTACGCGTCCAGCAGCTACCTGAGCGTGTCCAGCCAAGACTGGAAGTCCGCCAGCGCCTACAGCTGCCAGGTCACGCACGACGGGAAGACCGTGGAGAAGACAGTGGCCCCCTCAGAGTGCTCCTAGGACCCAAGTCCTCTCACCCTTTGGGGCCTAGATCTCCAGGACCCCCAGGAGGATCTCCCTGCCTCCACACCCATTCTTTCTTCTCCCTGCACCTGATCAGCTCTCAATAAAATATCCTTCTTGTCAATCAGATGTCATATTTTCTTGGTCATTTTTGTTTCTGGACTTTGGTCTTGAACTCAACTATCCTCAAAGGTGAAAACTATCCTTTTGACCTTGTAGGAAAGGACCCAGTGAAAAAGTCTTTATGTTTCCCTGAAGGGGTTTCCCTCTCACCAAGAGCTGCCCAGAGAATGTTCTAGAACAAGGGGCAGGGGCTGCAGAACCCAGGAGAGCACACTTCTCACGCCTGCCCTAAACTTGCTTTTTTCCTGTGGACCATGTCCACCCCCAAGGCCCACTCCCCTTGGCCCCCATGTAAACCAGGGTAGTGCCTGAGCTCCCTTCCCCCAAAATCCTCATTCACATGCCTTCCATGGCTCCCTCCTTCCAGAAATTCTCCATCCTCCCAGTCTAGAGCGTTCCTCCTCCTTTAGGCCCCCTTCCCCCTGCCCCTGTGTCATCACTGCTATGTGCCCTGACCCTTGGCCCTTCACTGTTACAGTCACTACAGAACCCTCAGTTCCTGGACCCTGGCCAGTCACCTGGACTCTCTCCTGGGGGCCACCTCTCCCATCTGGGTCCCAGCTGTGGTCAAGGCCGGTGGAGTTAGGGGCCAGCTTTGCTCCCTTTCAACCCCTCAGATGCCAGCCCACCACTGACCCCACCACAAACATGAATGTCATAGTAGCCATGGATAGCAGATGGGCCACTAGTCTAAGGTTAAGAATATGGCCAGCGTGGCTCAGTTGAGAACTGACCTATGAACCAGGAAGGCACAGTTCGATTCCTGGTCAGGGCACAGGCCCGGGTTGCGGTTCGATCCCCAGTGTGGGGAGTGCGGGAGGCAGCCGATCCATGATTCTCTCTCATCATTGATGTTTCTATCGCTCTCTCCTCCCTTCCTCTCTGAAATCAATAAAAATATTAAAAATAATAATAATAAATAAAATCAAGAATATGATTCTAAGAATAAGTCATGTGCATGACTCTGAACTGACCTGTCTTTTGGGAACCTACAATGGGGCTCGAGAACCCGGGAGATTATAGTCCTAGAAGCTGGCCCCGGGTGGGGACCCGGTTAAAAATGTGGACACCGGTTAAAAATGCGGATTAGCTGTTATCTGGTTAAAAATGAGGATTTTGTAATCAAAGAAAACACGATAATTTCAAGAGAAACATCAAAAGTGCTTTATTCAGAGTCATGTCCATCGCTAGCTATACATTCCCCATCTTTCAAGTGATTTGTGGAGACCGTCCCAATAGAACTTTTCTTGTTTTGAGGCAGACCATTCAGAGCCCCAATATTCCACTTCTTCGTACATTTTGAAGTGCCGCTCAGAAAGTGCGTGTGCCAATGATCAGAACAAGTGGGAATCTGAAGGAGCAATACAACCAAATAGCGTACATATCAAATCGCATCTAGATCAACGTACGTGTGACTCCGTCTATTGGGGAAAATCTGCATTATTAACCGGTACACTTGGTAGACCATGTGTCCGGGACATGTGTGGCTTCCAGAACCCTCCCGTGGCCGCCCGGGCTCCATCATCTCTGGGCTATAAACTGGACTTCCCTCTCCTTCCACCAGACATTCCCCAAGGAGCCAGAGACACACCCCTCCCGGGACTGTAGGGTCCCTGGATGTGAGGGGACCCTCAGACACTCCCTCCTACCCCCGCCACCACGGGGGGCGGATGGAGGGAAGGTCACCCCTCAAGGAAGCGGAGTTGCAGGTGGGGAGGGGGCCACCCTCCCGCACCCCCCCATGGGCCAAATCGGCCCCCATGACCAGGGGGCTGGACTTGGGGCCTCCCGTGCAGCTGCAGGTGGGCCCGGGCCAGGGCGGTGGGGGCGACAGGGGGTTTATGTTCAAGGCTGTGTCACTGTGTGCTGTGTTCGGCAGAGGGGACCTATCTGACCATCTCGGTGAGTCTCTTCCTCCCCCTCCTCCTCAGAGGCGAGCGGAATTTGGGCCCATTTTTCTCTTCTTTCCATTCAGTGTGGCCTAGGCTCTGACTGGGGCTGGAATTCCACGTCCTTCGCCTTTTCTGTCTGCCCATCTCAGCCCCCTGGACCGCTTGGCTTCCGAGGCACCTGGTGAGGGCGAGAGGAAAGGATGCCAGGGACCCCTCCTGGCCCTCCTCGCTGCTCTCGCTCCAGGGGACTGTCTCTTCCGGGCTCTGGGTTTGAAGGAGTCTTCGTTTTTCCTTGAAGGGGAGTTTACTCTCACCCGGAAATACCCAGGGAACATTGCAAGGCAGAAGGTCAGACAAAGGACCCCAGATAGTTGTCCTGTGCCCTTGTCTCTGATGACTACCCCTTTGTGTGTGTTTTTAATATATGTTTATTGATTTCTGAGAGGAAGGGAGAGAGGGAGAGAAACATCAATGAAGAGAGAATCATGGATCTGCTGCCTCCTGCATGCCCCACACTGGGGCTGGAGCCCGAAACCTAGGCATGTGCCCTGGCCTGGAATGGAACCAGGACCTCCTGGTTCATAGGTTGATGCTCAACTGCTGAGCCACGCCGGCCGGGATCTATTCCTTTATTTTGTTTTGTTTTTCTTTGGATTTTATTTTATATTGGTTTCAGGAGTACAGCTTAGTGGTTAGACAATCATATCGTTTACACAGTGTTCCCCTCGATATTTCCAGTCCCCCAACGGGCACCAAGCAGTTATCACAAGATTATTGACTCTATTCCCTAGGCTGTACTTCACTTCCCCGTGGCTGCTCTGTAACTATCAATTTGTGCTTCGGTTTTGTTTGTGTTTTCTTTAGATTCCACAGTTAAGTGAATTCATGTGCTATTTGCTTCCTCTGACTCGCTTCACTTAGCATAATACCCTCTGGGTCCATCCATGCTGTCGCAAAAGGTAAGGTCTTATTCATTTTTTATGGCTGAGTAATATTCCATCCACCCACTTCTCTACTGATGGGCACTTCCGTTTCTTGGCCGTTGTAAATAATGCTGTGATGAACATAGGGGTGCACATATGCTTTTGAACCCGTGTTTTGGGTTTCTCTGGGTAAATCCCAGAAGTGGAATCTCTGGGTCATAAGGAAGATTCATTTTTAATTTTTTGAGGACCCTCCATGCAGTTTTCCACAGTGGCTTCGCCAATCTGCATTCCCGCCGACAGCGCACAAGGGTTCCCTCTTCTCTACATCCCTGCGAATACTTGTCTGTTCAGGATTGTTGATGATGGCCACTCTGACAGGTGTGAGGTGATCGCTCCTGTGGTTTTAACTTGCATCTCTCTGATGATTAGTGACGCTGAGCGTCCTTTCCTATGTCTGCTGGCCATCTGTGTGTCCTCTTTGGAGAGGTGTCTATTGAGGCTCTCTGCCCATTTTTCAATTGGACTTTTTGGTGTTGAGTAATCTGAGTTTTTTATACATGTTGGGTATTAACCCCTGATCAGCTGTGTCATTGGCGAATATGTTCTCCTCCCATTTAGTCGGTTGTCTCTTCGTTTTGTTGATGGTTTCCTTTGCTGTGCAAAAGCTCTTTGGTCCCATTTGTTTATTTATTCTTTTGTTTCCCTTGTCCAAGGAGATATCGCAGAAAAAATATTGCATGAGAAATGTCAGAGATTTTACTGCCTGTGTTTTCTTCTAGGATTTTGATGGTTGCAAGGCTATCTTTTAAGTCTTCTATCCATTTTGAGTTTATCCTTGCATATGGGGCTAGAAGGTGATCTCATTTCTTTTTCTTTCCTTTGCAAGTATCTGTCCAGTTTTCCCAGCACCACTTAGTGAATAGACCATCTTTGCCTCGTTGTATGTGCTTGCCTCCTTGGTCAAATATTAATTTACCATAAAGGTGTGGGTTGATTTCTGAGCTCACTGTTCTGTTCCGTTAGTCTATATTCCTGCTCTTACACCAGTACCAGGCTGTTTTGCTTACTATGGCCTTAAAGTATAGTTTGATGTCAGGTAGTATGGTACCTCCAATTTCCTTCTTCTTTCTCGATATTACTGAGTTTATTTAGGGTGGGTGTGTTTTTTTTGTGATTCCATATGAATTTTTGCATTATTTTTTCTAGTTCTTCAAAATATACCATTGGTATTTTGGTATGAATTGCATTGAATCTAGAGAAAGTATGAATATTTTAATGATGTTAATTCTTCCTATCCATAAACATGGTATATGATTCCTTTTTTTTATGAAGAGCCGATTAGTGGTTCTCTCTCATCATTGATGTTTCTCTCTCCCTCTCCCTTTCTGTATGATTCTGGGTGACTCTGTCCCCACAGTCCCTTCCTGTATGATTCTGGGTGACTCTGTTCCCACAGTCCCTTCCTGTATGATTCTGGTTGACTCTGTCCCCACAGTCCCTTCGTCTGTGATTCTGGGTGACTCCTTCCTCCCAGTCCCTTCCTCTGTGAGTCTGGGTGACTCCTTCCTCCCAGTCCCTTCCTCTGTGAGTCTGGGTGACTCCTTCCTCCCAGTCCCTTCCTCTGTGAGTCTGGGTGACTCCTTCCTCCCAGTCCCTTCCTCTGTGAGTCTGGGTGACTCCTTCCTCCCAGTCCCTTCCTCTGTGAGTCTGGGTGACTCCTTCCTCCCAGTCCCTTCCTCTGTGAGTCTGGGTGACTCCTTCCTCCCAGTCCCTTCCTCTGTGAGTCTGGGTGACTCCTTCCTCCCAGTCCCTTCCTCTGTGAGTCTGGGTGACTCCTTCCTCCCAGTCCCTTCCTCTGTGAGTCTGGGTGACTCCTTCCTCCCAGTCCCTTCCTCTGTGAGTCTGGGTGACTCCTTCCTCCCAGTCCCTTCCTCTGTGAGTCTGGGTGACTCCTTCCTCCCAGTCCCTTCCTCTGTGAGTCTGGGTGACTCCTTCCTCCCAGTCCCTTCCTCTGTGAGTCTGGGTGACTCCTTCCTCCCAGTCCCTTCCTCTGTGAGTCTGGGTGACTCCTTCCTCCCAGTCCCTTCCTCTGTGAGTCTGGGTGACTCCTTCCTCCCAGTCCCTTCCTCTGTGAGTCTGGGTGACTCCTTCCTCCCAGTCCCTTCCTCTGTGAGTCTGGGTGACTCCTTCCTCCCAGTCCCTTCCTCTGTGAGTCTGGGTGACTCCTTCCTCCCAGTCCCTTCCTCTGTGAGTCTGGGTGACTCCTTCCTCCCAGTCCCTTCCTCTGTGAGTCTGGGTGACTCCTTCCTCCCAGTCCCTTCCTCTGTGAGTCTGGGTGACTCCTTCCTCCCAGTCCCTTCCTCTGTGAGTCTGGGTGACTCCTTCCTCCCAGTCCCTTCCTCTGTGAGTCTGGGTGACTCCTTCCTCCCAGTCCCTTCCTCTGTGAGTCTGGGTGACTCCTTCCTCCCAGTCCCTTCCTCTGTGAGTCTGGGTGACTCCTTCCTCCCAGTCCCTTCCTCTGTGAGTCTGGGTGACTCCTTCCTCCCAGTCCCTTCCTCTATGATTCGGGGTGACTCCTTCCCCCCAGCCCCTTCCTCTGTGATTCTGGGTGACTCCTTCCCCACAGACACTTCCTCTGTGATTCTGGCTGACTCCTTCCCCACAGTCCCTTCCTCTGTGATTCTGGGTGACTCCTTCCCC
>NW_005363550.1:52783-54683 GCF_000412655.1 Myotis brandtii | reverse complement strand
CCCCCAGTCCCTTCCTCTATGATTCTGGGTGACTCCTTTCCCCCAGTCCCTTCCTCTATGATTCTGGGTGACTCCATCCCGCAGGTCATATATATATATATATATAGAGAGAGAGAGAGAGAGAGAGAGAGACTTTAAATCAGTGTCAGGGCACTTGGGAGAGGGGTGGTGAGAGTGTCTCCTCTTCGCGGGGACCTCACCTTGGTTGGGTTTCTGGGAGGCGAGGGCCTCCGCGGTGCTCAACACCAGAAAGCCCGTCCCCGCACATCCTGGTCCCAGCTGCTCCCCGTCGGGTGCAGGAATTCGTAGCAACACCAGCAGGCAAGGCAAGCTCTCTGAGGGAACCGCACACAGAGCGGGGGCTTGGGGTCCAGGAAAAGGGGGCCCAGTGCTGGTAGGCGACACCGATTGGCAGGAAACTCCCCGGAGCACAGCAGGCCGGACAGCACGCGGCCAGGGAGAGCCCCAGGCTGCTTCCCTCTCTTCCCCCTGACCCCCGCATCCACTTCCACCCCCCTTCCTGATGAGAAACTTCCTGGCCCCCGGGCCCCCACCACCACCATGCCTGCTGCCCTCTGCGACAGACATCACTGATGCTCCAGGGGAAGGGGCCCGGGGTGCCCAGCAGAGGGGACCCTCAGAACCCGAGATGGACAGACACACCCCGCGTGGCTGCAGCCGCCCAGAGGCACCCACAGTGCAAGCTGTGGGGTGCTGGGCCTCTCCTGCCCGGCCCTCCGTGACCCGCTTCCCCGCCATCACTGCTGCTCCAGTCCCTGCCCCTCGGACGCTGGGCATTGATGCTGGGGTTGGAGCGATGACCGGCCCACGAGGGACCGCGCTCCCATTCGGGTCCCAGGCGGACCCTGCCCAGCAGCCTAGGGCCCTGCCCAGAGGCCCTGGCCACAGCCACGACCCCGTAGGGGCCCCACTCCTCTGCGAGCCCAGCGTCCAGGCCGCCACGTCTCATTGTGAGGGCCAGTGTCCCCCCCAGGCTGTCATGGGACCACGGACGTGCCCTGTGGGGAAGGAGTCACCCAGAATCAGGGGAACGCCTGGACTCGGGTGGCCCCTCTGACCGACCACCAAGGCCTTTATTTCCAGCCCTGGCAGGTGTGGCTCAGTGGATAGAGTGTCAGCCCGTGGAATGAAGGGTCCCGGGTTTGGTTCTGGTCAAGGGCATGTACCTCGGTGGCTGCTAGATGCCCAGTAGGGGTCCCTCAGAGACCCTCACAGGCCCTGGGCTGCCACCGCCTGTTTCACAGGGGCACTGGCCAGGAGGGCCTCCCTGGCACTGCCCTGCGCAGCTCAGAGCCAGGGCGGCCGGGAGAGTGCAGGAGCCTGGCTGCCCACCGGCTGGTGGCCCACACCTGCGAGACCCGGAGGCATGGCCTCCTGAGTGTGGCATCGGGAAAGGTGGGGTGGCCTGGGGTTGACCTTGGGACCAGAAGCCCTGGGGTGGCCTGGGTGCCCCCATCGGTGTGGCCCTGCACCCCTGTGGGCCACCACACGGGCAGGCTGCTTCAGCCCGGAAACGCTTTCCTTCTCTGCCCAGGAAGGGCATGCGCCGGCGGGACTGAACAAGGGCCAGTTTCTTTACCCACCAGCCTGGGGTGGACACCAGGGCTGCAGGCCAGGTTCACCGCGGCGGGCACCTGAGGGCCGGACTCATCTCCCCCAGCCCCTCAGGGAAGCCGATGGGGGCCAAGCGGCCCTTGTTGAGCCTCTGGTGCCTGCTGCCCAGGGTGGGCTCCTCCCCAGCGCTGCCCGGGTGTCTTCTCCCTGTGCAGCCCCCTAATCCTGGGCCTCCCTTGCGGCCAGGGCTGGGAGGCACTGAGTCTGATGGGGGAGGGACCTATGGCTTCCTCCACTGCCAGCTGTGAAATCAGAGCTAGAATAG
>NW_005363550.1:45502-52569 GCF_000412655.1 Myotis brandtii | reverse complement strand
AGGGGAGGGGAGGGGATGGTAGGTGTCAGCTCAGGGCCCTGGGGGAGGGGAGGGGAGGTGACAGCTCAGGGCCCTAGGGGAGGGGAAGAGAGGGGAGGTGGCAGCTCAGGGCCCTGGGGGAGGGGAGGAGAGGGAGGTAACAGCTCAGGGCCCTGAGGGAGGGGAGGGAGGTCACAGCCCAGGGCTCTGAGGGAGGAGAAGGGAGGTGTCAGCTCAGGGCCCTGGGGGAGGGGAGGGGAGGGGAAGTGACAGCTCAGGGCCCTGGGGGAGGGGAGTGGAGGGGAGGGGAAGTGACAGCTCAGGGCCCTGGGCGAGGCCTGGGAGCTCCTACAGAGCAGAGCTGGGCGACTCTCCTGTCTGCCAAGACCCTGTGAGACCTGCAGCAGCACCCAGCGGTGTGGCCCAGCCAGGCCCGTGGGAAGGGGTCCCGCCCTCAGTCTGTGTGTCCTGAGGACAGACACTCACCAGGACACAGACCAGCAGAGCGAGTGCCCCACACAAGGCGAGGCCCCTTCCCAACACCAGGTCCCAGCCAGGCCCCCGGCCGCCCTGTGAACACAGCCCCCAGGGTGTCCAGGGAGCAGTCGATCGCCCACTCAGTGCCCATTGGTTTAGTGCCACGCGACACAGCACAACAGGGACATCTCTCAGGGTGGGCTCCCTTCCTGCCAACACATCAGCCTCTTGGGGGGTCTCTGTCACCCCTGGCCAGGTTCGGGGCCCCCAGCCCAACTGAGGCCAAATTACACACCCCGCTCCTCCCAAGCAGCACCCACAGAGCCGGCCGCTGCCCCCCCCCTTCCCAGAACCCTGCTGGGCAAGGTCCCCAAGAGGAGCCTCCTGCGGACGCCTTTGTGGGGACTTGCTCTCTTGGGGTGACCTGGGAGAACCCCTGTCCTCTACGGGGTCACCTCGCAGAATTGCAGGGGGGCCTTCAGCAGGGGGGTCGGGCAGGGCCAGGCTTTGGATCAGCTTTGCTGAAAAGCCAGTGGGTCACTTGGGATCACAGCAAACTCCATCCTGTTTGGCCAGGAGTCCAAGGTGACGTGTCCCCTGGGACACCGGGCCTGCATCTCCCGGACATCCCCGTTCACGCCTGCTCCCTGGTGTCACTGTTGTTGTTGTAGTTAATTCTCACCAGAGGATGTTTTCCATTGATTTTTTTTATTTTTAGAGAGAGTGGAAGGGAGAGGGAGAGACAGAGAAAGAAACATCGATGTGTGAGAGACACATTGATTGGTTGCCTCTTGCACACACCCCGGCCAGGGCCAGGGAGTGAGCCTGCAACCAAGGCATGTGCCCTGGACCAGAACCAACCCAGGACCCTTCAGTCCGCAGGCCAGCGCTCTATCCACTGAGCCACACCGGCCGGGGCTCCTGGTGTAAATAACAATGCCCCTTCCACTCCCGGAAATGTCCAGTTTGGGAGATCAGTTCTGGCCGCCCAAGCTCAGCGTAACGGATTGCTGACTAAACGCTGCTCCCTGTCACGGGCTAGAACGGAGGGGGCCAAGGCCAGCCTCCAGGCCTGCGGTCACCCATGCCAGACACTGTGCCAGCCTTCCCAGAGGTGACGGACGGGGGCCAGCGGCCTCCCCGGGCCACACTTGGGCGGTCACCACGGGGTTCCTGGTCTCTGCAGGCCCGGGCTGTCCCCTGAGTGTGAGCTCACACCGTCCCAGCCCATGAGAGACCCAAGTGTGACCCTCATGCCACCTCCCACCCAGTGACCACCCAGTGTGCGGGGTCCAGCAAGGGACTGGTCTTCTGGGCAGCCCTGTCCCTGGGGAAATTGGCAAAAAATAGGGGAAATGTCTCGGGGTAACCAGGCCAGGGGCCCGGGGAAGGCTGGGTAACTCCTGTGGGCAGGATCCCAGGGCTGGGGTCACCAGATGCCGCCGTGCCCACTCCGGGGTGCTCACCACGACCCACCGGGGCACCTGCCATGGGTCTCTTTCCCCTCCAGTCGCCCCTTCGTGGTGCCACCCTCTTCCCGTGGCCACACCAGCAGCCAGAGGCCTCCTGCGCCTCAGCCTCTGGCCTGGGGACACTCAGGTCAGGGCTGAGGCCACCGAGTGTCCACGGTGCCCAGGGCTGTGCTGGGGACCGGAGCCCGGCCCCCCCGCAGGTCCTCAGTAGGACGGGCAGTCCCTGCCCACCCAGGGCCCAGCCCACGGGGGAGATATCAGGGTCTCCTGTCACCCTGGGAGGAGAGGGGACCTGCAGCCAGACCTGGCCTGGCTCCAACAGAGGGCTGGGGGGCCCAGAACGTTCTCTGAGGGAGAGCGCTGGGCAGAGCGGGCTGGAGAGAGCAGGACCCTCGACCAGCCAGGGGAGCCCCATCCTCAGGAGTCCCGGTCCAGTGTGGACCGAGGCCCGACACGGATGAGGCCCCAGTGTAGACCTACTCAGAGCCAAGTGACCCACTTAGCATCTCTCTCTGAGTACCTACTGTGTGCGGGCTCACAGCCCTGCTCAGAGCGCCCACGTTTGGGGAACATGGGGATCCGCCAATGGACTAGGGAATGGAGTCCTGCAGGAGATGGGGTCACCCAGAGAAGAAAATGGAGTCATGGGGGAGGGGGCCAGGGTCCCACAAGGGGCGACGTCCAGGCAGCTGGGGGCGGCCAGGGGCCAGGTCCCTGCAGCGGGGCTGGTGGCCTGGGGCCTCAGTTTCCCCTCTGTGCAGCTGGTTGCTAAGGGAGCCTCCCCCCCGCCGGGGGAAGGACGGCCAGATGGAAAATGGACGTTTCGCTGGTCCCTGCGGTTGACTGTTGTGACGGTTAGTGCTGACTGTCCCAGCCCCAGCGGCCTCAGGCCAGCGCCCCGGCTCCCGCGGACCTGGCACCCTCGCCCCAGCGCAGCTGGCCTGGCGAAACCAAGAGTTTCTGATGCCCCAAAATAGCTGGGAAACCCCGGCCCGGCCCGGCCCTGGCTGCAGGTGCCCGGCTCCCCAGGGTGGGGGTGAGGTGGGGGCTCCAGCTCTGGAAGCTTCCACCGGCCCAGCTGGAGAAGGGTCCACATCCCAGCCCCAAGGTCACCAAACCCGTGTGTCCAGGCCCGAGCGGGGCCAGGGCTCGAGGTCACGGTCGATCAGCAGTCAGGAGGGGCACCGCCTGGCCCAGAAGCCTGTGTACGCGGGTCGTGCTCAGAGCGTGGGACACAGCCAGGCCCTTGGAGCTCAGACATGAGGGCAGGGCTGGCCAGGGCTGGGTGCGGGTCACAGCTCCACCGCCGTCCCCAGGCCTGGGCCTCTTTGGGGGTCTGGGCCAAGTAAGGGGGGGCGAGACCTGTGGGCTCTCACAGTCGCTGCCCTGGGAGCCCAGGCTCTGGGGACAGAAGCTCACTGTCCCCCAAAGACTTCACAAGGGCCTTCCCCGGTGGACAGGACCTCAGATTGGTCAGCCACTTCCCTATCTGTTCATACATGTGTCTGTCCATCTGTCCGTCCACCCACCCATCCACCCACCACCCATTCACCATCCATACTTTCATCCATCCACCCACCATCCATACTTCCATCCATCCATCCACCCACCATCCATACTTCCAGCCATCCATCCACCCACCATCCATACTTCCAGCCAGCCATCCACAAGCCTCCCTGAGGCTGGGCGCCTGGCCCGCATGGGGCTCCCAGCTGTCATGTCCCGGGCAAAGCGGGACTGGCCCAGTCAAGGCCAAAGTGAGGTCTGGAATGTGCTTGTTCACCTTGTGAGGAGGGGGCATCAGGACTGGGTGCCCCGGGCTGGGCCTAGATGCCGAGGGCAAAGCCAGGGTGCTGAGAGGTGTGACAAGGGGCCAGTGTGGGAAGGCCTGTCGCCCTTGCCCGAGGGTGACCAGGTTCCCCACGCACCCCAGTTACAGGCTCCCCTGATCCAACCTTTAAGCCGACCCTCCCCTTCTTGCCTCTTCTCCCTGTCCTTCCCCAGTCAGAGGGGTCCCCAGGTCATCCAGGGCTCCAAGGTCCACATAGGAGTGAAGATGGGGGGCCAGGTGCCCAGCCACCGTTTCCTGGCTTCACCCCCACCGGTGAGGCTTCACCAGCTCGTGCTTGGGGGACACTGCCAACAGCCCCCCAGCCCGGGGAAGCCAGGAGCCTTGAGAGGTGCAGTGTCTGCTGGGCAAGTGCCCCACCCGAGAGCCTGGGGAGTGTGTCCCCCTGATCCATCGGCTCAGCAACTGCTGATCACTCACTCCCACCCCTCAGCTCCCCTGCCCAGGCCAGGTCCTGGGGTGCAGCCAGCTCAGGGAGACTCACCCCTGCTCAGCCCAGAGCTCAGGGTGCAGACAAGACCCTCCCCGCCACAGGCATCGGTGGAGATGACTGGGAGGAGGAGAGGCTGGCTGGCTGCGGGCCCGGGGAGACCCAGCAGTGGGAGCCCAGACCTCAGAGCAGACAGGGAAGCCCCCCACCCACACAGCCCTGACCTTGGCGGTTGGCTTCCCCTCTGTGGGCCTCAGTTTCCTCCCCACAGGGTGGGTTTGAAGGTTAAAGACGATGCCTCTGACCAGCCTGGCCCAGGCTGACGCTCACCACCCCCTGCCATTGCTATATCTCCCGCTCCTGCTGGGGCTGCCTCTGACATGCTGTGTGACCCTGGGCAAGTCCCTTCCCCTCTCTGGGCCCAGCCTTGCCCTCTGCTCAGGGGGGAGCTGGGGGAGGGGTCCTGAGGGCCAGAAGCTACAGGAAAACCATAGGATTCCGGGTGAAGGGTTGAGCGGGAAGGCCCTGGGCCTGCTGGGCAGCGAGGCCTGAAGTGGGAGCAGGCTGGGGGCCGGTGGGGGCGAGGAGGGAAGCGGGGTGCAGGCCCAGGCTGCAGCTGGCCACCCCTGGGTGGGGGAAATGGGGGCCCTGGGCAGCCAGCAAATGTGGTCTGGTGGCAGCAGCAACCTGAGCCTCAAAACAGGGCCTGGGGGCTGGACCCCGGGGCTGAGGGACAGAGGGAGGAAAGGCCTGGGGGGTCAGCAGGAGCAAAGGCAGGGAGGGAGTGCGGCACCCCTCAGCTGGCGCATACAGGCCCCCCGTGAAGCCCTCTCACCCCTTCAGCTCAGCCAGCCCAGACCCAGCACCCTGCTCCCCACCCAGAAAGCCCGTGTGCCCTGGGGCCAGGCCCCAGCCTAGGGAGGAAGGAAAAGGGGATGAAGACAGGAAGGCAGGCAGCAGGGGGGACGTGCAGAGGATGCTGGGATGCAGACCCAGGGTGAGGCCCCGGGGGTGCGTAGGAGGCTCTGGGTGGGAGCGTGGTCTGTGCTATGGCAGGGCTGAGGAGCAGGGACAGGGTCAGAGCAGGGACAGGGTCAGAGCAGGGACAGGGTCAGAGGAGGGACAGGGTCAGAGGAGGCCCCAGAGGCCTCAGCGTTGACCAGATCTGCGATTCCAGAAGTTGCTGCACCCTGGGCACTGCTGAGCGGCCTGTTGCCCCCGTGCCTTTTAGAAAACACAGGAATTGCCCTACCCGGCTGCGCCGCTCCATATTCTGAGCTGGCAGCCAGGATCATCGTCCCATTTCACTGGTAGGAAAACTGAGGCTCAGTGTGATTCACATCCCAAAGAGCAAGACAGAATCAGCTCCGGGGTGTCCCAGCCTGGGCCCTCCCATCTGCTGGAGGGGACGCTGAGGCCAGCAGAGGATAGGGGTGGCCTGTGTGGAGCGCTGCCCTCTGTGCTCACGTGGGGTGACCTCCCCCCGTCATTCCCCAGCCCTGACCCCATTTCAGGGGGCGGGAAAGAGGCCCAAGAGCGTGCCCCGTGGCCACCCCTTCGCCCGATGACCGGGAGGAGGAGAGGCTGGCTGGCCGCGGGCCCGGGGAGACCCAGCAGTGGGAGCCCAGACCTCAGAGCAGACAGGGAAGCCCCCCACCCACACAGCCCTGACCTTGGCGGTTTGCTTCCCCTCTGTGGGCCTCAGTTTCCTCCCCACAGGGTGGGTTTGAAGGTTAAAGACGATGCCTCTGACCAGCCTGGCCCAGGCTGACGCTCACCACCCCCTGCCATTGCTGTATCTCCCGCTCCTGCTGGGGCTGCCTCTGACATGCTGTGTGACCCTGGGCAAGTCCCTTCCCCTCTCTGGGCCCAGCCTTGCCCTCTGCTCAGGGGGGAGCTGGGGGAGGGGTCCTGAGGGCCAGAAGCTACAGGAAAACCATAGGATTCCGGGTGAAGGGTTGAGCGGGAAGGCCCTGGGCCTGCTGGGCAGCGAGGCCTGAGATGGGAGCAGGCTGGGGGCCGGTGGGGGCGAGGAGGGAAGCGGGGTGCAGGCCCAGCCCGCAGCTGGCCACCCCTGGGAATCCCCAGGCTAAAGTTAACCCCGTGCTGGTTGAAACCAGAACTCGGGGTGACAAAAGGGGAGAAGGAAGGGGAAGAGAAACTGTGCCCATGGCCAGCAGGGCGTGGGACCAGAGACAAACAGGGCCAGCTGGGGCGCAGGGGGCAGGGGGCGGTTTCAGGCCGTCCCCGGATGTTTGTGCAGCTCGCAGGTGGGGGTGCAGACCCTCCCCCACCCTGGCCCCCTCCGGGCCGGGCCGGGCCTGGTGCTGCCCCCTGGCTGCCTCCCTGCATCCTCCCCAGTTCCATCCTGGGTCCTGGAATCCCCAGGGCCCCACCTCGAGGGATCTCAGAGCCACACTGGCCGCCTCCTGGTCAGCGGGGTCCCGGGGAGGGGATGAGGGGCTCACAGAGCGAGTGGGCTCAGAGGGAGGGCCGCACCCTGAGCCCCGGCCCCGGGCCCTTCTTGCAGCTGAATGAGCCGCTGAGTGGGCGAGCGGGGCGCACAGGCAGCCAGACTCCCCGAGACCCCGGGGCTCCGAGGGGCCTCGGGGAGACACATCCAGCCTCACAGGAGGGACTGTGTCCCCTGTGTCCTCAGCCCAGAAGGCACCCCCTCTTTGTCCCCTTGACCCCAGCAGCCTCGCTGGTAGAAATGCACCATGAACACACCACAGGGCCAAGTGCACGGAGATGCCTCACAGTGCGTGTCCGGCAGCCATATGCTGCTGAGGGCCTGATGGCACGGCCTGGGCGGCCTTGGAGACGGGCCACAGGCAGATTCCAGAGTGGGGGACGGTGG
>NW_005363550.1:39302-45281 GCF_000412655.1 Myotis brandtii | reverse complement strand
GGCAGGTGACGAGGGACGACCTCGCACGAGCCCATCTTTGTGAAAAACGACAGGACTGCATGCAGAGTAGAGCCTGGGAGGGAGATGTTTGCTCTATTTCATTCTGCATGCCCCTCCCTGTTCTCCGATTTCTCAAAGAGCGTGTGTCACCTTTATAATCAGAAAACAGAAGAATGAGCTGATTTAAGATCATTCTCAGAGCCCGTCTGCTGCCCGGGGCTGCCCAGGGGGAGAACTATAATGTTTTATTTTCCACATTTGACTTTTGCGACTGTTGTTCAGTGATTATGCCCTTCCTGTGCAATTATGGACAACAGGCTTTCCTCTCACTTCAGCACGTTTAGTCCGATTCCCTTACCATCCGACAGAGATCACCGCGTGCCCGGGACTGCGCTGATGACAAAGAGCACCGTCTCTCCCGGGAGGGGCCCCGCGGGACACGGGCATGGAGGGAGGTCATTCAAGGCACAATGTGGATTCTTGCTCCTTCCTGTTATCCTGCCCAGATCTGGGAACTCTCTCACAGCTCCCGCTCCACACGGAGGCCGGAGGCAGGAGGCAGGAGGCAGGAGGCAGGAGGCAGAAGGAAGTTTCTGGGCCGTTGAAAGGAGAGAAGGAGGACTCCAGGCATCTAGCAGAGAGGGTTAGAGGAAGGCAACCCCGTTTCAATACAGTTAACAACAGAGAAGTGAGCGATTGCACACCAAACCCTTTCTGCAAACCCTCCCGCGTATAAAGCGATGGGCACGGACAGGCCGGCCCAGGGCTGGCGGGAGTCAGGGGAGAGAAGCAGTGTCTACCCAGGGAGCGCCGCCAGCTCCTGGGACAGGCCGCGGCGTGGCGGTGGCAGTGGGGAGACCGGGGCTGACAAACTTCACTGTGGGGGTGACCGTTTGCCGTGACGGCCTCTCTCCTCGTGTTCTGGTCCCGTCAATGTTGATGACAGGCGTCGCCACGTGCATGTCCGTGTTGGGAGCGTGAGGGCATGTTCACAAATCCCGCCACGAGACCTGGTGTAATGAGGGCCGGGGCGGGTTAGAAACGGCTGGAATCTCACTCTGTTTCCTGGTTTGCTCGTTCATGCTAATGACATCTGTGTTGCCTGCCTGGTCGCTGTGTACCTGTCCTTCCTTCTGTTCATGAAACCTCTGTTTAAAGACACTCTCCACCCCAGGGCATCGCCAGCATTCCCTTCCGTAAGTGACAGGTGGACAGACCCCCGTGGTTCCCTCCTCACTGTCTCCCCCAGAAAAATGCCATTTTTAACACAATTCAGGGAGTCCAGTGCTGTGGCCTGGAGCCCAGATGGCAGGAACTTGGTCATCTCCGAAGCCTGCTTGCTCCCTGCCTCAGGCCCCCCTGCAGAGCCCTCCCGGACAGAGGGAAGGAAAGCTATCGGCCCCAAGAGATGCAGCTCCTTCCCAGGTCTGCAGGCTCTTTCTTCATCTCACCCCAGCCCAGTGCCTGGGAACTTCGAGGCTCTCAGTAAACTGAATGAGGAAAGGGAGGGAGGGAGGGAGGATCACACAGAGGTGGGAGCAAAGCCAGGGTGCTGAGAGGGTGACCAGGGAGGGAAGGAGGGAGGGAGGGAGGAAGGGAGGAAGGAGTGGGTGAATGGACGTGTGCTTGGGTAAATAACTGATGGGTGAACGGATGAGTGGTTGGGTAGATGGATGAGTGGGTGGGTTCGTGGCTGAGTGGGTGGGTGGGTAGTTGTATGGGTGGGTAGTTGTATGGGTGAATAGATAGATGAATAGTTGGGTGGGTGGATGAGTGGGTGGGTTGGTGGGTTGGTGAGTAAGTGGGTAGGTGGGTAGTTGTATGGGTAGGTAGCTGTATGGGTGAATGGATAGATGAATAGTTGGGTGGGTGGATGAGTGGGTGGGTTGGTGGGTAAGTGGGTAGGTGGGTAGTTGTATGGGTAGGTAGCTGTATGGGTGAATGGATAGATGAATAGTTGGATGGGTGGTTTGGTGGGTGAGTGGTTGGGTGGGTAGTTGTATGGGTGGGTAGTTGTATGGGTGAATGGATAGATGAATAGTTGGGTGGGTGGTTTGGTGGCTGAGTGGGTGGGTGGGTAGCTGTATGGGTGAATGGATAGATGAATAGTTGGGTGGGTGGTTTGGTGGCTGAGTGGGTGGGTGGGTAGCTGTATGGGTGAATGGATAGATGAATAGTTGGGTGGGTGGTTTGGTGGCTCAGTGGGTGGGTGGATAGTTGTATGGGTGGGTAGTTGTATGGGTGAATGAATAGATGAATAGTTGGGTGGCTGGATGTGTGGGTGGGTTGGTGGGTGAGTGGGTAGGTGGGTAGTTGTATGGGAGCTGTATGGTATGGGTGAATGGATAGATGAATAGTTGGGGTGGGTGAGTGGGTGGGTGGGTAGTTGTATGGGTGAATGGATAGATGAATAGCTGGGTGGCTGGATGAATGGATGGGGAGATAGGGAGATGACTGATGGCTGTGTGGGTGAATGGGTAGGTGTGTGGACAGATGGATAGATGATGAATAGCTAGATGGGTGAGTGGGTGGGTTGGTGGGTGCCAGAGTGGATGAGTAGTTGGGTGATGAGTGGATGGACGGTTGTTGAGGTGTGTGTGGGGAGAGAGGTAGATCCTGATCATGAGAAACACAGAACCTTGGTTCCTGTGGAGAAATGCTGAACCCAACGCGTGGGTTCCAACCCCAGATCCGACGCTGACGTGAGTATGACCTTGGACCGTTCCTTCATGTCTCTAAGCCTTGTCTTCTCATGACAAAGAGGAAGTTGGTCCTGCCCTGCTCACCTCACAAGCTGCTGGAAGAACACACATCCAGGAAGACTTGGTGGGAACTCGAGGGCACTCCTGGTGCTGGGGGCACCTTGCGGGGCTGGGTCCCAGTCGGTGGTAAGCATCTGAGCCTGGAACCCAGACGGACCGAGTTCGAGTCCTGGCTCCACCACTTTCCAGGCGTACAGCCTTGGCCTGGTGACACCTTCTCAGTGTCCTCCTCTGTCACATGGAGGTGATGACGGTGGCAACCATCCCTCGGGGCTGAGTGAGGGTACAGGCGGGTAATTCCAGAAGACGCCTGGCACAGCACCAGGCAGGGGTGCAGCGGTGGACCTGAGGCCGGCCTTCTGGGGTCACAGAGAAGAGACCAACCCCCGTCCCCGCAGCAGAGTGCTCCGGAGGCACGAGGAGTTCCGGGACAGCCAGCCCAGGGGCTGCTAAACGCAGGAATGTGTCCGCATAAACGTGCGGCGTGGGAAGAGCTCAGGGCTCTGCAGAGAGAGGCCATGACCCAGAGAGGGTCACCCATCATCACCCAACCCAAGCCCCTGGTCAAGGAGACCAAGACCCACCCAAGAGCATCCGGGGGCTCAGGGGCCAGCAGAGCTCGGGCACTCATCCCGGTGGCAGACCCTCCCTGCCCGGGAGCAGGGGCCTGGCCCCAGCAGGATGGCCACCTCCTGGGAGCAGCTGCCCAGGCAGGGGCCGCAAGAGTTGGGGGACAGCAGGGCCACCCTTTGCATCAATTGTGGGGCCATCTCAACTTTCTGTTTAAATGTTTGTTTATTTATTTATTATTATTTCTTAAATATATTTGTATTGATTTCAGGGGGGAAGGGAGAGGGAGAGAGAGATAGGAACATCATTGAGGAGAGAGAATCATGGATCAGCTGCCTCCTGCACGGCCCCCAACTGGGGATCGAGCCTGGAGCCCTGCATTCCTAGGCCTACACCCTATCCACTGAGCCAAACCAGCTAGGGCTCGAGTATCTTTTTAAATTTGTCGTTCAGTTTGCTGCGGGACTTCAACAGGAAGGCGAAGGAGAAAGAGGAGGTGGCTGGTGGCACAACATCTCCCCCCACACCCTCAGGGGCCTCTAATTCTCCAGTTCAGGGTCTGGGCTCACAAACATCCAGGGCCAAGAGTCTGTCAGACATGGAGGGGCTGGAGGGCCGGGAGCAGGGGATCCAGGGGGGACACCGCTGAGCCTGGAAGAGATTTCTCTCCGGTTTGGGGGCCCTCCCATCAGAGACCTTCAGGTGCCTCGGGGCCCCCCACGCCGGGCCCAGGTGGAGGCACCCGGGCGTGAAGGAGCGAGGAGGACGCAGGTGCCGCTCCCGGGAGGGAAATCACCTTGTTTGTTTTCCGAGTTCCTCTTAAAATAGAGTCTGGGTCTCGGTCTCGGGTTGAAAACAATAACTGCTCGCTGTAAACAACGCGAAAAGGACAGAGAAACAAACAGGGGGGCAGAGATGCACCCCCACATTCGCCCAGAAGAGCCGCTGCTGTTATTCGGACGGGCCTCCTGTTTTCATTGTAAACTGTGCTGAGCACAATCGATAAATAAAATGCACCTGCAGAGCTAAAGAGTAATAATAATCATGGTGATCATTGCATATCGCCATGAATGTACTAGTGACCGAATTGTTCATTTTAATACATTTCTATTGATTTCAGAGGAAGGGAGGGAGAGATAGAAACATCAATGATGAGAGAGAATCATGGATCGGCTGCCTCCTGCACGCCCCACACTGAGGATCGAGCCCGCAACCTGGGCCTGTGCCCTGACTGGGAACCGAACCCTGACCTCCTGGTTCATAGGTTGACACCCAACCACAGAGCCCCGCCGGCCGGGCCTAATTGCTCGTTTTAAAATGGCGAATTCCATGGGAGGTGAACTTCCCGTCCGTTAGATCCCAGACCCAGAACTCGGGCAGGACCCCAGGATCCCCTCGTTCTTCACTCTTCCTTCTAGTTTTACCTCCTCAGTGGGTGCCCTTAACCCAGCGATTTCTCTGCTGTTGAGCGTCACCCAGGCTGAGCTGGGCGGCGGGTGACTTCTCTCCCTCCCCAGGGCGCCTGAGCCACCCTGCGGGCCCCACCGTCCCGCCTGGGCCTGGGGGGTCTGTCCAGGGCCCTGCATTTGTGCAGCGCATTGCTTCTCTGTTTTGTTCTCAGAAATGGAGACAGCTTAATTTTTCTCCCTGGGTATACAGAGAAATACAAATACTCTTTAAAAATAAAACAGAAGTAAAAATATAAAGAAGTTTCCAGCACAGCCTGCAGTTTCGTGCTGGTTGTATCTGGTGTGTGTCCTTCCAAATATGACCTTGAATTTCACATAGAGGATAGGATGATAGATGATAATAATAAATGATAGATGATAGATAATACATGATAATGATAGGTGATAGATAATAAATGATAGATGACAGATAGATGACAGACGGAAGAGTTTTTCTTTGTTTTAATGATAGGAAATGTTCTTTTATTTTTTTTTTTCCAATTTACCCAAGTTTAGAAGGGCCAGAGTGTGTTTTATTTTGTTTAGTTTGTTTTGTTTTCCCCACCAAAGTGCAAATAGCTTTATTCACTCAATCTGAATGGATTTCTTTACCTGGGACCTGCAGTAACCTTCACCGATGGAAAGAACAGAGCCACACTCTGTTCTTTT
Organism: Myotis brandtii; assembly: GCF_000412655.1. NCBI lineage: Eukaryota > Metazoa > Chordata > Mammalia > Chiroptera > Vespertilionidae > Myotis > Myotis brandtii. The sequence goes on along the minus strand of NW_005363550.1, from coordinate 39,832 downwards.
ATTTTTTAATGTATTTTTTATTGTTGATAGTATTACAGATATCTCCCGTTTCCCTCCATCTCCTCCCAGCCCCGCCCCCCCCAGGTCTTCACCCCTATTGCCCGTGTCCATGGGCTGTGCAGTAACCATATAAGCTCTGGGGTTTATCTCTTCTCGTCCCCCAGCCCCCCATGGGGGTATGGCGGTCTGCTCCATGCCTCCGGCTTCGGATCTTGTTCTGTGGGTCGGTTCATTTTGTTCATTAGATCCCACGCATAAGGGAGCTCATGGGCTATTTGTCTTCCTCCGTTTGGCTGCTTTTGATCGGCATATTTTCCAGGAAGAGTTTGTCTTCGCGCTGAGCAGCAACCCCCGCCGGTGTGGGTCACCTGGGCGTGCACCCCACCATGGGCCCCTATCCCCGTCCCACCACTGACTTCAGGGGGACCCTCCCGAGCCCTCCCCCCAGGAGTAAAACAGAGGTCAGGCCCTCTAAGGCCCTAGAAGGAGGGTGCAGACCCTCCCACACCTTCCAGAGAGGGAAGCAGGCA
>NW_005363550.1:38930-39225 GCF_000412655.1 Myotis brandtii | reverse complement strand
GCCTGGGAGCACCCCTGGGTCTAAGGAAGGGACTGCACAGCCGTGAAAGAGAGGAACCTGGGGACACCGCCCTCCCACCGTCCCACCCCAACCCCAGCTCTGCTCTGAGGTGGGGCCCGAGGGTCCGAGGCCTCTCCCAGCTCCTCGGAGTCCCCCCACCAGGGACCTGAGCAGGCCTGGCCCCTTCCCCAGGAGGCCTTGACCTCTACACACACACACAGGCTCACACACACACACACACACACACACACACACACACACACACACACACACACACACACACACACACACACAC
>NW_005363550.1:16365-17951 GCF_000412655.1 Myotis brandtii | reverse complement strand
GGCTGGGAGCGAGGGCCTGGGAATGTCCCGAGGTCAGCAGGCTGGGGGCGGGGGCTGGGGCTGCCCGTGAGGCTGTGGGGGACACACGAGACCCTGTTGGTGGTTCCCAGGGTTAGAGCGCAGGAAGGGTGGGTGTCCCCTCTGCCCTGAATAGCACATGGTCCCCCGTTTCTGAGGTCGGAGGCCCCCAGTCCAGCCTCAATGTGGGGGCTTCAACAGGAGCCCCAGCTGCCCCCCCTCCCCCGTCTCAGAGCCCGGGTGTCAGACTCATCAGCTGCCCCAGAAGCCAGAGGGAAGCCGGGGGTCACGGGGAACCCAGAAGGGGCAACGGAAAGTGGGTGCCAGCCACGCAGCTCACACAGGAGAAGCCAGACCTACAGGCCGCAAAGGACCCAGGACTCGAGGCGCATTGCTCTCCCCAACATGCACCCACACGCCCTGGCCCCAGGGGCCCCTCTCGGCCGAGCTCCCCCTGCAACCTGCACCCTGAGGCAGGGGCCACAGTCAAGGCCAAGGAGCTGCCGCCCTCCAGGCCTCCCGGCCTCCTTCCTGGGCCTCAGGCCTGAAGCACATTCCAGGCTGAGCGTCAGCTCCAGGCTCTCGGCTTCCCAGCTCGCACCCCACCCAGGAGGTCAGGGTGGGGGCAGCCCCGACTGGAACAGGGGCCTGGGGGACCTCCCTGTGAGCGGTCCCAGGCCCGGCCCCAGGGGACACGGGAAGGTGTCTGTTGTCTTGGGCGTGATACACAACCTCTGGGAGCAGAAGCTGGCTCCTCCTGCCACCCCCTTCGGGCCTCGGGGAGCACAGTGGCCCCACTGCCCCAGGTCCCTCCTGATGGGCCAGGCCCCACCCCGAGCTCTCCCAAGCCCAAGGGGCTCGAGTGTACCCCTGGGGAGAGGCGGGTCAGGAGCTGACCCGGGAGCAGGACGGCCAGTCCGTCACCACACACCCGGCACGGGTGGCGCCCCCACAGGGATGTCACTGCCCTCCCCTGACTATCTTCCCTGGGCCACAGGGAGGGTCCTACCCAGCTGCCTTCCTGGTCATCACCTCCCGAGTGTCCCTGTGCAGTGCCCCCTCCTGCTCATGCACACATCCACACACACACGCCCACATGCACATGTCCACACGCACACGTCCACACGTACACATCCACACACACACGCTCACATGCACACATCCACACGGACACGGCACACACACATCCACACACACACATCCACACGCACACATCCACACACACACGCACATCCACACACACACATCCACATGCACACATCCACACCCACATGCTCACACGCACATGGCACACACAGCCCACACACTCACCCAGGCGCACACCCGAGCCGACAGTGCCCTCTAGTGGCCGCTCTTGTCATTGCCCTAAAAGGTCCCCAGGAGCCTCATGGGAAACCAGGCTGCACAAAGCTGAAGGTCATTCTCTGCTTTCCCGGGAGGCATGTGACCTGGCCAAGGTCACACAGGAGGCGGGTGGGGGAGCCCTGCCCCCGACTCCTAAGCCAGTGCTCTCGCCCCCCCCCCCCCCCCCCCCCCACCCTGGGGGCCCAGCTCCCCCCCCCCCGGGC
>NW_005363550.1:10837-16014 GCF_000412655.1 Myotis brandtii | reverse complement strand
CCCCCCCCCCCCCACCTCCCACTCAGCCTGGGCGCTCAGATCCCAGCTCCCAGGGCCCTGCCACAGTGGGGGGTCTTGTACCCCCACCACCACCTTCCACAGGCACAGGGTCCCGTGGGCTCCCTCCTTCCCCAGAGAAAAAAACAAGCACCTTCCATTCCACCCGTCGCTAGAGAGCAGCCCCAGCGCCCGGGCTGCCTCAGGCCCTGGAGTGGCCCCTGGAGTGGCCCCTGAGACCTAGGCCTGCAGCAGAGTCCGGGGGCACAGGCCCAAGCGAACCCCGCATGACGCCACGTGGGGCAGGGGGAGCCGCGCTACTGGTGTAGATGGTGGTCACAGAGGCCATCCTGGGTGACCCAGTGCACTACCCGGGAAGGTGCCTGGGAACGGGTGCTCCGGGCAGAGGAACAGCAAGTGCAAAATCCACAGGCTGCGGCCCTTGGCACCGACATGGTGGTCTTTGGGGAAGGAGTCTTTGGGCGGTAATTCGGGTTGGATGAGGTCAGGGGGGGGACCCTGGGGATGGGGAGGGATGGGGGGAGGCCCTTAGAAGCAGAGGGAGAGAGAGACGTCAGCGTCTATGTCCATCCCCAGCTCCCCTCTCTCCACGCACAGACGGAAGGCCAGACGGGCTCACATCAGGCACCAAACCTGCAAACGCCGGGTCTGCGGCACCCCAGCCCCCCGAGCTGCGGAAAGCGATGCCCACAGCGCACCCACCCAGTCCCCGGGGTTCTGTCATGGCAGCCGAGCCAGGACAGCCGGGGCGCAGGGGGTGCAGGTCTGGGCTGGAAAGGACATGGCCCCGGGGAGCGGAGGCAGGTGGAGGACCGGCCCCCGGGACGGACACGCGTAAAGATACTCCCACCCCTGGCCGCCCACGGGTAGCGGAGCGCCCTACAAAGGAGCCTCGGTGACCAGGGGCCAGGGGGACGCAGTGCGGGGTGCCCACCGGCCTGGCTCCCAGCCCTGCCAGCGTCGGCCCAAAGGGCCCATGAACAGAGGGACCCAGGTGGCAGGCACGGGAGCGGCCCTGAGCTGGTGGGCACGGTCTCCCCCTTACCCAGCTGGCCCGCGTGCTGCTGCCACCTAGTGGCTCACCCGCCCAGAACTGCGAACCACAGGGAGCCCCACCCCACGCAGAGCACCATTCCCTGGGGGGGCCCTCGGGAGCCGCCTGGTGGCGAGTTGATGCCATGGCACCTCTTGCATCACGGAAGGGGCACAGACTCTGGGTCGGGACTTGCATTCCCCGCCTGTGATGCTTCTTCCAGCGCCGCCACCCCTGGGCTCTCGGGACGTCTCAGCCACCATCGCGGCTGTCCCCCCAAAGCACCGCGTCTAACCGGGGACTTGTTCCCCAGCCAAGGGCCTGCACCGGGGGTTCTCTCGTCTGAGTCTGTGCGTAGATATATGTACCCCGTTGCCCAGAGGCGACCGGCCTCGTGCAAGAAGCAGAGCGGCTTACTGAGGGCTCGGCGGTGGGAGCAGCACCCTGAGAGGTGGCCGTGTGTCTTCGGGGGGTTGCAATGCGCGCTTCGAATCAAAGGCCATTCTGGGGTGCGGCCCCTCTCCCACAGCCGAGCTCCTTGCGCCTGGGAACCGGGAGGTGGAGGCAGGAATGTCTTCTTTCACAGAGTCCTGCGGGTGCACTCACTCTGACCTCTGCGGCTTCGGAGAGCTTAGCTCCCCGCGGATCATGCTCCCACCAGGGGGCGCTACGGTCGCTCCAGCGGGCAGGGAAGAGGCTCGGGTTGGACTCCTAGAAATCAGGCTGCAGTTACACCAGGACTTTGTGCAGAACTGAGGGCACCAAGGGCTCCGTAGGCCTCTCGGGACCTCTTAGGACTCAGAGCCTCAAAGCACGAAGGTTTAGATCTGCCGCCACCGCCAGAAGATCCGTGACGGCTGAGGTTCCGGCTGAGGGCCAGAGAAATAACAATATCGAATCGGTGGCGGGAGAAATAGGTCGTAGACAGTAACGATGACCTCATGACGAGGGTGGCCAGGCTTAGCAAATTACAAACAACACAGGTGTCCAGTTAAATGTGGATTTCAGATAAACAACGAATAATCTTTTTCGTGTAAGTTGTGTCACATGAAATAGTTGGGGCATCCTTATACTAAAAAATAAAATAAAATAAAGTCATTGTTTGCACGGCCTGTGGCTTATCTCACAGCCCCATTTTCATGACCGATGCCCCAAGAACTGCAGGAACTTCGCACCTTTTTTTCTTGGCTCATTCTATGTCCATATGTGTTTGTATTTCTTAACCACATTCTCTCTTCTTGGTATTGCTATCCATAATAATAAAAGCGTAAAATGCTAATTAGACTGGACAGCCGGATGACCTTCCGGACGTCCTTCCAGATGACCTTCCGGAGGAAGCCGGGGCTGCGAGGGCCGAGCCCCTTGCACAAATTTCGTGCATTGGGCCCCTAGTGTTTATATTCAGATTGTTGGAGGCCAGGAGGATATTCAGTGGAACTGTGACTGGCCTTGAGGAGAAGTTAATATAGTTCGCTGTGTTTCATGACTCATGGGAGCATGTGTCTCCTCATTGGAGAGGGAGGCGGAGATTTTTGTAAAAAGGAGAGATGCTGCTCAGATGAAAACAGTGGCTTTGCCAGCTGGTGCAGTACCAGGCTTGGCCAATAGAGGGTGCTGGAGGCACACTGCAAGGCCATAGCCCTGAGAAGGCCTCTCCCACATTTCCCAGCTTTCTCTCTTTTTTTATTGAGCACAAGAGCAGGCGATTGGTGCGGGGATGGCCGGTCTCCCTTCAGTGACCCTGACGGACCGGTTCCAGCTCTGCACTCAGGCCCCCTGCTGTCCGCCTGGCAGCCACTCCTGCAACAATTCCAGCTTCCCGTCGGGGCGAAAGACCACCGCCTGCCTCCCACGCCTTCTGGCCATGGTGGGCCACTTCTGGGCACCAGCCCGGGCCCCCACTCTCTGGCCAGGGGCCAGCTGTCCTGCCAGCCAGACTCCGACAGGTGTTCCCCGAAGCCACCTGGCCTTCCCCAGACGCCCTCTTACACGGCACCTTTTCCTTCTGAACCATTCATTCACTCACTCACTCACTCACTAATTCAAGTATTTATGGAAGGCTTGCTGTGTGCCAGACACTGTTCTACTAAGCACGTGTGTGCGAGTGTTGTACAGACATGTAAGTGTCCTTTTCTCTTGGGTCTACACCTAGGAGTGGCATGACCGGGCCCTGTGAGACGCAGTGAGCTAACGTCCTCAGCAGCCACCCAACTGTTTTCTGAGGAGGATGGACAATTCTCCTTCCACGAACGGTGTGGAGACAGGAGTGGACAGAGAAGGAAACACGACAGAGTCTCGCCTTACGTTTAAGAGAGCGAGAGAGTCTACAAACCAACTACGGGCCTCAGAGATAACAGCAGGCCGAGGGAGGCTGTGATACGCATTTTGAATTTGTTCCCAAGTTTTCCGCTTCACACAGGATAGGTTTCTGCTGTCCGTGTGACTTGGCTGCATTTTTTTTTTCACTCAACATTGTGTTCGTGGGATGTGGCTATGATTACATATAGAGCCAGGTCATTTCTACTAATTGCTGAAGCGTTCAGCATATGCATGTACCACTGTACTGATCTATATGTGTGTGTGTGTATATTGTACATCGGTATGAACGTTTGCTGGGACTTAAACAATAAGGTCTTTATTGTCACACCAACCTGAGCAACATGAGGCAAGTAGTTCTCTAGACAGGGTGACATAGAGGCTATAAAAACCCATCTCAAGCATCACCCAAAATCAACATATATATATAAACATTTGTGAGTATCCTAGATATATATGCAATACCAGCATATGGTATATGCCGTGTGTGTATGTGTGTATTGTATAGAGTAGACATTTAGTTTTCCAACGTTTTGCTACTACAAACAGTGCAATATTCTCAATAATACCCAGATGTGGCCGCGGAGGCGGAGGGCATGCGCACGCTCAGTCCCTGCTCCCCGTTCCAGCGGTGCTCACGCCCGCCAGCCGGGTGGGGTCCTAGTTCCCTGACTCTTGGCAACACTCGATATGGCCATGTTTCTCCGCTGTCACCCCACGCTCTCACACACCCCCCCCCCTTCCATTTCCTGTGGACAAGCGTCGTTCTTCGCCCATCAGCACTGCTACCACCCAGGACTGATTCACTGAAAAGTCACGTGTGAGGGCAGCCCCTGCGGGCTCCCCGGGCCTCCGTCAGGGCTGCACAGACAGTAGCTCCCATCCCAAGTCAGCCTCGCACCAGGCCCCACAGACTCCACACGTGAACCCAGCCAGGCCCGCCGGCCACCCTCCCCGTGTGAGGCAGGAGCCCTCTCCCAGGGCTGGGCAGTTGAAGTAACTGCTGATTCTGGGCAGAGCTGCCACGGGACAGTTGGTTTGGAATGTTCTGGGTTCTGAGACCGTTTGGGAGCCAAGCAGACCGGTCACGGGTCCATCCTGGGGACCCCTGGTCGTGACAAGGGCTCGGGCGAAAGATCCAACCCTGAGCGTGTGTGTGTGTGTGTGTGTGTGTCTGCGTGTCTCTGTGTGTGTCTCTGTGTGTGTCTGTGTGTGTGTCTGTGTGTGTCTGTATCTGTGTGTGTCTGTGTGTGTGGGTGGGTGTGGGTGTGGCAATCTGCTGCGTTTTCCCGAGGGACCTAGAGGGCTTCGCTTGCAGGAGAACGAGCAGGAGTTTGGGTTCTGTCCCTGACACGGTCTGTGCCTGCGTTTCCTTGTCCTACGTTGGTGGGCGGCCTGGACCGTCCCAGGAAGCCTGAACCAGTGACAAGGGTGACAGATGATTGGCTCTCTGGTGGAGAAGGAGAGAGAAAGTGTGAGAGTAGCTGTGGGCGGGGTTTTCTATCGATGAACCACAGAGGCCCGGATCATTGGCACAGTGCCTGGGGGAGTTTTTACTGCACAGCACTCTGCATCATCTGCCAAAAAAATCACCACAACCACCTTGGCCGGTGTGGCTCCGTGGATAGAGCGCCGGCCTGAGGACTGGAGGGTCCCAGGTTCGATTCCGGTCAGGGCACATGCCTGGGTTGTGAGCTCCATCCCCAGGGGGGGTTGTGCAGGAGGCAGCTGATCAATGACTCTCTCTCATCATTGATGTTTTTATCTCTCTCTCCCTCTCCCTTCCTCTGTGAAATCAATACAAATATAT
>NW_005363550.1:9170-9987 GCF_000412655.1 Myotis brandtii | reverse complement strand
AAATCACCACAACCAACTGCAATTTTTACACCTGCTATTGAGACTGTGGCTGAAGTCTGCACATCCTGGCCAGGAAAAGCGTCCTGCTCTGCAGCGCCACCTCCTGGTCATGGAGAGACAGACCTCAGTGCCATGAACAACCTTAACTCACTGCTGCCCCCTGGGTTCTGTGACCCAGCGCCGCCACCTCGCTGAGCTGCTGAGCGAATGGCCGCCTCTCTCAGCCCCTCCACCCCCTGAAGCTCCCCGGCCTCTTCGCCTTTTGGATGGGGACACAACGCTGTGGTCCCTGGAAGGCCTCCTGCCGGAGGGGACCCCCTGCATGCAGACTGTCAAAGTGCTCCCCCATTAAAGTCCGGGGTGTGTTCTTGGTTTATATCTATGTAATATATTGTTATTGATTTCAGAGAGGAAGGGAGAGGGAGAGAAAGAAACATCAATGATGAGAGAGAATCACTGACCGGCTGCCTCCTGCACGCCCCCCAATGGGGATCAAGCCTGCAACCTGGGCCTGTGCCCTGACCTGGAATCTAACCGTGACCTCCTGGTTCATAGGTCAACGCTCAACCCTGGGACACGCCGGCCGGGCCATATCACCTTTTTAAATCAGGCCCTTATTGGAGGACATCCCGCCACGCACAGCTGTCACAGACTCCAGGCACCGACTCCTGGCTGCTCTCAGTCTAGGGCCGGGGTTCTCAACCTTGGCTGCACATTAGAATCACCTGGGAATCTTGTTAAATCCTGATTTCTGGGCCTCATCCTCCGGAAATTCTGTTTCTTTGTTACTAATGATGAGGCCCAGAAATCAGGATTT
>NW_005363550.1:0-3816 GCF_000412655.1 Myotis brandtii | reverse complement strand
GGGGCCTTTCCTGGGAGCTGCTGGTACCAGTTCACATAGTTACTCCCAATGTTGGAGCTGCTTCCAGTGCAGGAGATGGTGACCCTCTGGCCCGGGGACCCCGACACTGAGGATGGCTGAGTCAGCACGGACTGGGCCCAGGATCCTGCAAGAGGGGGAGACACAGAGATGGTGAGCCTGGGTCTAGAGACAAGAGGAGGAAGCAGGGCCCATATGTCTTCCCAAGGCCCCTTCCCCGTCCCCTTATCCAGTCACCTGTGCAGTGAGCCAGGAGGGTGAGGAGGAGAGGGGCCCAGGCCATGGTGGAGGTCATCCCTGAGTCCTGCCTCCTGAGGCCCCACAGCTGAAGCAGAGCTCCCCACACCTCTCCCTTCCCCTCTTCATAGTCTGCGGGAGGGAGGGCCCACTCATGCAAATGAGACCCCATCTATCTGATCTCTCCCTGGGCCCTGGGTCTTGTCCCTGTGCCTGAGGAGGGCAGGGTGAGGGTAGTGGTGGGGCTGTGTGGGGCCCAGGGGGTGGCAAGGTCACAGCTGTGAGCCCTGAGCACAGGGCACCAGGCAGGGCCAGGGAACAGGTTGCAGCTCCAATGAGCCCAGCCCTTCAGCAGCAGCCCCTGAGCGCCCCCTGGTGCCCAGGACCGTATGCACCACTGTGTCCCCTGCTGACTGAGCCCCTGAGGGACAGGTCCTGCCACCCCCAGCTCTGTGCACTGGCTCAGGGGCTCAGGGAGTCCAGGTGCCCCCTGAGGTGGCCTCCTCATCCCCTCAGGTCACTCTCTATGTTCCCTCCGTGAAAGTCTGGGGAGTCTGGGCCCTTCTCCCTGGCTGTTCAAGGTCAGCACTGAGGGTGTCACTTAGGGAACTTTCCTCCCAGGATCAGGTCCAGAGCAGCGACTGTGTTGAGGAGGCGAGGTCCCTAATTTTCAGGGCACAGTTTTATTTTTTATGGGATTTCTCTGCTGTTAGAAATTAATCACTCTCTTTCCAGCACACAAATACTATTCTCTCAATGTCCTTCCCTTTTGTCCAGTAGATTATACATATTGCGTTTCTGCACATGCTTTTCGGTCAAGCTTTACCTAGTAACCGGCATCCTCATTAATAGGGACATTGAATATGATATTTCCCACTCGTCTGTTTTCTATCCATAGGAGAGTCTGGTGTCTGATTGTCTGACTGAGACTCACTGTGACCCCAGCTCCCTGCACACAGAAGGGGAAGGGACAGTGATAGCACCACCGGGACCAGGGCCTTGTGAGGGGGGGATACTAAGTGATGACCTCAAGGTGACCTGGGGGAGCACTTTTGGGGATGGAAGCAGAAAGAGATGCATCGTAGGGTGTGGGGGTCAGAGGTTGAGTGCGGGGCCTCAGGGCCTGTCCCCCCCTGAGGAAGGGGAGGGCAAGGCAGAGGCTCCAAGGAGAGGGCCAGTCATGGTGGTGGGAACTACACAAGGAATGATGCCACTTCAAACAAACAAACAAACCAGGTATTTCATCCTTCTGACTCCCTGCAGAGAGGTTCCCCCCTAATTTCCCCTGTTTTGTTTTTGGTTCTATAATTACCCATGGATGACAGGCCACCTTTTAGAGACATAATGACCATTGATTTTTGGTGTTGGCTCAGAAACATGGGATAAAAAATGGAAAGTGACGCATTATAAACCAGAAGTACTTCCACACATAGTTTGCAATTGGAAGTTATGTTAACAGGTTCAGTTGCTGTGAAATAAGACTCTGGGAGGCCCAGGTTTTTGTCCCACTTCCCCATCTGTGTGTGTCACTGTGAGAAGCACTACTGTGCCCGATCATACAGTAATAGTCGGCCTCGTCCTCAGGCTGCAGCCCCGAGATGGTCAGGAGCCCCGCATTGGCTGAGGCGTCTTTGGATCCAGAGAAGCGGCTGGGTACCCCAGAGCCTTGGTGCTTCTCTGAGTCTGATTTATATTCTAGGAGGTACCGGGGAGGGCTCCCTGGCCTCTGTTGGTACCAGTTTATGTATTTACCACCAACACTGATGTCACTCCTCAGGGTGCAGGTGAGTCTGGCTGTGGCTCCCGGGGATGCAGAGAGGGAGGGCGGCTGAGTCACCTCAGGCTGCTGGGAGAGGGACCCTGCAGACACAGACACTTGTCAGTGATGGGCAGGGACCAGGGGACCTTTCCCAGGAGACTGAGCAGGAAGGGAAGAAGCCTGGTCCCAGGCCTGTCCCTACCTGTGCAGTGAGAGAGGAGCGCGAGGAGCAGAGGAGTCCAGGCCATGGTGCTCACAGCCCTGAGCCCACAGTGGGGCTGGGCTGCCCAGGCCTCCTTTTCTCCCCCACCCTCTGCCAGAGGAGGGGCTGCCATGCAAATCGGAGCCCCTCCAGGGACTGCCCAGCCCCTCCCTGGGCCCTGGGGCTGGAGCTCAGCTCACACCCCAGACTGAGGGGCATGGAGGTGGGCTCACCCCTGGGGGGTCTGGGAGGAAGCATCAGCTGAGACCACACAAGGGTCCCTGCTCAGGGGGCTTTACCAGGCAGAGAGGACACAGCTGCTGAGTCTCCAGGGGGAAGTACAGGGCCTAGTCCTCAGGCCCAGTTGCCTCTTTGTGAAATGTCCTGCTGAGCAGCCACCCCATGGCCTTCTCACAGCGCCCCCTGCTGGTGGAGGGTCACACTGCCCCTGGTCCATGCCCGGAGAGCCCAGCTGGTGTCTGCAGCCCAGTGGGGAGGGATAAAAGGAGAGAGGGGACATTCCTCTGCTGTGGGCACATGAGCAATGGAAGCCAGGAGGGCCCTGGGGGAGGTTTGTGCTGTAAGAGCCAAGGTGGTGACCACAGAGGCCTGTCAGTCTCTCCTGGGGAAAGGATCCGATTGGCCATGGGAGACAGAGCTCCAGAAGAAGTAGCAAATGGGGAGTTGAGGGGGAGGACCCAGCTCCAACTTGGGGAGGACTGGGTGGTGAATGGTTGGTTTGGAAAAGTGCTCACAGTGGGGCAATGGTAAGGGGCATCTGTAATACTTCCAACAATAAAGATAAGGTTTTTTGAAAAATGCCCAGCCCTTCTCCAGCCCGAGGTAATATAACCAGATCCTAACAAAGGAGCCCTCTCTCACCCAGGAACATGTGCCCCCTCGCTTGTTCAGGGGGTCGCGGGCGGCTTCGCAGACCACAGGCGTGTCCCCCACCCCGGGCCTGGGCACAGGTGCCAGTGGAGAGCCTCCGGGAACACGACGGAGCTGCCAGGTGGGCGCAGGGGCGGAACTGGATTCAGCTGTGACGTGGGCTCGACCAGTGGCCCGGAATCTCTGGACGCAGCCTGTGTCCTGGGCTTAGGGGCGGGCAGGCTGGACTCCTCCGGGGACAGATGGTGCCGACACGCCCAAGCGGAGCCAGGATGGTCCTGCGGTTTTGCTTCTACAGTAAACCTCACCCCTCACCCTTGTCCTCTCATATGGGGGTCCCGGGCTGCTTTCCTGCCACCCCAGGATGGAGCCCCATTTCCCCGGCCCCCATCAGACCGACAGGAGCCATTGGCTGGGTACCGGCTGCAGCCAGAGGCGGCCTGGTTGGTGGCGTTGAATTAGAGGCACCGTGGATGGAGCCAGAGAACTGATGGGCACACACAGGGCCTTTGCTTATTTCATGGGCCGGGGGGTGGGCACAGGGCCCGCGGGTGCTGGTTCCAGCACACAGTCCCCCCAAGGCTTCAGGAGACGGTGGCCTTCTGCCCCGGAGGCCTGCCCAGCACGGGGCTGCGTCAGCACAGCCTCTGCCCAGGACCCGGGAAAAAAGAGCAACATGGAGATCCGCACAGACCCCTGGCCCAGGGAC
>NW_005363549.1:3555-4438 GCF_000412655.1 Myotis brandtii | reverse complement strand
GCCTACATATGCAAGATGTAGGACTTTTCTGTCCTACATATGCAAGATGTAGGACATTGGCTTGATGATTCGGTTGGCATTGACTCCCTGTTGGCATTGAACTCTCTTAGAACTACACTCTGATGTAAAACTTTCCTTTCTTCTTCCCTTCTCCCCCTTCTTCCCTCCTTCCCCTTCTCCTTATCAATGGTCAGAACTACTACTCAGTCTGATGGCTCTCCCAGCCTCCTCTGGCTCCTTCCCTGTTTTCTCCTCACAGGTGTTCCTCCAATAACTCTCTTGCACCTCAAGTCCAGGTTGGTGTCTGCTTCTTAGAGGACCAGACTAACCCACATATTGAAGACTCAGAGAAGTCCTACAGGTAAGAAATTTGTTTAATTTTAAACTCAACATTTCTCACCCAGTTTACTAAATAACACGCCTTCTTTTTGTGGAATACTCATTAGAAGTTGGGGGAACTCGGTTTGAGAAATGCCATTGAATTAGAAGGAAAACTGAAACAACAATCAGAAAATTTGTGTTCTGGTTCTTGAAACTCTGTTCATAAAAATACCTAATATGTGTATAACATTTCTATCACAGGCATAATTCTGAAATGGCCCTTAAAATCCCAGGTCCCTGGTGTACACACACCTTCTCCTGGTTTTTCAATCAAGCACTAAGCTGGGTGTTGATGTAAAAGGATTTTGCAGATAAAGGGTGTCCCAAATTTCACTCAAGATTTGAATTTTATGCCATGTGTGCCGTCAAGTGTTGCCAATGAAAAAGAAGCATGACAGCTGACAGTTCAGGGTTATTAAAAATGGAGGGCTACATGAAAGAACAACACGTTTTCATTGTTGAGCAATATTTTTAAAATAATGAAGGTTTGGCAGCTACAGTT
>NW_005363549.1:0-2969 GCF_000412655.1 Myotis brandtii | reverse complement strand
GTGAATTTTGGGACACCCTTTATAAGTAAGGTCCCACATCGGTTGACTTTAACATAGGGAGGTATTCCAGGTAGGCTTGATCTAATCTCATAGACCCTTTAAAGCTGGATCTAAAGGTCAGAGACAGGGAAGTCAGAGAGTTTCAAAGCATGAGGTGAATTCAACAAATGGACATGGCTGAGTTACAGTAAAACATTCCTTACAAAAATAAGCTTCAGAATGGATTTGACCTATGGGCCAAGCTTTGCCCACTCCAGCATTAACTACTCAGTAAACATGAAATACATGAACGAGTCAAATTTCCCTCTCACGCACAACCCAATCACCTGGGAAATGTAGAAAGGTGTCACTTTCGTGGACATCAAAATCATTAACCATCGTGTTAACCGGTTCACTTGGTCCTTGAGTTTGGATGGTGGCATAAGGAAGAAAAGGTGGCCCATTATCTGCAGAACCTGCTCTGTCACCTGTGCCTACGGAGATATACAAACTTGCATCAGCAATAGGATGAGGAAGACAAACCCTCAGGGGTTGTGCTTTATTCATCTTTGTATGACCAGGGCCTAGCATCATGCCTGGCAAATGAGACTAATCAATAAATATAAGTTGCACACTTAACAAATAAGTGAATGGAAAGTGCAGTGTTTTTTTACTCTATGTTTTTCTGGAGCATGGTAAGAGGTGCCTGAGGAGGAACACCTGCTCTCCCAGAAGACCCTCGTGAGTCAGCCATCTACCAGCAAGTGGATACACTTGAGCCCACCTTTGGCTCAAGCCTTACCCCTTCAGCCCATCCACCCAACCCCTGTTATCTCCCACTCCCACCTTGTCCTTGCTCTTCAAAGTCCATCGGTTGAGGAAGACGCGGAAGATGATGTAGGCCTTCATGGACATTTCCCTTTGACTAAAGTCCATCACCTTATCATCCCAGGAATCCAGGTGTTTCTGAGCACTAACGACCAATCCATAGAATACTGTACAGAAGGAAGGGAGTTAGAGCTGCCCATCACCTTTCCATTCCACAAAGCAAAGCATACACACCTATAAGTATAGTCCTCTCCTCCCCAACCCAAAAAGGGCTTCGGGGGTCCTGTTCTGGGAAAGATCCACCTGCCCACCACCTCCCCAACTATCGTTCCTTTCTGACCACACCTAGTTCCAGGATAGGCAGGGAAAGTGAAAGAGAAATGCTGTCAACACGCCTCCCTATTCCATCACCTTATCATCCCAGGAATCCAGGTGTTTCTGAGCACTAACGACCAATCCATAGAATACTGTACAGAAGGAAGGGAGTTAGAGCTGCCCATCACCTTTCCATTCCACAAAGCAAAGCATACACACCTATAAGTATAGTCCTCTCCTCCCCAACCCAAAAAGGGATTTGGGGGTCCTGTTCTGGGAAAGACCCACCTGCCCACCACCTCCCCAACTATCGTTCCTTTCTGACCACACCTAGTTCCAGGATAGGCAGGGAAAGTGAAAGAGAAATGCTGTCAACACCTACAGCCTCCCTATCAAGTTTGCTCCTGGCCCCAAACCAGGCCAAGAAAGGTCAGATGGAGAAGAGCATCTACTCATACGTGGCCTGCTCTCAGCCATCATCTGCCCCTTCCATGGACTTATGGGGTCCAACTTCAGAGAGACCCAGTCTCTTCCTGGCCTTCTTTCCTCCCTCCCTGATTCCATTTAAGCCCTTCCCCAGACCCTCCTGACCCTTACCATGACATATCGCCAACATGTCATTCTCCTCTTGGGCCAACTTCAGAAGAGGCAGGATATATCTCCATATAGAACCAATGTAGGAAACTGTATCTGGGAGGGAGAGTAAAAGAAAAACATCCCTATCCCAAGGAAAGGAGCCTCCCGCCTTAGTGTACAAAATCTTATGATTAGAGACCAGTAGGTTTGTGTTCTGATCCTAGCTCTGCCTCCAAAGTGTCTGGGTAACCCAGAGTAAGATACTTAATTTATGCTAGTTTCCATGTCCTCAGCTGTTAAATAGGACTACAGTTCCTAATGTGCCCACCTCACAGGGCTGTTGGGAAAATTAAGCTCCATAATGGATGCTAGCACAGCATGCAGATGCAAGGTATTGCCACACCCTACACATGCACACTCCCTTCCAAGGACCCTTATGGAGCAAAGAGCTGTGCTGCCTGAGGCTCTCTCACTCTTCTAAAGTGAGAACATTTGCCCTGATTAGATCAAGAGACACATTTCCAGCTTCTGTGCTGTGTCCTCTGAGTTTGCTATGCAGCCCAACCCATAAGCCTTGTCATTTTGAACCTAATGCCCAGAAGGCCAGCTGACTTCCCCCAACATCTCTCTGGCCCAAAATCCAAGTGGCAAAGAAAGGGCAGAGTCTGGCATTTGCCTGATGACTTGATTTTTTCCTCAACACTTTTTGATTGAGGTGGGGGAATACAATGGGTAAGAGAACTAATGCTGTCACCAACAGCCACCAGGATGGAGAATGTATGGTGATTCTCTGCCTCATCCTACTACACTATTACCTTCCAAACCTCTAATCAAATTCAAAACCTCAGGTTCTCCTAAGCAAAGCACTCCTCACTTCTCTTTTGCCCCTCCCCACCTCTGTTGAATGGGGGCTTTCTATTCAGCCTTTTGCCCTGTTCCTTTCTCAGACAAACTCTTCCATCCCGGGGACCAATACCTTGGGAAAGGATGATCTTCCCCACTGCAACCATGAGGCTCCTTGGGGGCAGACAGTGTATATTTGGTCTGCTCCATAGCTTGACAATGATCACTTCTGGAAAATGTGACCCCAGAGCCATTAGGACCGCAGTGAATGCCTTCTCCAATTCTCCCTTTGTCTCCTGGAAAAAGAAAGACTCACTGTTCCAAGGCTAATCTCCAAGATGAGTCCCTCAGCTTCTGAGAATTGGCTTTGCTCAGTAAGTGGTTCTCCTCAATCTAGAATGTGGTAGCTATCCTATCTCATCCTACAA
>NW_005363548.1:0-222 GCF_000412655.1 Myotis brandtii | reverse complement strand
GAGGGACATGAGAGGTTGGCCAGCCAGGGAGGGACCGCGGAAGGGAGGGCTCCAGGGCGTGTCCGGCCCGTCTCACTCAGTCCCGATCGGCTGGACCCCAGCAGCAAGCTCACCTACTGATCGGAGCGTCTGCTCCCTGGTGGTCAGTGCACGTCGTAGCGACTGGTCGACCGGTCGACTGTCTAGTCCCCTGGTGGTCAGTGCACGTCATAGCGACTGGTC
>NW_005363547.1:0-2488 GCF_000412655.1 Myotis brandtii | reverse complement strand
CTGAGAGAAAAACTTGTCAATCTCATATGGGCATTTTGGGGGCAGTTTTTTGAAAATGATCAAAACTTGTTAGTAAATAAATATTTTTTAAAATAGTTTCAACATCTAATATCATATATATCAATAATTCATATGAATAAATATAGTTTGGGGTCTTTAATAACATTTAAGTGTAAAAGTGTCATGAGGTCAAAACATTTTGAGAACCTGTGATTTACATCAGGCTACCAATTTTCAGGAAATATCGGGGATGAAATTATTTTATGTTACATCACAGCTTTATAATAAGCAAAGTCTAGAAGGTGGGACACTATAGGCAAAAGACTTCAATTTCCTTAGCAAATGAATTTTTTAAAATAAAGCAATATTACATTCTTATCATTTGAGAAATGTGTCATTCAAATACAATGTATGGAGCCTGTTTAGATCCTGATTTGAACAAAGCAAATGGGAAAAAAATAAATATGATGCTATCGATCGGTATCTCTCCATGTCCCCACTTGTTGCCGGTGGAAGTGGGGCTCTTGCGATGTCACAGAAAAGGAACTTTCTGAGACTCCCATGGGAGAATGAGTGGCATTTATTCGCATGAAATCACATCCTTGAGTTCCCAGAGTCCCATTTCCCTTCATCTCACCAAGGAAAAAGCCCAGCTGTGTCTCTAGCAGGGCTAAAGCGTTGTCCAGAGTTTCTGTTCCATATTTGCATGTGTTCCCAGCTGCAGCCATCAGCTCATTGTCTGTGGGGGATGCATGGTGCTAGAAAGAAGGCGAGCCCCCAAACCAGGGGTCCTGGCAGAAGACAAAGGATACTCAGGTGCCAGACAGCAAGGCAATACCTTTACTCCTGCAGGAGGTGTGCACGCATAGGGTCTGGCAGCACACACACTGAGCAGGCCATCCCCTTGGGGTTTTATGTCTGACACATGTCATCTGTCCCTCATTCTTAATTGGTTAGAGCTTAGGCTCACTTTCTTGTGCCATTGGCTAATTTAATGTAAAAAGGGAGAGGTTGACCTTTGCTGCTTCAAATGGCGGCCCCAGGGAGCTGCAAATCATGCAGGCCAAAATGGCGGCTGCCTAAAATCCCATCTTTGACAGAAAAGAATGCTAATTTATACCCACAATTCCCACCTTTTCTTATTTAACTCTTTTCTTCAAACTGAGCTAACATTCCTTGACTTTCCTGCTCTGCAGTGTCTAGGAGGAGATTATTTTGCTGTTTGGTCAACACGGTTTCCATTAACCTTTGCATAAGACCCCTCATGCATGGGATGATACACCATCCCATCACTGTAACTCCTAACCAGATCATCTGCGGGGTGAGCATGGGTACCATCATTTCCTACCACTTTCTGAACCATTGCTCTAGTGGATCGGAGAAAGGATCCTCAGTTCCAGGATTTCCCGCTCACTCATCATCCCTGTAGGGCTCAGTGATGGTTGTGTTGTCAGGGGTGAATGTACAACACTGGCCCATGAACATTACACATACTCCTCCTTTTTCTGCCAGAATCCTTTCCAAGGCCAACCTATTCTCCCACATCACCCTGCTGGTGGCATCTAGTTGTGTGGCTATACCTTTAACTGCATCTTGAGTATAGTTAACAATCCTTTGCTGGTTATAGTAAATATAATTAATCCAGCCCACATTCTTGATTACAACCACCAGAACAGGACAGATTCAAATCCTGCAGCAATTTGATTTCTAGCCTGAAACTCGTTTGGCACTCCTCCTGGAACCCCAGTGGGATCTGTGTAAATATGGGGATCAAAGGAGCCCCCTGGCCTCTCTTTCTCCTTCCTAGTCTGTCCATTGAGAAAGGTTTACAATATGCCAAAGTGAAAGGGATAGCCAATTGTATGAGCGTGCAAGTTCTGCTCCAGGTGTAGGGCAAGGCCGCAAGTAATGGTGCCCCATAAAACCATCAGACATCAACCCTGGGTATGGACAGTGCAGAATGATTGGCTTCTGAGGATACTCAGCCATTTATGCAGGATGATAAATTTCCCATAAACTCTGAGCACTATTTCCCCACCTTGAGAGGCAGGAGGTATAGTTTACATTGGAGGATGGAGGCTGGATTGTTTTGGGGGATCCTTGCTCTTTACCTCTATTGGATGGGAACAACAAGGAGAGAGTCTTATAGGAAGTGTTTCCCAAGGTAGTTTCCTCCTGACACAAGGCAAGCAGACATTCCATCCCTTTACTGTCTGAGGTCCATCTGAATGGAAATGGGACCACTTGGGCCTCCTGCCTTCCTGCTGTGCAAGCATAACAGTTGCTTTCATTTAGGGCATGTATAGAATATTTAGTCCATTCCACCCAGGCATTTGTTTCCTTATATCCTACTTCTATTTGCATGGTAGTGGCAGTGGCAATGTCCTTGGGTGGGGCTACCAATCTCGAAGCAAACCTTCCTACGAGGTCTTGTCCTGCAAGATCTACTCCTAAACCTAGCCCTAGCCAATCTCTTGGCCTAAAGGCT
>NW_005363546.1:0-1245 GCF_000412655.1 Myotis brandtii | reverse complement strand
AGAGCAAGCATCAGAACCAGACATGGCAGGGATGTTGAAATGATCAGATGGGGAATTTAAAACAACCATGATTAACATGCTAAGAGTGTTCTAATAATGAAAGGAAACAGTATGCAAGAACAAATGGACAATGTAAGCATAGAGATGGAAATCTTAAGAAGGGACTAAATATACTAGAGATGAAAAAATGTATAACAGAAATGAAGAATATGTTCGATGGACTTAAAGGCTGAACATGACTGAGGAAAAATTGCTGAATTTAAGGATACCATTATGCATATGAAAAACAAAGACAACAAACACTGATAAAAACATAATAGAATACCCAAGGATGTTTGGACAACTATAAAAAATGTACCATATGCATATGAGAATAGTGTAAGGGGCCTCTGGAATATCAAGCATAGCACCATGCACATCATAGGAGTACCAGAAGGAGAAGAAAGAGAGCAAGGACTTGAAACTAACTCTATTTGAAGAAATAATGACTGAAAATTTCCCTATCCTGGTAAAGGAAATAGACATACAAGTCCAGAAAGCACAGAGTCCAAAACAAGATGAACCCAAAGAGGCCCAAATCCAAGACACATTATAACTAAAATGCCAAAAGTTAAAGACAAAGAGGAGATCTTAAAAGCAGCAAAAGAAAAATAGTTAACTACAATGGAGCTCCCATAAGACTGTCAGCTGATGTCTCAACAGAAACTTTGCAGGCCAGAGGGATTGGCAAGAAATATTCAAAGTAATGAAAAACAAGATCTTACAATCAATATTATTCTATCTAGCAAGGCTATCATTTAAAATCAAAGGAGAGATAAAGAACTTTTCAGACAAGAAAAAGCTATGGCTCATCACTACCAAACCAGTATTACAAGAAGTGGCAAAAACTCTTCTTTAAGAAGAAAGAAAAAAGATAAAAAATAGGAATAATAATTGCCTGGCCAGTGTGGCTCTGTGGTTGAGCATCAACCTATGAACCAGAAGGTCATGGTTTAATTCCATGTCAGGTCATATGCCCAGGTTGTGGGCTTGATCCCCAGTGTGGGGCATGCAGTAGGCAGCTGATCAATGATTCTCTCATCATTAATGTTTCTGTTTCTCTTTCCCTCTCCTTTCCTCTCTGAAATCAATAAAAGCATATTGAAAAATAGAAATAATAAAATTGCATCAGACAGAGGCATCAGCTCATTAAAGGACTGAGACCTAATCGAGAACTATACAACATTTCTCCTCCTCCAACACTTT
>NW_005363545.1:0-994 GCF_000412655.1 Myotis brandtii | reverse complement strand
AGAGAGAATCATGGATCAGTTGCCTCCTGCACGCCCCGGCTGGGGATCGAGCCCGCAACCCAGACATGTGCCCTGACCTGGAATCGAACTGTGACCTCCTAGTTCCTAGGTGGACACTCCACCACTGAGCCACGCCGGCCGGGCAATACTTTGTTATCTGTTAATGTTATGTGAATCATCTATAATAATGCACAATAGTAATTATTGTTAGTTTTATTATTTGTCTGGAAACTCAAGGCCCTTCTGTCTTTTTCACTCCTGATCCAGTCACCGTCGTACAACTCATCCTTCAGTTGTCCATCAAACTAACTTTTCCAGTAAAGGCCTCTCACCCTTCCTTTCTCCTGCCCACAGTGCAATTGACCTCACAGCGAATGAACTGTCAACTCAGACCTGATTTGACTGCCAAGTGGGGGCTCTTGACATCCCTGCCTCAACCATCTTCCCCAAGCTCATGGCACAGGGAAGATGTAGTCACTCACGTTGGAGGGTTCTCTGTTTTTAGAGAGAGCAGCACCCTCTGCTGGGAGATTTTTATTCTGAATGAAGCTGAGCATCAGCCTTCTAGACTTAGGGTTCTTAAAGGATCTTTTGTACCATCCAAGGCCGTGGTCCCCCACCCCCAGCTACACATCAGCACCACATGGAGAGCTACAGTGCAGATTCTTTTTTTTAAAAAAATATATTTTATCGATTTTTTACAGATAGGAAGGGAGAGAGATAGAGAGCTAGAAACATCCATGAGAGAGAAACATCGATCAGCCACCTCCTGCACATCTCCCACTGGGGACGTACCCACAACCCAGGCACATGCCCTTGACCAGAATCGAACCTGGGACCCTTCAGTCCGCAGGCCAGCGCTCTATCCACTGAGCCAAACCGGTTTCGGCCAGTGCAGATTCTTGGGCTCCACCCCAGGAACCAAATCATTGGTTCCTGGTGGGATCGACGTGGACACAAGGCCTCTGGGTTCCCAGTCCTGGTTCTTCCTCAG
>NW_005363544.1:0-227 GCF_000412655.1 Myotis brandtii | reverse complement strand
GCTTGTCCACCACGATGCTCTGCAGCTCATGGGCCCCATGAATGCTCTCTCAGCACAAGTGTGAGCTGTTGGAGGTGCTCTGAGCTCAGTGCTCAGCTGTGTCTCCACCTGACACAAGAGTGACCCGCACAGACTGACATTACACGAGGGCCCTGCACGTGGGCTTGGCAAGTTGGCGGAGGCCGGCTTCAGGCCGCCTGAGTGTTCCCAGAACTTGCTCTCAGGGA
>NW_005363543.1:0-511 GCF_000412655.1 Myotis brandtii | reverse complement strand
GCCTGCTTCGGCCACGGGTGTGTGAGCAGCAGTGGGGTAGGCCGTTCCTGAGAGGGGCTTGTCATGGGGTCCCCCTCACTCTGTAAGTGAGGAACAGTGACCGCACTGTGTCTTCTCCAGTCTCCGTCTGTCTCACTTACTTTTCTTTCTTTTTAAATATTAATTTTTAAAATATGTTTTTATTGATTTCAGGGAGGAAGGGATAGAAACAGCAATGATGAGAGAGAATCCTTGATCAGTTGCTTCTCCTGCATGCCCCCTACTGGGGATCGAGCCCACAACCTGGGCATGTGTCCTGACCTGGAATCGAACTGTGACCTCCTGGTTCCTAGGTCGATGTTCAACCACTGAGCCACGCCGGCCGGTCTAACTTATTTTTCTTACCATACTATCCCAGGTAGGGCCTTTCGTACCCGTGATCAATACGCATTACATTCAGAACGTATGTTCATCAAAAGACAGCATAGAAAGCATGAAAAGACAAACCACAAAGCCGAGAGGAGATACTGAG
>NW_005363542.1:1864205-1864589 GCF_000412655.1 Myotis brandtii | reverse complement strand
TGGCGATAAAACATAAGCCTTCTAATCTGTAAACCACTTACATGAGTTGGTTTAAACGCTCTGAGGACTGACTCCTTGTCGTTTGAGAGCGAGCGCTGTTCCAGCCACCAGTCTCACAACCTCGCCCCGCCCCTGGGGCCCACAGACAGCCCAGGCCAGAGGCTAGGGCAGGAACCACTGACGTCATGTAAACGTGACGTCATCAACACTGACGCGGTGTCACGGGAGGGGCCTCTCAGCTCACCTCAGAACGCGGCCAGCTCCACGGAGAAGCGAGGTGGGCACCTCGCGCTCGGCCCTGAGGGTCCGAATAGTCAGAGCCGCGGGACCTGAAGCGCGGAAGCTGCTCAGCAGCTGAGGGGCCGCCGCCTCCTTCCTGGGCCC
>NW_005363542.1:1817865-1864136 GCF_000412655.1 Myotis brandtii | reverse complement strand
ACGCGGCGCGCACGTTGCTTGAGAACCCGGAAGTGCGAGGGAGAGCTGAGCCACGTGGGTGGAGCTGGAGCGCGGCTCGCATGGGGGAGTCTATCCCGCTGGCCGCCCCGGTGCCGGTGGAACAGGCTGTGCTGGAGACGTTCTTCTCTCACCTGGGTGTCTTCTCTTACGACAAGGCCAAGGACAATGTGGAGAAGGAACGAGAGGCCAACAAGAGCGCGGGGGGCAGCTGGCTGTCGCTGCTGGCGGCCTTGGCCCACCTGGCCGCAGCCGAGAAGGTCTATCACAGCCTCACCTACCTGGGGCAGAAACTAGGTACCTCCGCCCCGCCCCCCCGTGACCCTTGAGGAGGAAGGAAAGGGGGTCTAATCCCCTGTCGGCAGTGCCTTGGGTTCCCTGTTTCTGTCACTTCTAGTAGCAGGTCCTACTCGGCGCTCCCAGATCTCCTCCCACCGTTCCCTTCCTTCCCTCGGCTTCCACAAACCCCGCCCACCGGCCGCCGCTGCGGATAGATTGGCGGATGGGGTGGATGCTCTTTGCCGGGCCGTGTCCCAAACCGCTGGATGTATCTGTTTTGCCCAGTGCATGGATTGGTGCCATAAGTGAGAAGTTAAGCAAACTCTGTCCCCGCTCTTCTAGCTAGTGACACTGCCGCCAGAGGAGCAAAAGTTGTTAATACCAACCTAGTTAGAGTTAATGAACACAGTTGTCTGGCTTACGAAGGTTAAGGCCCCTGAGAGTTACAGGTGGAGTCCTCCTCTCTTTTCGTAGTCCCTCAATAAATATTTAATGAACGAAGAAGTAAATGGATACTGGACAGGAAAGGCAAGAAATATGCCTAACACTAGCAAGAGGGGATTTACAGGGAAAATGGTAAACACTCTTATCATCCCATGATAAATCTTGCCCCTGAAAATAAGATGCAAGAGCAGACTCAATTAATTTAAACTAGCAGAAACAATATAAGTAGATCAGAAGGAAATAATATATGTAAAAGCCAAGGCCTATGCATACAAGGTATTATTACTTATAATTATCAGTAATAAATATGAATCACAGGGCTTTCAGAGTTGTTTTAGTCCTTTGGCCTATTTTAGACCCTTTAATTGTCAGAGACACAGGTTCCGGTATGAACAAAGGACACATAAATATAGAATAGAAATGTAAAAATTGCGTGCAGATTCCATTTTGATTCCCCTCCACCCCCAATTTCCTCATATTGCCTGAAGGTGCCCATGTGTGTACATCTTGTTTTCAGTAAACACTAAAGGAGCAAGTCTTTCTGAAATCTTAACTGCTGCCTTAGCTATTCAACTGATAACTTGTTATTTAGTACGTTGACTCATTGGCAAAAACTGGTCAGATAGTTTCACCTTGTACATTTTTTCTTCCCCTTTTTACAGTGGCACTTGTCACAGATTTCAATTGCTGTTGCAGTGTTATTAGTCCCCTTTTTACAGATTGGTAAATTGTACATGCAGTTGTGTGAGTGATAGAGCCCAAACCAGAATACCTGCTTTTAAACTGTCAGATTGTATTTGTATCCATGATTTATTTAAAATTTTGTACATCTATTATGATTTACATATATATGTAAATGGGGAAGATTTTGACTGTAAAATTGAAGGTAGGTAAATTTTCTGGCAGTTTTGTTGTTTATAGATTCCCCCTCCTCCTGAAGTGTGGAGATTGACCCCAATGCCATGATTCTTAATTTTTTAAGCTTATCTATGAGAATTTCATTAAACCTGTGGGCTTATTCCCCAGAAAAATATACATGTAATACAGTTTTGCATATAATCTGGGAGCATTCAGTTAGATTTCCTAAAGCCTATTTATGCACCCCTATTTAAAAAGTTTGCTACTCTAGTTAAGTTGTATGTGCCTGGTTTTAGGTAAACAAAACTGGCTGTCCTGTGTATAAGATCATGTGTAAGACCATCATTGTCTCCAGCTTGGGTTCTGTGAAGTGGGCCATATTATCGCTGTGATTGGTTCTGCGTGGACCCCACCTTGCATGGGTGAGCTTGAGCACTATGCCTTGAAATTGACCCACAGAGCATTTTACACTGGGAAATATGGCTCCCAGGTGACCTGTCACTTCTATTCACATGTATAGTAAATGTGTAGGTTCCAGATGTTAATTTTAACTTTGTAAATACCTTACAGTTTTTTGGTATTAGAATGTTTGTGATATCAATATGCTTATACAGTACGACTTCATGATTATTGGGTTGACTCTCCATTTTCTTTTAGTCTTTATTGTTGAAAGTATTACATATGTCCCCCTTGTCCATGCATATATGTATACAAGTTCTTTCATTGTTCTCCTCCCACCCACCCATCCTCCCCTGTCTTCCCTCTGAGATTCCACAGTCTGTTCCATGCTTCTCTGCCTCTGGATCTATTTTGTTCATCAGTTTATTTTGTTCATTAGATTCCACATATGAATGAGATCATGAGATACTTATCTTTCTCTGACTGGCTTATTTCACTTAGCATAATACTCTCCAGGTTCCTCCATGCTGTCTGAAAAGGGTAAGAGATTCTTCTTTTTTACTGCTGCATAGGATTCCATGGTGTAAATGTACCACAGCTTTTTTATCCACTCATCTACTGATGGACACTTGGGCTGTTTCCAGATCTTAACTATTGTAAATTGCGCTGCTATGAACATTGGGGTACATATATTCTTTCTGATTGGTGTTTCAGGTTTCTTAGGATATATTCCTAGAAGTGGGATCACTGGGTCAAATGGCAGTTCCATATTTAATTTTTTGAGGAAACTCCATACTGTTTTCCGTAATGGCTGCACCAGTCTGCATTCCCACCAGCAGATTCCCTTTTCTCCACTTCCTCATCAGCGCTTGTCATTTGTTGATGGTAGCCATTCTGATGGGTGTGAGGTGATACCTCATTGTTGTTTTAATTTGCATCTCTCTGATGATCATTGAAGTTGAGCAGTTTTTCATATGTCTCTTGGCCATCTGTATATCCCCAACTCTCCATTTTCTTAAAAAATTGTTTGTGTTGCCATTTGGAACATTCTCATGTTCTTGAACTACTTTGCTAATCAGAATGTTTCTTTTTAATATATATATATATATGTTGATTTCAGAAAGGGAGAAAGATAGAAACATCAATGATGAGAAGATCGTTGATCAACTGCCTCCTGCATGCCTCCTAATGGGGATGGAGCCTGCAACCTGGGCATGTGCCCAGACTGGGAATCGAACAGTGACCTCCTGGTTCATAGGTTGTATGCTAAACCACTGAGCCACACCATCCAGGCTCTATGGTTTTTCTTTCTTTTCTTTTTTTAAAATATATTTTTATTGATTTCAGAGAGGAAGGGAGAGGGAGAGAGAGATGGAAATATCAATGATGAGAGACTCATTGATCAGCTGCCTCCTGCATGCCCCACACTGGGGACTGAACCCGCAACCCGGGCATTTGCCAGAATTGAACCCGGGACCCTTCAGTTCTCCGGCCAATGCTCTATCCACTGAGCAAAACCAGCTAGGGCTCTATGGTTTTCTTTAAAAAGCAAAACAAAAAGTTTATATGTATTTTTTAAACATTTAAAACATGGTTTAAAAAAGTGAGTCTTTTTGACCTCACTCTGTAACGTGTATATTGGCGACCTTAGCAGTGAGTTCTGATTATAGATGTCTTTTGGACAAAGGACAGACCTGACAGGGAGCTTTCTGTTCCGGTCTTGGCTCACTTGTGAGAAAGTCTGGGTGGAGCCCTTGTCTTGGAGCCTTCTCTTGCCTTTGAAGGGAGAATATCTCTGTTTGGGGAAGGGTCAGTGACTCAGTGCCTGTGGAGGGTTTTAGAAAGTCATACTTTTGTCCCCTTTGTTTCATTACTGGAGAGTTTCCTCAACCTCTGGCTGCTGGAATTTAGTGTGGTAGAAAATGACTTAACTTGAGAACTGACATTTAAAAATTATCAAGAAGTTGTAGAATAAAATACCCAATTAGATGTTTTACATGCTCCTTGAATATACTTATACCTGGAAATTTCATGTGTGAGATAGACTGTTGAAATTTTGAGAAATAATGAGCACTCATAAATCAAAATATTCATATTTTATAAATTCAAAAAATTGAAAAGAGAAAGAATTCTGGTATCTCTGGAACGCTAATCCTCATTGGATATTCCTAACCAGGCTAGTCAGTAAATAGGATTGTGCTCCTGAGAGCTTTGAGAAAAGAGGCCTGGATAAAGAAATCGCATTGGTGGTCTGTCCCTCCCTTTTAAGTGTTACTTTACTTGTTACCACATACTAGTGATTGATATTTATTGATAAGCTTTTACCAATATTCTTTGTTTTCATGTCATGCTTAACTCCCCTAGGTAAGGGCAGTCTGATGAAAGAAGGTATCACGAAGGCCACACTGTTTAACACTGGAAGTGAGTACGGAGTTGAGGTCACCTACCTCTGTCAAATAGATAGCTATTCTTTTTACAGGACTTGAAACTCCCAATTTACCATAGAGTTTCAGAGGCCCAATTATGCAGTATTGAGCATTTTCTTCTATCAGTTATAAATGGAAGGGAAAGAGGTTAGCATGATTGAATATGTGCTTTGCTCTAGGTACATTACATACCAAATGTTACTTAATTTGCCTTCTTAGCAGCTTTATTACTAATTTTGCATTTAAAACAATAACTAAGGTTCAGAGTGGCTAAGTCATTCCCACATCACACAGCTTTCGAGTATGGAAGCTGGGATTTAGAACCAAGTTGGTCAGGCTGTCCGAGCTTTTAGATCTTACATGGTACTCTTTATTACCTTCCTAACCTAAGAAATTTTGTCCTAGACCTTGGCACGGACGTCTGTTTATTCTATCCCGTCACTTTACAAAATCTTCAAAGCTAGACTAAGTGTGGGCATGGAAGGAAGGGAAACCCTCCAAGGTACAGTCCTGAATGGGATGTTGGTGTCAGTGTCAACCCACCTGTACCTATGGATTTTGCTGCTATTAGGAGAAATGATGTGAATGTTAGTCTGTTTAAGCAATATTTATATTGGAGAAAACGGTTTTTAAGTGCTAGTTGTTTGTCTGTGGAATCAGTAGTAAGTTGGGTGACCAACCTTCTAGATTTGCCTAGGACTGCTGGGGTTCCTTGGACATGGGATTAAGGAAGTATTTACCAAGAATAACATTTTCAGTGCTAAAATCTGGAAAGTCATGGATAAACTGGGACAAGGTGGTTACCATAGTAGTAAGGGATATAAGATTAATTTATTCTTTCTTCCTGCCTTCCTTTCCTTTTTTTATTTTTTTGAGAGGGAGGGGAGATAGAACACCATAGGCCAAAAAAAGTGATTTAATATCCACTCACATCCTCACTTTCAAGTAATAACATTCTGGGACTTAACCTATTCTTCCAATTCGGAATCCTTCTGTTTTGTCCAGTACTCTGAGAATCTCAGAAAACACTTTTTGATGGAAATAAAAATAAAAAGGTAAACAAATAATACCCATTTTGAAAAAAGGAAAGCATTATTGAGAATGCATTTACATATAAGCAAGTACAATCTACCCCAATTATCTAGCATTCTTTAGAATCACTATTTGGAAAGTTAAAAAATTATTCAAAAGTGAAGAGTATAAAAATTCAGGACTCCTTCTTCATTGACATGTTTTTATAATTACCATCTTCATTTACCTTAACATTCTGAAAATGTGTTGCTCATAGTTTAAACTGGTCCCTAACATAAACATAGACTTTTTTTTTCTTAATCTTTAAAAAAGTTTTTTAAATTATGGTTGACATACAATATTATATTAATTTCAGGTGTACACCCAAGTAATTAGACATTTTAAAACTTACTAAGAGATCATCTTGATAAATCTCATACCCATCTGACACCATACATAGTTAATAAAATATTATTGTCTTTACTCCCTATGCTATACTTTACATCTCCATGACTATTCTGTAACAATCAATTTGTACTTCCCAGTCTCCCTCCAGCTGGTAACCATCAAAATGTTCTCTGTATCTATGAGCTTGTTTCTGTTCTGATTGCTCGTTTATTTTGTTTTTTAGATCCAATTGCTAATATGTATGTACTTATTGCCATTTTATTGTTCATATGTTTTATGTATTTTTTTCTTCTTAAAGACTAACATTTTATGTAATGCTGGTTTGGTGGTGATGAACTCCTTTGGCTCTTTCTTGTCTGGAAAGCTCTTATATGTCCTTTGATTCTGAATGATAGCTTTGCTGGGTAGAGTCATCTTAGCTGTAGGTCCTTGCTTTTCATCACTTTAAATATTTCTTGCCAATCCCTCTGGCCTGCAGAGTTTTTGTTGAGAAATCAGCTGACAATTTTATGGAAGATCCCTTGTAAGTAACGAACTACTTTTCTCTTGTTGCTTTTAAGATTCTCTGTTTGTCTTTAACCTTTTGCATTTTAAATATGATGTGTCTTGATGTTGGCCTCTTTGGGTTCATCTTGTTTGGGACTCTGCACTTCCTGGATTTTTATGTATGTTTCCTTCATCATGTTAGGGAAGTTTTTCCATCTTTTTTCCAGGGGTCCTCAAACTACGGCCCTCGGGCCATATGCAAATACAAATATTGTATTTGTTCCCGTTTTGTTTTTTTACTTCAAAATAAGATATGTGCAGTGTGCATAGGAATTTGTTCATAGTTTTTTTTTAAAACTATAGTCCGGCCCTCCAACGGTCTGAGGGACAGTGAACTGGCCCCCTGTTTAAAAAGTTTGAGGACCCCTGCCTTACACTATCCTCATTTTGGGGGGGGGAAGGTAGGGGGGATTCTTTTTTCTTTTTGCTGTTCTGATTGAATGTTTTTGCTTCCTTATATTCCAAATTGCTGATTTGATTTTTGGTTTCATCTATTGTACTGTTGAATCCCTATAAATTATTCTTCATTTTAGTTAGTGTATCCTTAATTTCTGACTGGTTTGTTTTATGGTTTCCGTGTCCTTTAATATGTTGTTGGCATTCTCACTAACAACCTTATAACCAGTGTTTTGAACTCTACATCTAATAGATTGCTTGACTCAATCTTGTTTAGTTCTTTTTCTGGAGTTCTGTTCTTTCATTTGGGATATGTTTCTTTGTCTCCTCATTTTGGCAGCCTCCCTGTGTTTGTTTCTATGTGTTAGGTAGAGCTGCTACATCTCCCGGACTTGATAGAGTGGTTTAATGAAGTAGGTGTCCTGTAAGGTCCAGTGGCACAGCCTCCCCGTTCAACCAAGCTGGGCATTCCCAGTGTGTGTCCCCCCACCCCCATCAATGGGAGGGATTTACCCTCAGCTGCAAGGATTGGCTTTGACCACCCACCCCTGTGGAGGATCAGCTGTGTAAGGGCCCACTTCATAGATCCGAGCTTACTTCAGCAGGGGTCTGGTGTCTGCTGAGTCTGCCCCTTGAGTGTGATGCTTGTGGAGGTGGTTGGATGGTGTTTCGATGTGGTCTGAAGCTATCCACTGGGTGTGCTGGCTCTGGAGCCTCCTGGGAGTTGCAAGCCAAGGTCAACTGATGCCTGAGTTCTGCCCAGGGCCACCCAGCATAAGCTACACAGCTATCTGCAGATGGCTGCTACTTGTGTTGGGCTTGGAGGTGCCCAGTCAAGGCAAAGGTATGAACAAGGCCAGCTGCGGCTAGAGCCACTTAGTGAGAGGTATGGGGCACACTGAGGCCAGATGCTCTTTTAAGAGGTTATAGGAAAGCCTAAAGCCTGAGCCAAGACAGGCCATATGGAAAAGTCACTGGAAACAGCTTGGGTAGGGCAGGATCTCAGGGAATCACTAGGACAGGGTGAACAGTGAGCAAGGTTGATGGAGACTCAGATATGGCACCCTCCTGCTGGCTCTGATGGGGGAGAGCTCAGAAAAGAAACAATGGCCTCTGCCAGCACTTCTGTCTGGGAGAAAGCTGCCCCCTCCAGGTCTCGTCCTGATGCCAGACAATTCAGTTTCTCCCCGGTATATCCCTGGTGCCTTTCCAGATGCTGCCCCAGTGCTAGAACTCAGAGAGAGCGAGTCCAACTCTGTGTGAGGGCCCTTAAGAGGAACTGCCTGGGACTCCAGCAGCCTTCTGTCTCACTCAGCCTCCATCCCTGCTGGTTTTTACAATCAGAAGGTATGGGGACCTCCCTTCCTGGCACTGGAACCCTGGGCTGGGGAGCCTGGTGTGAAGCTGGGATCCCTCGCTCCTCAGGGGAGATCTCTGCAGCTGAGATATCCCTCCCGATTTTTTCCAGCACATGTGGGTGTGGGACTAGCCTGTGCTGTGTCTCTGTCCCTCCTACCAATCTCAGTGTGGTGTCTTCTTTATATTCTTAGTTGTAGGACTTCCATTCAGCTAAATTTCAGGTGGTTCTAAATGATGGTTGTTCTGTAGTTTAGTTGTAATTTTGATGTGGTTGTGGGAGGATGCAATAACACATTTACCTACACCACCTTCTTGACTAGAAGCCCAGATTCATTTCTTGAATCATAAGCTGGACAATGAATTAAAAACAACTTTGTGAAATCTTTCATTCATTAAGAGGTTATTTTTACAAATGCCTTGATAAATAATTTTCACTCCTGATATTTTAGAATAGTAATAAATTCACTCATTAAAGCCTTCTGTGTATATCGGTAGAAAATTTAAACTGTCACCCATCTCTGAGGTTTTTTTATATTTCCTAAGAATTACAGTTTTAAACTTGCCCTGTTTCTCTTCATTTTCCTAATGTCTTGTCTCTGACCCTTTGATGGTTAGCAGAATTGCTTAAGGCAACATTTGTGAAGCTGGCTTTATAACTGTCAGAAATATAGTTGATCATGTATTAATATAGAAGTAAGCAAATTATATCTATGCCATTTGATCCTTTTTGATTGTTGAAAAGGATATACTTGGTCTTATATTTTGCTGATTTCCTTTGGAACCCCTGAGTTACAGTAGCAGTTACTTATAATTGCTTGTTGCTCTTAATGATTCACAATGTGCTGCTTATTAAAACCTATATTGTCAACTTTGTCAAGAGTACTAAGCTGTTCTCTTTTCCCCTGAGAGCTAGTAGTCTGTGTTCTTGTATGAGGGAGATCTTTGTGTATTTTCCATTTTCTGGTTTGAAAGATAAGATTAAAAGATGAGATTCAAAGGAAAATGTAACTCTAAAGCAGAAATAAAATTTGCTGATTTACTAGGAATAACAGCAGTTTTTCATAATTGGGTGTTCTTGTTTGTTTCAAATACACTTATGTGGAAGGAGGGCTTTTTAGATCTAGGAAAATTATTCTCTGAAATGAATCTGAGTCCTCATTAAAGTGAGGTGAATGGGAATTGGTGTGTGGGTAAGGAAACCAATCACAGGTCCATTGCTACACTAATGAGTGGTACCAGGCATTCATTTAACTTACTCTTCAGTGAAATTATCAACCTCAAAATATTTAAATCCCAAGCATGGAAATTAGAGAATATGGTCGATGCAAACTCACTGAGCTCAGCAGGTTCAGATCCTTTCCTTTTGAATGCTGAGAGATGACTTTTAAGTATTTTGTACTTCTGCTTTCTCTTCCTTACCTGTCATGTGCTTATGTCATTTGCCTACCAGGGGGCCAGTCTTTCTTCAGCAGGAAGGACTCCATCCGAACTATCTATACTTCGCTGCATAACGAGCTGAAGAAGGTGGTGACTGGCCGTGGCACCCTGGGAGGGACCGCTCCTCACGTGGAAGAACTCCTTTCCCACCTGTCAGAGCAGCTCTGCTTCTTCGTTCAGGCGCGGATGGAGATTGCAGACTTCTATGAGAAGATGTACACCCTCAGCACACAGAAGTTCATCAATGCCGAAGAGCTCGTTGGCCTTTTGGACACCATCCTCAAGAAATACAGCTCCAGGTCAGTGTAGGTGAAGGAGGAGGGAGGGGATAGAATGTGGCAGCCTCTGGATCCCATGCAGACTCTCGATTTTCCCCCAAACTCTTATAAAGATCTATGATGAAAAAACAAAGGAGAATAGCTGTATTGCTTTTGTATAGATTAATTAATTGACAAGTATGCATTTGGCACCTTCTTTGGACTTAGTTAACACCATCCTGGATGGATACTTTTCTAAGCAATAGTGAAAGACCAATAATGAAATAAGTCTTAAAAGATGTAAATTAATATAATAAAAGGCTAATATGCAAATTGTCCCCTCTACTGGGAGTTCGACCAGAGGGTGGGGCTGGCTGTCCCCTCTCCCCTGCTGGCCAGACCCCACCTGTGCATGAATTCATGCACTGGGCCTCTAGTTATCTATAAAATAATGTGATTAAAAAAATTTTTTTGTAAATATCTTTTTATTGATTTCAGAGAGGAAGGAAGAGGGAGAGATAGAAACATCAATGAGGAGAGAGAATCATTGATTGGCTGCCTCCTGCATGCCCCCCCACTGGGGATCGAGCCTGCAACCTAGGCATGTGCCCTTGACCGGAATTGAACCTGGGACCCTTCAGTTCGCAGGCCAACACTCTATCCACCGAGTCAAACTAACTAGGGCTAATGTGATTTTTTAACAAACCACTGTTTGAATAAATGCCCTTTCAAAGTAATCACCTTGGTGAGTTATCCACTTATTCCTCTCATGTACCTGTTATTTACATTGTGTTAGAAACTCCTGTATAACTGCTTTTGGCCTAGTGATCACTTTGAAGGATACCCCTCTTTCAGATATATGACTTCCTATATGTTTGCCTAAAAGAGAAAGGTAGATATGTTAACTTATATTCCCAAATGAAGGATAATACTTATCTGATTAATGGTCTGGGGAAGGGAGGCAAAGTGGGGGGATTAAAAGAGATTTCATGGAGGATGTAGAATCAGAGATGACTTTTAAGGGCAGGTAGGGTTTTGAAAGCAAAGGTAGGAAAGAAGGGAGCAGATGCTTTGAGATGAGAAGGTGATTTCAGAATACTGAAAGGCCTCAGAGTGAGGTACCTGCTGGTCTCTCTTCCTGAACTCTTGTCCTAGCTGTCTACTCATCAGTTAAGTCTCAGTTCAAATGTCAGGGAAGCCTTCTCTTCTATCCTACCCTTAGTCACTCTTCTGTCCCCCTGATTTGTTTTCTTCACGTTCCTTCTTGCCATCTGAAATTACTGTTATTTGCTCAGGATGTGTTTTCTTTGCTCACAACTAGGATGTGAGCTCCATGGCAGCTTCTGTGTCTTCAGCGCTTTGAACAGAGCCTAGCACATACAGGTGCTCAAAAGGTGTTTGTGGATGAATAAGTGAATAGTTGATAAATAGTGGGGAACCCTGAAAGGTTTTTGAAGATGGGAGTGTTGTGTTCTCATCCTTATCTTAAACTGACTACTATGGCACTGGTGGGTGGGATGGGATGGGATGGTAAAGGGAGTGGTCACAGGAGGGAAGGTTAGTTCAGCCGGCTAGTATGGTAATCTGATCAGTGATAGGGCCTCGTGGTTGCAAGACAGTGGCAAAGGAGATGAGGACAAGAAAAGTCTACAAGTCTTGGCAACAGGATAGTGGGAATAATGAGAAGTTTCTTGTCAAAGGTGATTTGGAGGTTTTGCACCTTAAATGATAATATTATTTACAGAATTGAGAAGTCAAGAGGGTCTGGCTTAGAAGAAAGGTAGTGAGCAAAATTTAGAGCAATTTGAGCTTGAGTTGCTAGCATATTTTCAAGAAGAGGTTCATTGGGTAGTTGGAAATGGGGATCTAGAACTCAGGTGAAAAAGCATAAACAGAAAACAATTGGAGATCATCTGTATAGAGAAGTAGACTTGTTTTTTGGTTTCAAAACTAACATATCAATATTTCTGTTATACAGCAGCAATTGATTTTTAAGCTTGCAGGAAAAATGGGGGAAATATTTTTATGTAATTATTTTGAAGGAAACTAGCACATATTGAACAACTACTGTATGTCAGGCACTGTGTAATACTCTCTTATATGATATCTGCTTTGAGGTATAGGTGTAGATAGTTCTTTTATGGAGTCTCAGAGAAGTTAAGTATGCCCAGGGCCATGCAACTTATCTTGAACCCCTTCTGTGTGACCCCAGAGCCCCTATTCTGTCTGTATGCATTATTGCTTGTATCAATAGTGAGATGCTCTTTATCCAGTCCAGGTAAATAATTTATCTCTGTTGATCATTTTGCAAGTCAATAAACAAGATCTGTTTTTATTTTTTGAATAAACAATAAGACAAAGTAAGATTATGAAGTAATAGTCTTCTGTCATAGTAAGATGGAAAACATTGTAAGCACTTACTAACTTCCCCTGCGAAGAATAAGGGTTGTGTACTGGGCAAAATCATGTAATGTGCATCTTTTCTCTGAGCACAGATAGTTTGGTTAATATATTATGTTTTTATCTTTCCTTTATAAAGTTTTTTTCTAGTTTTTTTAAAATTTTGAAATTTTTACTCATCCAGAAAAGTTGCAAGAATAGGATAATGTATATAGAATTGTAATATGACCAGTAAATCCCATTCCTGAGTATATTTATGCCCAATGAAAAATACAAAATGAGAACATATACCCACACATAAAAACTTACAGGAATGCTCATAGCAGTATTATTGGTAATAGCCAAAAGGTGGAAACA
Organism: Myotis brandtii; assembly: GCF_000412655.1. Lineage (NCBI taxonomy): Eukaryota > Metazoa > Chordata > Mammalia > Chiroptera > Vespertilionidae > Myotis > Myotis brandtii. The sequence continues at coordinate 1,851,541 of NW_005363542.1, read as the reverse complement.
ACCCAAATACCCATCAATGAATAAATAAATGTGGCATATCCATACAGTGGGGTATTATTCAGCAAATAAAAGGAATGAAGTACTACATGCTAGAACATGGGTGAACCTAGTAAAATTATGCTACATGAAGGAAGGCAGTCATAAAAGATTATATATTGTGTCATTCCATTTACATGAAATTTGTGCAAGGGGCTTGGCCAGGGGTGGGCAAACTTTTTGACTCGAGGGCCACAATGGGTTCTTAAACTGGACCGGAGGGCCGGAACAAAAGCATGGATGGAGTGTTTGTGTGAACTAATATAAATTCAAAGTAAACATCATTACATAAAAGGGTACGGTCTTTTTTTTTTTTAGTTTTATTCATTTCAAACGGGCCGGATTCGGCCCGCGGGCTGTAGTTTGCCCACGGCTGGGCTTGGCCCTCACAGCCGCAGTGGCTTGCCTTGGCCTTGCAGCCACAGCAGCTTGCCTTGGCCCTTGCAGCTCTGGCTTCATCCGGAAGGTCATTTGGAAGGACGTCCGGAAGATTGTTCGGTTGTCCAGTCTAATTATCATATTATGCTTTTATTAATATAGGTAGATGTCCAAAATAGACAAATCATAGACACAGGAAGTAGATTACAAATTTGTAGACACAGAAAATGGTTGCCAAGAGTTGGAGGGCTGGAGGGAGTGACTGCTAATGTATATATGGTTTCTTTTTGGGGCTATGAAACTGTTCTAAAATTATATAGTGGTGATGGTTATACAATTCTGACTATATTAAAACCATTGAATTTTATACTTTAAAGTGTGTATGTTACATATATGAATTAAATACCAGTAAAACTGTTGCTAAAAAAAATTGTACAATGAACACATTCTTTCTCTAGATTCACTGTTATTAAAATTTTGCCACACTTGCTTTATTTTTCTCAGTATATAATTTTATTTTCCTAAGTTGTTTGGAAGTCAAATGCAAACATCATGCCATTTCACTCCTAAATACTCAGTTGGATCTTCTAAGAACCATACAAAACTATAACATAGTTTCCACACAAAAAATTTAACACTGATTTCTGCCATCATCTAATATAGAGTCCATATTCAGATTTCCTCAATTGTCCCCAAAATGTTCTCCATAGTTGTTATTTGTATTGTCTTGTATTTTTGAACTTGTGATATATTCTAAATGTTCTTTTTATTAATTTTAATAGGTAATACATGAATATGGGTCAAAATTTATGAAGCACAAAAGAATTCATAGTGAAAAGTCTACCTGCTGCCCCCTGTCCTTTAGCTACTTAATTCCCTTCCTAAGAAGCAATAAATGTTAGCAAGCTCTTCCTGTCATGCCAATAGTCCATGCATATAAACATACACATTTTCTTTTTATAAACAAACTAGAGGCCCGGTGCATGGATTCATGCATGGCCTGCGCCCTCTTGCAATCCGGGACCTCTTGGGAGGATGTCAGATTGCCGGGTTCGGCCTGATCCCTGCAGGCTAGGCCCTACGGGGATCAGGCCGAAACCTGGCAGTCCAACACCTGGCAGTCTGACATCCCCCCAGGGATGTAGCAGTGCTGAAGTGGCAGGTGGCCAGGGAGGAGCCCCAGCTGCCACCGCCCGGTAGCACTGCCAAAGAGGCAGGAGAGACTCCCGCCGCCGCAGCTGCGCTCGCCAGCCATGAGCCTGGCTTCTGGCTGAGCGACACTCCCCCTGTGGGAGTGCACTGACCTCCAGGGGGCAGTTCCTGCATTGAGCGTCTGCCCCCTGGTGGTCAGTGCATGTTATAGCAACCGGTCGACCAGTCGTTTGGTCTTAACAGTTGCTTAGGCTTTTATATATATAGATTTTACATGTGTACAAATTTTCTGTTTGTAAATGTATTCTTTCTCAAATCTGATTTATATATGTATATATTTATTTAAATAAAGTAATTGTTTGAAAACCAAAAACTAAAGTACAGTTGGAGATAATGATTCTCAAGGGGAAGAGATCTCATGCGGTGATTGCTAAAGCTAATGTGAGAGTGGTTTGCTGACCCATCTCCGAGCTTAAGAAAATACTAATTCCTGGGCCCCTCCTCTCTTTCCCTAAGAGGGTAAAATTTAGTGATTCTGGATTGGGTGCCCCGAAATGTGTATGTTTTAAAAGTTCCCTGTGATACTGATATATAGTCTGCATTAAAATAATTGTTTGGAAAAATAGGAGAAAGATGCCAACACTAGGATACACGGAGTATTGAACCTTACAGATATATGTGCCTGGGTGTATGTGTGCATGTGTGTGTCTCCTGGGAATGATTTAGCTGTTTTCGTTTTTATCATATTAAATTTGTGACCTATCTATCATCTTTGAATGTTCTTTGAAATATCCCTCTTCTCAAAGGCTTGCAAATTTCTCCCATTTTCTGCAATTGCATTCTTGAAACTCCAAGGGCAGCACTTGGCTGTGCCCAGTAGCCTTCTGATTGGATGCTGATGGAATCCAATGGAACTGGGTGGCAATACCATGCATGGTCAATGAGTGTTTTCATCAGCAGTCTCCATCTTCCACCCATGCTACCTTTCTCTAATCATTAGGGAATTACTAATCACAGTTATATGAAAGTCAAATGGCATGATGTTCGCATTTGACTTCCATGATGTTCGCATTTGATTTCCTAGCCTGAAAACTATCTACATTAGAGGCTGTGGGTTAATTTGAACAACATAAAATTCCTTAGTTAAGAAATTCTAAAAAATTGAAATCCTGTATAATATATTGATTTTCTTTTGCAAGTGGGATTATTTTAGGTATAAATAAACATGATTTGCCCTTTGCTGGGAATAACATACTTTTTTCTACAGTTTTTTTTATTTGGCATCTGTGCTACACCAAGCACATTTCTTTTATGGTCCCAGTGTTCTAGAGAAATAATTCATATTTTGCTATTCTGTTGTATTGAATGAGTTAATCTTTTTTCCCAAAAGACCCAATTTATCTTTCAGGAAATGCTTACTTGCCCCAATATATCTGATCTATGTCAGAACACTTATAAAAAATAGTGTGAATTTTTCATCTTTTAAACCGTGGAATGCTTTTGTATTAAAAAATTAACAAGCATGATATATAGCATGGAGTCTAAACCTCTGGTCCTGATTTGAGATGCAGATCTTGTGTGAGTTATTACAATGTTCAGCCTGCTTTCAAAGATGAATGGAAAACATGTTTGGGTTTTTTTCTCTGCAAGCCAGTGTGTTTGAGTAGAAAGGTGTTAAAGATTTCCTCTTTTGGTAAACATTACATTATTATACAAATACAAATCCCGTTTAAGAATCACAGTCATTTATGATGCTGCCTTTCAAATTGAATAATTAACATTACTCATATAAGAGTTTTTGTGTGCCTTCTAGAAGAAAAAACATGAACTTGGCTCGTTTAGGATGAGAGTGTCTACTATTCCTTGAATACTCTTGAGGAGCAATAGAACTGGATTTCTCTCCAAGGAAGCATCAATGAAATGTTTTTTGAGTCTGTAGAATTTGTTTTGACTTTATTTACCTGTTTCATACGGTGAACATAAAAGAAAATTCTGGCTAATTTTGTTTTGTTTTGTGGTCAAAACAAAACTGGTAGAATTAATGCAAATTAATATTTACTGTCCTAAATCAAGAATATAGCTTTTAAGAAATAATGCTTTTAAAGAAGTCAGCAATTATTCATACATTAGAGAGCTTTTAAAAATCCCTCTGGCCAGATCCAAAGACAGAGAAACAGTGATCAGACTATCAATCCCCAGAGGGAAAGTAGGGGAGGGTGGGGGTAAGGGGAAGAGATCAACCAAAGGACTTGTATGCATGCATATAAGCCAAACCAATGGACATGGACAACAGGGGGATGAGAACATGAGTGGGGGTTGGGGGGTTGGGGTTAATGGGGAGATGAGGACACATTTGTAATACCTTAACCAATAAAGAAATTAAAAAAACAATCCCTCTGGTATGGGAATAACACACCATTCAGTAGCTAGAATTTTATAGCTAGAATTTAAAGAACTTTTTTTTAGTTTCATAAAACTTTTGTTTGCATTTTTTATCTGAATGCTTCAAATGGCAGAATTCTCACCAAAGGCAGAACTGTGATTTATTTAGTCTTTATGCCCTTATTTTCTAAAGAAAAAGATTTGTGATGGATGATAAGACTTAATGAAACAGTTGTGTGTATAGTTTAACAGGGTTAATTATCCCTCACTGAAAATTTCCTAAGCAAAACCAATAAGAGTGCAGTTTCTGTGAGATGCCTTCTACTCTAGAAACTTGACATGCCTAATCTTAACAGCAGACTGAAGGCCTTTTGTGATCTTGCCCAGCCTACCTTTTCAAATTCATCTAAGGCCCATCAAATGCCTCAAATTGCAGCCAAACTCTTAGTAAAGAGGAAAAAGCCTTAGAGAAATCTTTCCCCATTTCCTACTTTGGTTCATATTATTTGTTTTGCTTAGAATGTCCTCGAATTTGTAGAGGAGGCAAAATATCTTTTTTCTCTGTCCTTCTAAGTTCTCAGGTGGGGTCCCTTTAACAAAAGACAGATTGCCCTACCTGGTTTGGCTCAGTGGATAGAGCATTGGCTTGCGGATTGAAGGGTCCTAGGTTCGATTCTAGTCAAGGGCACATTCATGATCCCCAGTGGGGGGCGTACAGGAGGCAGCCGATCAATCATTCTCTCTCATCATTGATGTTTCTATCTCTCTTTCCCTCTCCCTTCCTCTCTGAAATCAATAAATATATATTTTAAAACACACACACACAAAAGACAGATTAACAAGAGAAAAGCATACAAACGTATTGAATATAAACTTTACATGACAGGGAAGCCTTCATAAGAAATGAAGACCCAAAGAAGCTGTTAAACTTATGTGTTTTTGTGCTAGATTTGAATGGAGAGTCGTGGAAAAATGTATTAGAATGAAAAAGGGTGGGAGCTAAGTGTAGTAAACTGAGGGTAACAGCAGGCCTGTTCATTCAGCTTCTGCTCTGTGTCCCTTAGTCTTTGGAGATAAGGATGCTCCTTTACTCAGGAATGAGGATGGCACCTTTCACTTGAGACTTTTATGACCTGAATCAGGGAAGGGTCAGAAGTCTTTTCTGGGCATGTGGGTTTTTCAAATTCATTCAGTATAGAAATTGTTAAAGATTCTGCTTACCTTGGTTCAGTCATCAGTTTAAATGGAGACTAGCCAAGAAATCAAAAGGCTAACACTCGGAAGGGCAGCAGTGGGAGAATTAGGAAAGATCAATAAAGGCAAAGATGTATCATTAGAGAGACACGGCTAAGAGCATCCCACACCCTCACATTCCCAATTACTATGTACAAATGTAAAAGTTGGACAATGAAGAAGGCTTAAAGGGAAAAAAATTGATCCATTTGGAATACGGTGTTGGAGGACAGCTCTACAGATACCTTGGGCAACCAGAAAGACTTAACTAGTAGGTCTTAGAGCAAATTAAGCCTGGAACGTCGAGGGAGGCAAAAATAACAAAACTGGAGCTGTCCTACTTCAGGCACATCATGAGAAGGCAGGGTTCTTTGGAAAAGACAGTAATGCTGAGATAAATAGAAAGCAGCAGGTAAAGAGGAAGACCAATTATGAGATGGAATGACTTCATAAAAGAAGCCTTAGGCGGTTTGGCTCAGTGGATAGAGCGTCAGCCTGCGGACTCAAGGGTCCCAGGTTTGATTCCGGTGAAGGGCATGTACCTTGGTTGCGAGCACATCCCCAGTAGGGAGTGTGCAGGAGGCAGCTGATCGATGTTTCTCTCTCATCGATGTTTCTAACTCTCTATCCCTCTCCCTTCCTCTCTGTGAAAAATCAATAAAATATATATTTTTTTAAAAAAGAAGCCTTAGGCATGAGTCTATAAGAGCTGAACAGAGGTATTGAGGACAGGATGTGGTGGACATCACTCATCATAGGGTCGCCAGGAATCAGAACTGACTCAGCGGCATGTGCCATATTTTTGAGTAGCATGTTCTGAATCCCATCACTTTGTTCTATCATATATCATTTAGCTATTGCCACAGTCATTCTGTATAAGCACCACCCCAAATTTCACACTTACAGGCTAGCAGGTCTATTTCGAGAGTTGCGTACCTGGGTTCATCTTAGCTGAGTCGCTTAACACTGTTGGTCTCACTAGGCTTGGCTTATTGCTGTGAGCTTTGGGCTTAGTCTGCTCCACAGTGTCTGAGCCCGAGGTTAGAGAGGGATCAGCTATTCAGTGGCCATGGCCAAAGTGCAAAAGAACAAGCCCAGCCAAGCTCATTTTAAGCCTTTGCTTTCATCCAATCTGTTAACATCTCTTTGGCCAAAGCAAGCCACATGGCCCAGTGCCTCCATAGTCCAGGGTGGGGAAAGACACTCCTCTTCGGGCGGGAGAAGCTCCAGAGTCACATGGCAAAGGGTGTGAAATCAGCGGTGGTTACAGTTTGGGACCAGAAATGTAAGCCCTCATCGTCACATAGCTAAATTGTACCTGCTCCTTTCTTTCTTTCTTTCTTTTTTTTTTTTAATCCTACCTGCTCTGTAAGCTTTATGGCTCAACTCAAATCCTGTCTCCTGTACAATCTTTCAACCAAAGGAATTGCTCCTTCTTCTAAACAAATGTGTATCTATTATAAATACCTCCTTCTAGCATGGAGGGTCCTGCAGGGCAAACTTCTGGCTAATTCATCTAAAAACTAGTAAACTAATTGTTTTAAATGAGAGGATATTACAGGGGGTTTTTTGTTTTTGTTTTTTTTGTTGTTGTTTTTTTAAAATATATTTCATTGATCTTCACAGAGAGGAAGGGAGAGAGATAGAGAGTTAGAAACATTGATGAGAAAGGAACATCGATCAGCTGCCTCCTGCACACCTCCCACTGGGGATGTGCCCGCAACCAAGGTACATGCCCTTGGCCAGAATCAAACCTGGGACCTTTCAGTCTGCAGGCCAACGCTCTATCCACTGAGCCAAACCGGTCAGGGCACAGGGTTTTTTTTTTTATTGTGGTAAAATATACCTAACAAAATTTAGCATCTTAACCATTTTTAAATGTGCAGTTTTGTGGCACTTAGTACATTCACATTGTTGTGCTACAGATTTATTTTTAATCAGGCTTCTGACTCCTCACATGCATGGCTTGTTTTGGAAGGAACTCCTTGATAGGGATTTACAGAGGAAGGAATGCATTTGTGCATGTACACTCTCTCTTTTTCTGGCCTTTTAAAAAATTGATTTGAGGGGGCGGGAGGAAGGGAGAGAGGGAGGGAGGGAGGGGGAGAGAGAGAGAGAGAGAGAGATTGATTGATTTGTTGTTCCACTTATTTATGTATTCATTGGTTGATTCTTGTATGTGTCCTGACTGGGGATCGAACCTACAATCCTGGCTTATTGGGACTGTGCTCTAACCAACTGAGTACCTGGCCAGGGCTTTTTAAAAAGCAGATGTTCTATGCAAATAGTTGTCAATTTATTCTGTATTCAGGCTCATTTAAGCTTGTTGCCATAGCTGAGATGTATATTTTTGGATTATAACAATTTAACAGATTCCCCTATAGCAGCAATTTTCTACCAGTATGCTGCAAGAACTTTTAAAACATGCAATACCTGGCTGTTTAGTCAGGGGCACTGATCTCTTTTCTCTTAGGTTGTCAAATTTTAAAAAATCACAACAGCCATCTGGTGTGAATAAGTCAAATTATACCTGTTGTTGTTGTTTTTTGTCAGATCGGAAAAATATGTATTTTTTTTGTGTGCCACAGAATTTTAATAATTAGTTTATATGTGCTGTGAAATGAAAAAGTTGCAAATTGCTGCCCTATAGTGTGGGTTGTGAATAGGTATGAAGCACACAGCAGAATGGAAATGGGGAAATGAGACATCATAATGCTAATCTCAAAGTCTTGGCAGAATAAATTTTAACATGTATTTTTAGCTCTTCTTAAAACTGAAAAATAACTTCAACATTCACATGCATCCTAATAAATGTTGAGATTTAAGCACTTTTAGTATATATTTATACTTGTTCAGAATATTTCCTGAAGATTTGTAAGATAATTCATGTTCTTTCAAGGAGAACATTAGGGATATAAATGATGATTCCAACTGGAAGTAGAAAAATAACAGAGTATTATTTGTGGTAGCATTTTCTCCAATCTCATGCCATTTTCTGTTATTAGCAGTTTTGCTGTGTTTCTAGTTCCTTGGTAAATTTTCTTGATATCCACGATTATAGAATCTTGTGATGCTTAGTGCTCATTAAGTGTTAAGGGGCCTTAGCCTTTAGGCCAAGGGCATAGGAACATTTCTTACAATTCAAAGATTTTTGTGTGTCTGTGTTAGACTTTCTTAATGTTTATTCAGAAGCATGTCATGTTTGAATAATCCAAATTAGTTAATTACTTAAGCACCTGAGCTAGAGGATTTGAAATCTGTTTTATCTTTCTGATTCTTTGAGTATATTATTAGACTAACTCCTCCACCTATGTTTTTAGCTTCCCTATCTTGAGGGTAAAATGCAAGTAATAGAAAAAAACCAAAATGTTGTTGTTGTCGTGGTGTGAATAACTACATCCTGTTGATCACGTGACAATCAGTTCCTGTCTTATAATGTCCAACCCAGTATGGCTCTCTTAACCATAATCCCTTCAATTAGTGTTTAAATACATTTTTGAAAACCCTAGGTATACTTGTGATAATTTTTTTCCTAATTGTTTAAAAGATAACTAGCATTTTCCCTTTCAGCTGGGGCCAAAACTGAGCTGTGCAAGAGGCTTCTGTCTCATTGACAGTGAAGCAGTGAAATCCCATGGGCTCAAGCCTGTAAATCATCTCCTGGGTTGCCTGGATATGCTCAGTAAATGCTCGATTCTGTCCATATCTTTCAAATGGGTCACTTGCTAAGCAGATTCCTGCAACTTTCGCAGATGCTTTGGATCTTTAGGAAGAATATAAGGGCTTGATATAGGCACCTTGAGAAGGGGGGTGCACCAGACTCGGCAGACACTAAACCTCCCTTGGCGCTTCTCAGAAAAACAACAACAAAAAACTGAGCAAGAAAGCTCGAAGTGGAGATTCCATACAGAGATGATCTCCTTAACCATTCTATTTCATTGTTACAGAACTTCACTTAGATCATAAGCAACAGGCAGAATCAATGGGACAGAAACTAGGGTTCAGTTCTTAACACAATTAGCACATACACTGGATTTTACTATGTACCACGTGTTGTAGATAAAAGCATGAAAAAGTAGGCAGGTTTTACTTCCCCTCAGAGAGGAGCTCAAAGCAAAGGTAACCATATGTCCCAGTTTGTCTGATAAATTATATGATTAAGTTACTAAAGAGGAAGACAGGTATTCAGAAACTAGAGGATATAATTGGAGGGGGTGGGTAGACAGAGAAGGCATTTCTAAGGAAGTGACTCTGAAGAGGAGACCTGAAGTACAGAAAAAAGTATTGATGAAAAAGGGTCATGCTCTCACTGACCTCAGGGTCTTTGCACTTGCCCTTTTTCCCCTCTGCTGGGAGGGAGGATACTCTCACATCCTATCCTCTTCCCCCTCAACATTGTTACTACAGGTAAAGTAGACTATGTTTTACAAACAACAGGTAGCAATTCTTGAGTCATAAAATTAATTTAGTGAATAGTGATTCAATTAAAAATATACATATCTATATATATAAAAACCTAAGTGACCGCCCAACCGTTCGACCATCTGACTGGTAGCTATGACACACAATGACCACCAGGGGGAAGACGCTCAATGCAGGAGTTGAGATGCCCAGCTGCAGTGACTTGGCAGCTGCGGTTCTCAGGTGATGCACCCGGAACCAGAGAGGAGGGAGCCCAATTCTGGGGTGTGTTACCCGAGAACTGCCCTCTTGCAATCCAGGACCCCTCGGGGGATGTCGGAGAGCTGGTTTCAAAAAACCTTTTATTTGTATATGTGTGTGGTGTGTACTTAGTCACAATATAAAATGTACTTCTAACTGTAGATCATGGTCAAAAAAATTTTTTTAAACATTTTGTCTAGAACAAGTAGAAATGAAATCACCTACTACCTTGACCTTCTTTATGATATTGCATTTCTAATTATTTACTTAATGTCACTATTCCTCTAGTGAGTAGACTGGGAATGTGGCTCAAGCTAATAAGAGACCAGATTATTCAAGCCTTTTTAAGGATTTTAGATTCTACCCTAAGATAAATGGAAAATGACTGAACTGTTAGATATTTTTTGTTTAGCTACATTTTATTTATCTTTAACTGTGATTAAATATAAAGGGAATTGGGAACTAGGATTGAATGAGGGCTTTCTGATAAATGTTCTATTCCTTTAATAAACTTTTTTTATTATATACTGTGTTTCAGGAATAGGTTTATAGTCTATACTCTTATCTGAAAAACAGGTTTAATAATACTTATGGAGTTACTGTGAACATTAAGTAAGTTTAGCATATTATGTACACAGTCAAGAGATGTTTTAGTGACCTTTTCATTACTTGCACCTCTTTAGGACCACATCCTGAAAGGAAGATGCCTTGTGTTGATGATAATGTTAGTTATACAATTACCAGAATAAATAAAACAAGTTGAGAATGATAGCTAATTTAATTTCCCTGTATTTGAAAGAAGGTAGCTACTACTCTCATTTATTTGAAAAGAAGGTAGCTACTACTATCATTTTTTTGCCATAGGAGAATATGATGATGACATAATTCTGAAATGGTAAAGTTATGTCAGAATGAGTTTTTTAAAAACATGTTTTTATTGACTTTTTAGAGAGAGAGGAAGGGAGAGGGAGAGAGAAACATCAGTCAGCTGCCTCCTGCACACCTCCTACTGGGCACTGAACCTGCAACCCAGGCATGTGCCCCACAGGGAATCAAACTGGTGACCTCTCAGTGCATGGGATGATGCTCAACCAACCGAGCCACACCAGCAAGGGCCAGAATGAATTTTTTAAATAATTGAACATGGGATCCTTCCATTTTTCTGTCCCCTACCCCTAAATGTAATATTATTTATCTGACCACATTTCTTTTTGAGGGCAGAAAACATCAACATGGAGTAATATTTCCACTTACTTCTATTAACTTCCCTTCCCCCTTCAGATTTCACCACCCAATCCTCAGCCCTTTGGAAAGCAGTTTCCAGTTGGAAGTTGATGTCCTGAGTCATCTCCTGAAAGCCCAGGCTCAGGTCTCAGAGTGGAAGTTCCTGCCGTCTCTGGTTAACTTGCACAGCGCTCACACCAAGCTGCAGACCTGGGGCCAGATCTTTGAAAAGCAGCGGGAGACCAAGAAACATCTGTTTGGAGGGCAGTCTCAGAAGGCCGTTCAGCCCCCACACCTTTTCCTTTGGTTGATGAAACTCAAAAACATGCTTCTTGCCAAATTTAGTTTCTACTTTCATGAGGCACTGAGCCGACAAACGACTGCTTCAGAAATGAAAACGTTGACGGCAAAAGCCAACCCAGACCTGTTTGGAAAGATTTCCAGCTTCATCAGGAAGTACGATGCTGCCAACGTGTCTTTAATCTTTGATAACCGAGGGTCTGAGAGCTTTCAGGGTCACGGCTATCACCACCCCCATTCCTACAGGGAGGCCCCCAAGGGTGTGGACCAGTATCCAGCCGTGGTGTCTCTGCCCAGCGACAGGCCTGTCATGCACTGGCCCAACGTCATCATGATCATGACGGACCGCACCTCCGACCTGAACAGCTTGGAGAAAGTGGTTCACTTCTACGATGACAAAGTTCAGAGCACCTACTTCCTAACCCGCCCAGAACCCCACTTTACCATTGTCGTCATTTTTGAGTCAAAGAAATCTGAGAGAGACTCCCACTTTATTTCCTTCCTCAATGAGCTCTCACTTGCCCTTAAGAACCCCAAGGTTTTTGCAAGTCTGAAACCTGGATCCAAAGGTTAGCAGGTTATCTGTGCGAAAGGTTTTCAAGAGAAGAAATTGTGTTCTTAATTGCTCTAGTGATCTACAGTGGTCTGTGATTAGGGTTTCGATCCATCCATGCTTCTTTCAGAGCTAAATTAAAGACAAAGCCTCCCTAATTGTGTCGCACACTTTATATGCAATTAAGGCCAATTAAGTAAAGTATCCAAAGGGTAATCTAGGCTACAGTATATCTCCATGGTACAGCAAAGTACTCTCAGTATTTTCTCCTGTTTTCCTGTATTTTATGTAGACTGAATATTTATTAGCCTTTGATGTTTCTTTCCAGATGTTTCTTTCCAGACGTTTTATATTCCAAACATTGTGTTCTAATGCCATTCCAAACGCCCTCTCCTTTCCCCTCCCACCCAGATGAGTAATTGGGATAAGATATTAAATGACCATTTTAGAATTAAAGATTATATGTTTCCTATCTCATAAACTAGCCAGTTAACATGAAGTTACTAGTTTTATGATTCCGATCTACAAATGAATATTTTTGATGCCAAAATTAGAGTCTTGGTGAGAAATGTCCGCCAGTTATTAAAGTTGAAGGTAAATCAGAATAGTCAGATAACATCAGATCTTTCCAGTTCAGAAGATCCTATGGCAACTTTAATAGCCATGGGTTCTTTTGGGGTGATCTACACACCTAACTGCATTTGTTTTTACCCTTATAAAGTTTGAATGTTTCACTCTATTTTAAAGTCAGCATAAGCCGTTATGTGGGATATTTTCACATTGTATCTGCTTGGCTTTCTGTTTATCACCTTTCTGCTGAAATGTATGTTCATATTTGGCTCTACCCTTGGTTATTTTTAGGCTGAAAAAGCATACAGTCTTGGTTTTTCAGCCACTCTTAAACATTCATGTGACTCAGCCTACTTTCATAAAATCAAAATGGAATCGCTGCATTTGTTAAAAATCAATTGTGCATTCAAAGGACCTCTTCATACTTGTGTAATCAACTCAGTACTTAAGCACATCTGAACTTGGGATTCGTGTCTATCTCCTCCAAATATTTTTAGAAGTAGTGCTACATCTTAACACATGCTGCCTTAACCCTTTTCTTCAGTATGTGTTCAGGAGTTCAGGAGGAAGAAGGCATAATGGGGCTGTGGAGACCTTCACCTCTAGCTTATTGATTCAGAATAAAAATAAGCCACAAAGAGTAATTGAGTTATTATTTGATATTTCCTTCGAAGCTTGTGTGTCATGTAATAGTCCAGTCAGTCCTGTTTCTCATGATTGCTCAGAGTGACCACAGCGGACAAGTCAACAGCATTGGCCGAGATCAGAGGAGCCCCTCCGAGTCCAAAGGAGGCCCCCCTGAGTCTGGACTACTTGGAGGAAGAACCCACTGACCTATTTTCTGGGGAGAACATGTGCTTTCTTTTCTTTTTCCCTTTTAAAAAAATAAAAGTCATATGATTTGTAAAAAGCCAGTTTGCTTTAAATAGAAAGTAGTGATTTACCTCTGCATTTTATTCACTCAGGTTCTATAAAAATCTGAACAGACTGTACAACTTTGACCTTCCATAAAACATTGAAAACAATTGGAACTAAAAAGTTAAATCATTTTTCCTCCCTTTTGTGCTTTTCTAAGAAGCTGAAAAACATTCCTTGGTATGCATGTATTTTTTTTTTCCTAGATAAAACCACCATTAGCCTTAAAGAAAATATGCTTCATTATAACATGGAGAAGAGTGTAAATAAACATATATACAGTACTTAAATACTCGCCTAGAACATATTTGAATTGTATATTTATTTTTAAACATATTTTGGTTCAGGCCAAGAAACAAAGTCACTTTACTCTGAGATTTGTCCTGTAAATTCAGTAATGAAGTGATCTGTAAAGTGTATGTTTTGCTAATTGGAAGAGTAAACCTGCATATTTCCCACAGACTGCTTATTTTGAAATTTGTTTCTAAATCACAACTTGATCGATTCTTATGGGTAACCAAGAGTGTGGTCAACACTGAGTTTGTGAGTCCATCAAGGAGTGTTGCGTGTTAGGATGCTGTTTGAACACAGGGTGAATGTTTACCACTGTCTTCTCTTAGGTCCAGCCTGGTATCTGACTGTGTCTTTTAGGGAGTGTGTGAAAATAGAGCCTAATTCTTAACGGAGGAACCAAAATCCTTTACATAATCACTTTGTACATTTGGACATATTGGAGAAAATTTACTTTCAAGAAAGAAAATAGTTGGTAATTCACTGCACTCCCAGGAGAGTCACTCAGATGAAGTTTAAAATACTGGGTCCACCCTTAGATCCAGCAGCAAAAGTGCAGTTTTGTTTCTTTGGCAATCAGCCTATGAACTTGACTTCCTTATCTGTAAAATGGGGATAAGGAAATGTGGGCTTTTTTTCAAAGACTATGTAAGAATGGGATGAGATCATGGAGTGTAAAAAAGGCTCAGAAAACATACTTGGGTTTGAAAGTTGTATAAATAAAAGATGGGCTGCTTTTTCCTTAAACTCAAGGCCTCTCCTGTTCTCATTTTTCTCTTCATGTCTGTGACAAACCTGTGCTGAGTCATAAGTTTGAACACACTTAACTAGTGTAGAAGAGGAGGCAGATAAATGCCTAAGCAACCCACCCACTCTTCTTAATTTAGAATCTTCGTGGTTCTTTGTTCCTAAGTTTTTTTGGTTGATGGATAGCATCACTCAGTCCTTCTATATCCAAACTGTTTTGTTTTTGTCAATTCCTCAGAGAGGTGTGTTAAAGTCTCCAACTGTGATTGTGAATTTTTCCTTTATGTCTGTCAGTTTTTGTATTTTGAAGCCCTTTTATTAGGTTGGTACACATTTTTAATTTTTCTGTCTTTCTCATGTATAAACCACTTATTATAAAATTTGCTGCTTTATCTCCATTACTACCCTTTGCTTTGAAGTCCATTTTTTATGATCATTCCAGCTTGCTTGTGCTTGCTGTTTGCATGGTGTGTTTGCATGGTATGTTTTTTCTATCCTCTCACTTACCTATTTGTATCTTTATTTTTAAAGTGTCTGTAGTAAGAGCTCAAGAAAGACTGATTAAAAAGAGCAGTAACCAACTCTGTGCTCTCCAGTATGACAGTCTTTGCCTTTTGATTGAAGTGTTTAGTTCACTTTTCCTGTAGTTTGTTTGTTTTTTTACAGTCAGGATTTTGCTGATGGTATCCTCAAACCATCATTTAACATATATTTCTACTCGCCTCCCCCTTCATATTTGGAGTTAGATCAAGAGGTCTGATCAGGTTTGGTTTAGTTTTATAGTGTTAGTGTTGTGCAGTTTCTTAGGAGGCAGCTAATATCTGGCATTACCAAGATCAAAATGGTGAAATGGAGAAACTTACCTCTATTTGGTTACCTTAAAGAACATTTCATATGGGAGTGGCTGGATAAATGCTTGATTCTTATGCCAGTTTAAGAAATAATGAGTTAGTTACCTTAGCACCTTCCAGAGACATCAGGGAGTTTTCTTTTAATATATATGAATTTATGAGCATTTTCGCCTCTTAGATTTCACCTTAAATTTGCAATAAACCAGCCATTTCCCCTCACCCCCTTGTAAATGGGGAAAAAATACTATGTAAATATTATGACCTCCCCTTATTTCTTCTTCGTGGTGAATTTTCTCTCTTGCTATTGACTATTTTCCTCCACTTTCCCCCTCCTCTTCTCCCTTCCCTCCCTTTCCTTCCTCCCTCACCTAGTTTCTAATATCTTCCTCACCAATTTCACGTTGGTCACCTCTTTCCCATGCCCCAGGGAGCTAGGACATACTCCCCTGGTCTCTGACCCAGTTTTGGAAAGCAGCATCTGAAAGCATTTATTTTGATGGTTTTACAACCAGTTAATCTTTTTCAGTCAGCAACAGGAATACATGGAGGGGAAAGTTCTTCCACATGGCCACAAGTAAGCTCATCCACTTCATGAGCACCCAAGACTTTTAGCCAACTACAGCCAAGCAGGGCTGTATGTATTAAGCAGAAGATCATTCTTAGTCTATTTGCTGTAATTCATCTGTATAAAAACATCACATTACCTTCTGATTTTGTTTTCCCTTTAAGTAAACGTTTAACAAAATAGATTTTTTTCTTATCTGAGAAAGGAAAAACATGCCACGTGACTCCAGAGGAAGCCCTGTAGGTAGAGTTTAGCAATTCACCCTCTACTTTTTTTTTTTCCCAATATTTTATTGATTTTTTACAGAAAGGAAGGGAGAGGGATAGAGAGTTAGAAACATCGATGAGAGAGAAACATCGATCAGCTGCCTCCTGCACACCCACTGGGGATGTGCCCGCAACCAAGGTACACGCCCTTGACCAGAATCGAACCCGGGACCCTTGAGTCCACAGGCCGATGCTCTATCCACTGAGCCAAACCGGTTAGAGCCCCTCTACTTTTACTACCAGGTTTCTGTTAGCAATGCAGTTATTTCATGGCCCTTTTCCTGAATAATTCTAAGCTGCTTTTCCAGAGGAAATGAATCAGAAGAACTAGGCTTGATGTGCACTTCTGCCTTTGGAGACGTCTCTTGATATTGTGTAAATCTGTAAGGTTTCATTAATGCAAGTACTTTGAATTGTCTGCATATTTTTCAACCTGGTGTTTTGTTTTTTTAATACATTTTTTATTTGATTTCAGAGAGGAAGGGAGAGGGAGATAGAAACATAAATGATGAGAGAATCATTAACTGGCTGCCTCCTGCATGCCCCCTA
The DNA here is from genome assembly GCF_000412655.1 of Myotis brandtii. Classification (NCBI taxonomy): domain Eukaryota; kingdom Metazoa; phylum Chordata; class Mammalia; order Chiroptera; family Vespertilionidae; genus Myotis; species Myotis brandtii. Next base: position 1,834,867 of record NW_005363542.1, on the reverse strand, counting down.
CTGGGGGGGATTGAGCCCGCAACCCGGGCATGTGCCCTTGGCTGGAATCGAACCTGGGACCCTTCAGTCCACAGGCCAACACTCTATTTACTGAGCCAAACCAGCTAGGACCAACCTGGTTTTGATAATAAAGTCTGTTTCTGAGATATTTAAAATTTAAAACCATGTGGTATGCGTCAGATATCAGTGCTAGAAAACAGAGACACAAACAAGTTTCCATGTTGATAGCCCCCTACCTAATGTCAGAACCTGGGAATAGGAATATGGGTAATGGCTTACTTTAGGGAGGGTCATGAGAGACAACTGCTTTGGGGTGCACTCTAAAAGAGGATCGCTTAGATGTGCAATTAGACGTGCAGTGGCAGTGACAGGAAAACGTAGGGTCGCCCTGGACACTGATCTAGTAGAGAAAGATGGTCATTGGGACCTTGGCTAACTTCATCCCTAGGGGGGTGAATTCTGCTTTTGCTAATATCAAAAAACTAGAGAAATTCAGAATCCAGTTAAATTTGAAAATCATTTTATCTGAGGTTTATAGTGACTTAGCTGATCAAGCTTCTAGATTAGGCCTAGACTTATTTTATATTTCATCTGACAAGATATGGCCGTGTGGACACTCCTTGACCTCTTGTTCTTAGTCTCAGTCACCCAGCCCCATGTTAGAGAAGTCCCCAAAGCAGAAGCAGATAGAGTATATGAATGACACTTTCTGGTATTCAACATTCATTTGACATCAACTATGCTAAGGGTGGTGATACAACGCTCAACCAAGACAAACGGGCCTGCTTGGTTAGTGCTGGACATGAGGTGAGCTCTGGACAGGTCAGGAGCTCAGAGAGCTATAAATAGAAAGGCAATGAATACTCTTCAAATTTGTTTTACTTGCATACCTCTACCAATTTTGGAAAAATCATGATATCTTAATGGATTTTCTTTTTAAAATCTGAAATCATTATCATTATATTTAAGTAGTTTCAAAAGATACATTTTATACACTTCATCATTATTATAAATATTGACATTTTAAATTCAAATGTTAGTTGTTCTTTTAAGTGTATCCAGTGAAATTTTGGTATAATAGAGACTTGATAGCCACCATTTTCAGTATTTAAAATTATCTTAAGATTTGTAACAATTGGAAATATTTTATCATTCCTCTTGTTCCTTGAACTCTATTCTACTTCTCCATGGAATTTTATCCTAATATGAATTTTTTTTTTGCTTAAATTTTATTGATCACCCTTTTAAATACTTCTCTGCATTAAACATAACATAATACATGCTAAATTAATATTTATACTATATATGCTATCTGTTCTTTCTGTTCTATAAAATTCTTTAAGAGTTTAATAACCAAATGGCATATATATTATAAATTTTATTTGAAATACATCTTTCAATGAAATGAATAGGTACAGTGTTTATGGTGACTTGATCAAAGAAATTGTCAAAATGTTTGGTGGGCAGAGATTTTTATATCCTGCAGCAATACCTCATGTTAAGAACTGTGAAGGGTTTGAGATTTTACAAATTAGCCTGCCACAGTTTCATGTATGTTTTTAGAGGACACAAGATAGTAATAACAGCAATAACACCAGAATATGACTATTTTTGCACTGGTTCCCTGAGCCTCAAGTCCCTCAGGGCCAATGTGGGTGGGCCAAGGTGGATGCCTGCTTATATAATAGGTTGCATTTCAGGAAAGGAATTATGATCTTAGGAAACCCAAATGTTTTATAAAGGTGAGTAAGCATGCCTTCCATTTGCTTGTGGGAGACATTATTATTCTGGACAGCAAGTTTCTTAGGGCTGCCATAATAAACTACCACAATTTGGGTAGCTCAAAACAACAGAAATGTTATTGTCTTTCAGGTCTGCAGGCTACAAGTATGAATCAGGGTATTGGCAGGGCCATCTTCCTTCTGAAACCTGTAGGGGAATTTTTCCTTCCCTTCCCAGCTTATGGTGGTTTAATGGAGAGTTTTGGTGTTCCTTGACTTACAGTTGCATAACTCTAGTCTCTGCCTATGCCATCACATGGCATCCTCTCTGAGTGTCTCTGACTTCACATGGCTGTCTTCTTATAAAGACACCAGGCCTCCCCTACTCCAATATGACCTCATATTAACTTAGTACATCTGCAATGACCCTATTTCCAAATAAAGTCACATCCTGAGGTTCTGGGGATTAGGACTTCAACATCTTTGGCGTGGAGGGTGGGGGGTGGGGGACATAATTCAATCCGTACCAGTAAGCAATAAACAGCTCTTTGCTCCAGATAGAGGGAGACACTTTGTTCCAAGGATGCTTGCAATGATATAAACATCCTTGAAAGATCGTCTAGAACTAAGGGCTTTTAGTGCCTTGCTCTCAAGACCTGCAGAAACATGAGAAACAGATGGCAAATTGTTTCTTTGTGTACCATGTAAACGTATGGGTGAGAAGTGAGTTTGTTTTTATCTAGTAGAAGGGCAGTTATTAAAGGAGAAGGTAGAAAGAAGTAGCCTAAGTTGCTAAGAGACTCGTTTTGGGAAAGAATGCACATGGAAGTTGAGGATCTGAAATGGATGTCACTATAATGGTCCTTATTCTTGGACCTCTGGGAAATGGTCATATGCCCCAGGTACAAGAAGCCCGGTCTAAAGAGCACTTATTATGAGAGGCTTTGGAGGTGCATCTGGGTTGCAAGTAGCCACATCCATCACAGCTTTGAGGTATTCTTGGTAGCACAATTCCCCCTTCCATTTTCCTGAACTTCTCTGAAGAGAAGTCTTTGCAAAAAGATTGCAGTTAGGCTGAGCACTGACATCAGACGATTAAAAGAAGGCTCTGCCTTTGCTGGGGGAGAAGCAGAACAGGAATGGGCAGTAGTACCTGGAAGGAGATGGAATCCAGGAATTGCAGGGGGTGTTTGCAGCAGAGCAGTGGGCAGCCTGTGCATAGAGAGCATGGATTGTGAGGAGACAGACCTGCGGCTGATGCAGCAGACAACTGGGGTGACATTCTGATTTCCAATAGTGAGAAGAAGAATTTGTCAAGACGCTGGAATTCCTGGAGTTAAGCAGAATGGGGGAGTTGAAGTTTTCTTAAAATGGGTAGTAATAAATACATGTGAGTTCACGTTACACTCCCCTTGGTAGTAAGGTCTGGACATGCCAGCTAACCTTTTTGACCAAATTGTATATGGCCTACTTGATGTGGAGTCATACAGTTCCACAGTAATCATTAATGCAGACACAATGACTTACTTGCATAACTTTTTCAACTGTGCTTTTCAGTAACAAGGCCAGTTTATGAGCCCTGTGTCTGTAACCATCTGGCTTAGCAAAAAAAGTTGTCCTTGGAAAGCTTGAGAAGGTGATTCCTCATGTATCTTTTAAATGTTATTTTTAGTTTTAAACCAGCACACATCTCCAGCAGCAATAATGTTTTCTGTATAACAGCTGAGCCACTAGTCTTGCTTTTTAAAGGGATGGGTGATACTGAGGAAAGGAAGAGAAGTTTCTTGCCTCTGTCCTCAGGGAAGTAACTTCCAATGAAGTGGGGCCCACAGCCACTAAACAGATACTGAGCTTCAAAAAAATGTATAGAATTGCCCAGCCAGTGTGGCTCAGTGGTTGAGCGTTGACCTATGAACCAGGAGGTCACGGTTCGATTCCAGGTCATGACATATGCTCAGGTTGCACACTTGATCCCCAGTGGGGGGCATGCAGGAGGTGGCTGATCCGTGATTCGCTCTCATCATTGATGTTTCTCTCTCTCTTCCTTTCCTTTGTCTCTGAGTAGAAGGGCAGTTATTAAAGGAGAAGGTAGAAAGAAGTAGCCTAAGTTGCTAAGAGACTCGTTTTGGGAAAGAATGCACATGGAAGTTGAGGATCTGAAATGGATGTCACTATAATGGTCCTTATTCTTGGACCTCTGGGAAATGGTCATATGCCCCAGGTACAAGAAGCCCAGTCTAAAGAGCCCTTATCGTCGGCCTGCGGACTCAGGGGTCCCGGGTCCGATTCCGGTCAAGGGCATGTGCCTTGGTTGCGGGCACATCCCCACTGGGGGGCGTGCAGGAGGCAGCTGATCGATCTCTCTCATCGATGTTTCTGGCAATGACCCTATTTCCAAATAAAGTCACATCCTGAGGTTCTGGGGATTAGGACTTCAACATCTTTGGCGTGGAGGGTGGGGGGTGGGGGACATAATTCAATCCGTACCAGTAAGCAATAAACAGCTCTTTGCTCCAGATAGAGGGAGACACTTTGTTCCAAGGATGCTTGCAATGATATAAACATCCTTGAAAGATCGTCTAGAACTAAGGGCTTTTAGTGCCTTGCTCTCAAGACCTGCAGAAACATGAGAAACAGATGGCAAATTGTTTCTTTGTGTACCATGTAAACGTATGGGTGAGAAGTGAGTTTGTTTTTATCTAGTAGAAGGGCAGTTATTAAAGGAGAAGGTAGAAAGAAGTAGCCTAAGTTGCTAAGAGACTCGTTTTGGGAAAGAATGCACATGGAAGTTGAGGATCTGAAATGGATGTCATTATAATGGTCCTTATTCTTGGACCTCTGGGAAATGGTCATATGCCCCAGGTACAAGAAGCCCGGTCTAAAGAGCACTTATTATGAGAGGCTTTGGAGGTGCATCTGGGTTGCAAGTAGCCACATCCATCACAGCTTTGAGGTATTCTTGGTAGCACAATTCCCCCTTCCATTTTCCTGAACTTCTCTGAAGAGAAGTCTTTGCAAAAAGATTGCAGTTAGGCTGAGCACTGACATCAGACGATTAAAAGAAGGCTCTGCCTTTGCTGGGGGAGAAGCAGAACAGGAATGGGCAGTAGTACCTGGAAGGAGATGGAATCCAGGAATTGCAGGGGGTGTTTGCAGCAGAGCAGTGGGCAGCCTGTGCATAGAGAGCATGGATTGTGAGGAGACAGACCTGCGGCTGATGCAGCAGACAACTGGGGTGACATTCTGATTTCCAATAGTGAGAAGAAGAATTTGTCAAGACGCTGGAATTCCTGGAGTTAAGCAGAATGGGGGAGTTGAAGTTTTCTTAAAATGGGTAGTAATAAATACATGTGAGTTCACGTTACACTCCCCTTGGTAGTAAGGTCTGGACATGCCAGCTAACCTTTTTGACCAAATTGTATATGGCCTACTTGATGTGGAGTCATACAGTTCCACAGTAATCATTAATGCAGACACAATGACTTACTTGCATAACTTTTTCAACTGTGCTTTTCAGTAACAAGGCCAGTTTATGAGACCTGTGTCTCTAACCATCTGGCTTAGCAAGTACAGTTGTCCTTGGAAAGCTTGAGAAGGTGATTCCTCATGTATCTTTTAAATGTTATTTTTAGTTTTAAACCCAGCACACATCTCCAGCAGCAATAATGTTTTCTGTATAACAGCTGAGCCACTAGTCTTGCTTTTTAAAGGGATGGATGATAGTGAGGGAAGGAAGAGAAATTTCTTGCCTCTGTCCTCAGGGAAGTAACTTCCAATGAAGTGGGGCCCACAGCCACTAAACAGATACTGAGCTTCAAAAAAATGTATAGAATTGCCCAGCCAGTGTGGCTCAGTGGTTGAGCGTTGACCTATGAACCAGGAGGTCACGGTTCGATTCCAGGTCATGACATATGCTCAGGTTGCACACTTGATCCCCAGTGGGGGGCATGCAGGAGGTGGCTGATCCGTGATTCGCTCTCATCATTGATGTTTCTCTCTCTCTTCCTTTCCCTTTGTCTCTGAAATCAATAAAAAAATATATATCTAAAAAAATTGTATAGAATTGTCAAACTTCAACTACCTACAAGTGAGAATTGAAACAATATTGAAAAATTGTCAATCACTAAGCTTCCAGTAATAAAATTCTTCTTGGGGAAAGTAGTAAATGTTTGGAAGAAACAGTTTGAGAAGTTGCTTGGAGTGGAATCGGTCTGGTTACCAGCAGTGTTGTCCTTTTGCTTCCCTGGGGAAGAATTGGGGTGGGCTGGGAAGGGGAGAGAAGGGATTTACTGGATGTAATAGAGGCTGTGCCCTGCCTGATAGAGTTATAGAGACCCTTAGTGCCCTTGGCAGCAGGAGAAAAATGCCTAAGGGGAGGTCTTTCAGAATGTTAGCTGAGGGGTTGCAATGTCAACCTCTCCTCTCTCCCCTATGAACCCTTTAGTAACTTCTTAAGTAGATTTTTTTTTTTTTGGAGGGGTTAGGGAGGAGAGGGATTTCAAAGGAGGGGAAAAGGACAGCTGACATCTAAGTTACATGTCAGTGCAAACGATAGTTTCTTTCTTCCTATTTCTGTTCCTTAAGTTATAGGAAGAGCGGAACAGCACCGTGACCTTTCATTTTCAACAAAGACCTCTTTAATTGTACGTCTGACCAGGGCTTTCTGACTTATCAGATGGTGATGGTGACTTACGTTTATCATCCATATATATTGATTACATAGGAAGGCACAAATGGTAAGAAAGGCAAAATGTCACCAGTCTTCTTAGTTTTGAGGTAGATTTGACAAATAAATATGTTGATTAACTTACTGTGAAAATCACTTTCTATACACTGCCTAACAAAGGTAATTAGTTTTCATTTTAAAAAGATATATTTTCAAGGCTTTTATTTCCCTATTCCATTCTGTGGGCACAACTTTTAAATTTCTTAATATCTTTGCCTCTTCTGTTTGTTAACACGTCATATACATCACATTGAAAGCATCCTTTATCTTTATTATCTGGAGATAACAAATATTTAAGGAGTGTCAAAAATACACTGGTAGACAATGCTATAGTTTCCTAATGACATTGTTACCATTTCTGTATTATTTTGGTTTTAGATCTAGTAGATTTCCGATGAATTTTTTGGACCTTCATGGAGTCTGAACTTTCTAGAGAGCTTCCATCAAAAGCAGCATAATCGCAAAATCTTTCATTTGGCAGCCAAAAGATTGGGAGTGAGAGTAACTCGGAACTGGCCAGTAGAGGGCAATGCTCAAACATAGCACACAGCCGTGGCTTCCTTTTTGTCCTGGCCGACTTCTTGGGGCAGTGGAAAGCTGAGCAGTGTGGGAGTTATTATAAAAATGACTTTTTTAGTGTTAAAATTTGGGGTTTTAATTACTGCTCCTGTAGAGACAGGTATTCAGGCAAGATTTGGCGCAAGAGATGAGTCAGAAACTACTGTCATCTGCATTGAATTTTGACCAAGAAATTCCAAACTCTTTCCTCATCTGGTGAGTGTGTGGTGAGCTCCTACGGACTCCAGGTATTCAGGCAAGATTTGGCTCAAGAGATGAGTCAGAAACTACTGTCATCTGCATTGAATTTTGACCAAGAAATTCCAAACTCTTTCCTCATCTGGTGAGTGTGTGGTGAGCTCCTACTGACTCAGAACCATTCACAAAGGACTGTAATCCCGCTGCTCTTACTGAGAATTGTTTGGTTTGTTTTGAGACTCATGTCCCCTTCCAACATTATCAAAGAGGGCGTACTTTGCTTGGAGTGTTTAGAAGGATGAATTGGGAGTGAACACCCTTGAAGGTTAGTACCATGCCCTAAGTCAGTACTGAGTGTTTCCCCCTAGATGACCTGTAGGCAACTCAGCACTTTCCTTACTCTCCGTGGCTGCCCTGATGTTTTCTTGGTGTAACGCCTGTTCCAGAGACTCTCACTTAAAACTTCTGCGTCATCTTCGATTCCTCTCTCCGTCATACTCAGTGTTCAATCTTCTGAGCACTTTTGTATTCAATTCCTTCTTTTGTTTTTATTGTCATTTTGTTCATTAGTCAAGCCTGGGTTAGAAATTAGTCTCTCCCCTTCTGTTTCTTTGTATTCTAGTCCATTCTTCTTACCCTTACCCGGCAATTATTTTAAAATCCTGATTTGATTGGGTTTCTCCTGCTCTGACCCTTTCCCCCTTTTAAAAAGTCCTGATGAAGCCAAACTGGTTTGGCTCAGTGGATAGAGCGTCGGCCTGCGGGACTGGAGGGTCCCAGGTTCGATTCCGGTCAAGGGCATGTACCTTGGTTGCGGGCAGGGGGTGTGCAGGAGGCAGCTGATCGATGTTTCTCGCTCACCGATGTTTCTAACTCTCTATCCCTCTCCCTTCCTCTCTGTAAAAAATCAATAAAATATATTTTTAAAAAAAATAAAATAAAAATAAAAAGTCCTGATGAAGTAGCTCTCCAGACTCTGCTGATAAAAGTGCAGTTCTGATAATCAAGTTCAGACTTTTTTTCTTTTTTTCTCTTCCATTGTTTCCTCACAGGTCCGTCAAAATAGAATACTTGCCCTACCCTGTATTTTTTCACCTCTTAGCCTTTGCTCAATTTTCTTTGTCTAGAATTCTTCTAGTTTAGGGGTTCTTAACAGCTTTTTAATGATGGAATCTCTTTGGTAACCTGTGAAGCCAATGGGCACTTTCTCAGAATGTTTTTTAATGCATATAATTATGACATAAAATTACCAAGGAAATCTATTATGCTGAAATATTGTTATAAAAATCTGTGATGTTATATGTGTTCTTCTTTATTAATGCATTTATAAACAGTAAGATTTAGCATTGATCCTAATAACTATCATAGTAGTTTGTCTGCACTCCCAATGGAAGAAAATGCTGAATTTTATTATAGGTTAGTAAAAATAAAGATATATTTTCCCCCCATCCAAATTCCTGACCCCATGTTGAGAGTTAAATCTGGATCACGGATTCTCAAACTAGAGTATGTGTCAGAGTCATGTGGATGCTAAACACAGATTATTAAGATTCATTTCTGATTCAGCGGGTCAAGGGCAGTTCCTAGAATTTGCATTTCTAACAAGTTCTCAGGTGTTATGAATGTTGCAGGCCCAGCATCTACTCCTCGAGAACCTCTGATCTAGAATAGATCATTACATCACGGCATCTTTATCTACCAAAATCCTATGCCTCCCTAAACCTAGGAAAATCCACCCTCTATATTTTCCCTGTCACCTCTACCAGGAGTTTCTTCCCCTTCAAGGACTCTTGTCCTAATTGTTCACACTGCTCTTCTGGCATTTAGCTTCTTGCTTTGTTTTATGGTGACTTGGGCACAATGTGGCTGGTCTCCACCTGGGCCTCCTGCCTCCTGAACTATTTGTCCTGCTGGAAATGCTATGACAGTTTCAATCTCGTAACGCCTGTTCCAGAGACTCTCACTTAAAACTTCTGAGTCATCTTCGATTCCTCTCTCTGTCATATTCCTCTCTCTGTCATGAAGGTACAAGTGTCTCCTTTCACTCATTAGACTGAGCCCTTCTAGGGTACTAGACGTGTCTTATAGAGTTGACCTTGAATAACACAGGTTTGCATTACGTGAATCCACTTAGATGAGACTCTTTTCAGTTGACCTGCACAGTTCAAACCTGTGTTGAAATGCCCTTTATCCTGATTATAAAAGTTTTAACAAAGTAGGTTACATACTGGGCCTTCCAGCAAGATTTCACAAAGATGTCCACTGGCCCATGGTAATTGCATAGTATATGGCCTCATCCAGGCTACTGGTGAGAATGTTGTATAGGTCAGATCCCTGAGGAGGGTCTGAATTTTCTACAAAGGCTTCCATGTAGTACTCTGCAGTTATTGTTGAAGACAGAATGAACCCACTGTGGCCTTTAGTACAGAATGGCTTATCTATGCCTGACCAAGCCTCCTACCCATTGAGTATCAATAGTTTGAAGTCAGACTGGGAGGAGATACAGAATTAGGTAAGTGTTGAATTACAGGATTCTGATTTCAACAGATTATTCTGATTAAATAATCCTTGTATTATTTAATTTTTCACACTCTCTCTTTTTTCATTTTCTTCCTTCTTGCTCTCTCCCTCTTCCCTTCCTTTCCCCATTTTAAAGCCTTTTTAAAATTATTTTTTAGAGAGAGAGGAAAGGAGAGGGAGAGACAGAAACATAGATGTGAGAAGGAACATTGATCAACTGCCTCCTGCACTCCCCCTTCTGGGGATTGAGCCCACAATCCGGGCATGTGCCCTGACTGGGAATCAAACCAGCAGTCTTTTGGTGCACAGGATGGTGCCCAGCCAACTGAGCCACCCTGGCCAGGGAATCCTTTCCCCATTTTTTAAAAAAATATATATTTTATTGATTTTTTACAGAGAGGAAGGGAGAGGGATAGAGAGTTAGAAACATCGATGAGAGAGAAACATCGATCAGCTGCCTCCTGCACACCTCCTACTGAGGATGTGCCCGCAACCAAGGTACATGCCTTAGACCGGAATCGAACCTGGGACCTTTCAGTCTGCAGGGCCACGCTCCATCCACTGAGCCAAACCGGTCAGGGCTCTTTTCCCCATTTTAATCCAGTGACAAGGACAGCACTCATGTAGGTTAGAGGTTGATCTACAGGGTTCCTTCCAAATTGAAAATTCTGAAGAAATCATTCCTAAGCTTTGAATCCTATCTATTTGGCAGAAGAACCATGTTCTGAGAGCTCAGCTGAGGTCTGTCTCTACCTGCTCTGCTTGTATGAATTGTGGAATCTGAGTTATTCTGTCACATTCGCGTGATGAATACAAAAGCAAAATAGTAATTACTAACAACGACGGTGATAAACATTTCTAGGTAGAGCTTTCCGGTTCTAAATGGCTTTGAGGAGACTGGATGCAGTCTTTTAATATTAGTCATTCTGTGTGTTATTCCTCATCTTGGGTCGGAGGGTTTCTCTTGGATGGTAAACTCTGTCCCAGCTGTGTGGAAGGGCTCATTTTAGTAGTTATTAAATTTTTTCCCCTATGAGGCACAATCCTAATCTTTTTCCTTATTCTTTGTGCATCGCATCTGTTCTTTTGGTGCTAGCTGTGCATCAGTTTCTGTTCTCATACGTGCATTTCAAATGAATTTATCCTCCTATTGTGGCAACATAGGAAACTACTATCACTAAATTCTTTCCTAGGAGAGAAAAACTAAAATTTTCTGAACAGATGTGAGCATAAACCCTGGTGTTCGTAGTGGCATCCTGCCAGGTAATTTGGCAGAGTTCTGAACCCCTCATTCCCTAAGATGGTGGGCTAACAATGGTAACTAATGTTTATTGAGTGCTTCCTATGTGTTAGGCACTACGAGAAGCACTTTATTTGCTTTAGCTTCATCTTCCAACCATCATAGATGGTAAGAAACTAATAAATCCTGGTATGTGGTTTTTTTGGGGGGGCGTGGGGGGTGGAAACTGAGTCATGGGGTAGTTAAGTAATTTGCCCAAAGTTATACAACTAGTAAGGGGGCAAAGCAAGGACTGAATCTGCTTTTATCTGACTCCAGAACCTAAAATTTCTAAAACTACTTTACACTGTTCAGTACTCAGGGATGTTTGCAATTTAAAGTCCTCAGCTCAGCTAGATGCAAGTGTTCAGGTGAAGGTTGGCCCACACAGGCACCTCTCTCTTTGGTCACTTTCTGAGTAGTCTAGATGAATTTGTATACTTCTGTGTATGACTAGACTGTGAGGATCGAGTGGCTGGGTGTTAATATCTCTTTTCACCTAGTGTTGGGGGTATGGACGTTGCTCGAGGACTGTTTATTGATCGAAAATCCTCTGCATTCTAATCCCAAACCAAACCAAATTCCCTTTACTATAATCCCCAACCAGAAAGAAATTAATTGTTTCCATGTGGATATTTAAAGTGTAATCATATGAAATTGAACAGTATAGTCTGACTTACTACATAATTAATGATCTAAAGCAGTGATTTTTCAACCCACGTGCCACAGAATTTTTCAAATATGCAATACTTGATTATTTAATCAGGGGCACTGACCTCTTTTCCCTTACATTGTCAAATAAAAAAAAAAATGATAACAGCCAATACAACAATAGCCACCCTGTGTGAGTGAATCAAAATTATAACTTTCTTTTTTTTTGTCAGATTGGCAAAAAATATATATTTTTTGGTGTGCTGCAGAATTTTAGTAATCTCTCTATATAAAAGGCTAATATGCAAAGCATCCCCTTGGGAGTTTGACCGGGAGACCAGGAGTTCAATCTCTCACTAGGATGTGCACTGACCACCAGGGGGTGGTGCGAAATGCAGGCCCCAGCCGGCAGCCAGGAAGGAAGGCCCTGGGTGGCAGCCGGAAGGCCCTGATAGGCTCTGATCACCAGCCAGACCTAGGGACCCTACCCATGCACGAATTTTATGCACCAGGCCTCTAATTAGTTTATGTGTGCCATGAGATGAAAAGGGTTGAAAATTGCTGACCTAAGGTTTTACTTTTTAGTACATACTGAAGTTTGAGTGTGGTCAGGGGTGTGCAGCCCTGCCCTCCTCCCAGCCTCATCTCATGCATTCTTCCCTAGCTTTCTTTGGGCCTCTGGACACCTTGTGCTGTCTCACATGTCTTCCTTATCCTCCACCCTGTCACCTCCCTCATTCCTTTGTCCTCTAGGCCTCATCTCAATCATCACTTCCTCCAGAAGCTGGATCTTTCTTGGCCCAGCCTGGCTCACTCTCCTTTAGCTGAGGACTCTTGGGCTTCTTTTCTTCAGAGCCCTGGTCTCTGCTACAAGTAGATGGCCACGCATCCCTGAGTGGCTCCCTCCTTCTCTGTTCTGTAAACTTCCTGAGGGCAGGGGACGAACCTGTTTTGCTAAGCTTTGTGTATCCAGCCTTTAGCCCAAGTGGCTAGGACATCACATGCGTGAGTGCCAGTGCCAAGACATGCTTGGCTTGGAGCTCTCCCACAATGTCCATCCTCCCACACAAAATACTTCTGGTCTTAAATATAGACCTTTGCCATTGTCTCCACCTTATGTAAAACACAAACGTAAGCTCCCCAAGGGCAGGGCTAATTGTCTGTTCACTTAATGTATCTCAAGCACCTGGAAGTGTGTGCCAGGTAGCAGGTGCTCTGAAATATTTGCTGAATTAATAAAGGTGTCTTGAGAAAACGATTTTCATTGAGCTGTGATATTCAGTTGTATGTGCAAACCCAGTTTCAGGACAAGTTCCCTCCCTTTCTTCCCTAACGTCCTACCTTCTAACTAGATTGCACTTTCAAGCCCCTCGCTTTAGAAACATTAACACTGCCCACAGGTAGGGCCTCAATACATATTTTATGAGAATCCAGAGCTGGGAAATATCAAGGAAGTGTCCCAACAGTATACACCTAGCAAATGGATGATCCAAGAATAGATTTCCCAAGGTGTCTCTGCTCCCAAGAGCAATCTAGAAATGGTTCAGAAATACATCAGCAGCGTGCGTTGAGCAAGCTCCAAGCAAGCATATCAGGTGAAATGTTTTCTTTTAAAAACTCAACAACTTTTTTGAAAGGACAGCATGTTAAGAAAGCATTTTTGCATTGTAAGTAGTAGTTTATGCGCATATATAAAAAAAGTGCTGCCTCATGCCTGAATCCTCCCCCCTCTGTTATTTTACAGGAGTGTCAACCCCCCCCCCCCCCCCCAACCCTTAAAGGTTTCTTGCAGTTGAACTTCTCAGTGGCCTCATTAAATAAAGGAGGCAGGAAGTCCAATATGTGGTGGCTAGGAGAACATTGAACTCATCCCCTCCCCTGAGCGAACTCAAATATACCCCTATATAGAGGGCAGTCACTCCAATAAGACAGCTGAGGGCTGAATGAACGGCTTCTGCACAACAAAGGGGAGAAAGAGACCAAATATAGAAGGCTGGGAAGCTTGCAGAAGCCCTTCGGCCTGACTGGGAAGCCAGTGAGCATCATTAAGCGCCCCCCCTCCCCCCCCAGGGCCCCCAGAGCACTACTCAGGTGCTTTGCCTATCTGCAAAATCTCAGGCATTCCCAGCTACATTGCCTGGAGCCTTTTGCCCCCTCACAAAGGGAGCAAGCAGGAACTGGACAGTCACCACACCCTTTTGGCCTCTCTTCCAGGAGCCACTCCCACTCCCTAGGCCAGTGCCCCAGGCACCATAAGTGCCTGCTCTGCTCCAACAGGCTTTTCAAAATGACCAGGCACATAAAGCCTCTCAGGACCACTTTCACTACAGCAAACAAAAGAGACTGTATAGAGAAGACTGGGGAGCTGTGGGAGCTCTCCATGGATTGTGGACATTCTCGGAGGTCAGAGGTGCTGGGAAGCACCATTATTTCCCTCACCCTCAACCCCCATAGGCTGGGTGGGGGCTCTACTCAGGTGCTCTGACCTACCTGTAAATTCGCTGCAGCCTGAACCCATCTCACCCTTCGGAACTAAGGAAACAGGCAGGATCAGTAAGGCGTTATTACACACACCTGTCCTTCCCACCTAACAACAAAGGGGAGAAAGAGACCAAATATAGAAGGCTGGGAAGACTGGGAAGCCAGTGAGCATCATTAAGGCCGCCCCCCCCAGGGCCCCCAGAGCACTACTCAGGTGCTTTGCCTATCTGCAAAATCTCAGGCATTCCCAGCTACATTGCCTGGAGCCTTTTGCCCCCTCACAAAGGGAGCAAGCAGGAACAGGACAGTCACCACACCCTTTTGGCCTCCCTTCCAGGAGCCACTCCCACCCCCTAGGCCAGTGCCCCAGGCACCATAAGTGCCTGCTCTGCTCCAACAGGCTTTTCAAAATGACCAGGCACATAAAGCCTCTCAGGACCACTTTCACTACAGCAAACAAAAGAGACTGTATAGAGAAGACTGGGGAGCTGTGGGAGCTCTCCATGGATTGTGGACATTCTCGGAGGTCAGAGGTGCTGGGAAGCACCATTATTTCCCTCCCCCTCAACCCCCATAGGGTGGGTGGGGGCTCTACTCCGGTGCTCTGACCTACCTGTAAGTTCGCTGCAGCCTGAACCCATCTCACCCTGCGGAAGGATCAGTAAGGCGTTATTACACACACCTGACCTTCCCACCTGGGGCCACTCTGGTTCGGTAGGCCAGTGCCCTGGATGCCTTAAGCCAGTGGTTCTCAACCTTCTGGCCCTTTAAATACAGTTCCTCATGTTGTGACCCAACCATAAAATTATTTTCATTGCTACTTCATAACTGTAATGTTGCTACTGTTATGAATCGTAATGTAAATATCTGATATGCAGGATGGTCTTAGGCGACCCCTGTGAAAGGGTCGTTTGACCACCAAAGGGGTCGCGACCCACAGGTTGAGAACCGCTGCCTTAAGCACCTGCTCAGCTCCTACTGGCCTGAAAAACCCACCTGGCACACATAGAGGCTGCCTTTACATAAGACCACATTTTAAAGACGGGAAAAGATAACTATTTTGTCTAATTCATATAAACAAACACAAAAAAATCAAACAAAATAAAGAGACAGGAGAATATCTTTCTCAAATGAATGAACAAGGAAAATCCCCATAAAAAAGCCCTAAGGAAATGAGAGTGGAATAGAGGAATTTAGGGAAAACTTCAACAAAGGGAAAGTATAGTAGAGAACCAAGCAGACCTGAATACAAGAACTGAAATGAAATATACACGAGAAGAAATCAACACCAGATTAGCTAATACAAAAGAATGGGTCAGTGGCCTGGAAGAGAGACTAGTGGAAATTAAGCAATCAGAACAGCAAAAAGAATTTTTAAAAAAAATGAGGATAGTTTAGGAGACCTCTGGGATAACATCAAACACTCAAACATTCACATTTTAGGGCTCCCAGAAGGAGAGAAAGGAACAGAAACTTTGTACAAAGAAATAATGGTTGAAAACTTTCCTAACCTGGGAAAGGAAAAATACATCCAGGTCCAGGAAGCACAGAGTTCCAAACAAGATGAACACAAAGAGATTCACACCAAGATATATTGTAATTAAAATGACAAAGTTAAAGAGACAATCCTGAAGAAAGCAAGTGGAAACCCCATAAGGCTATCAGCTGATTTCTCAGCAAGATTACAGGCCAGAAGGGAGTGAAAGCACATCTTTAAAGAGCTGAAAGAAAGGAACCTACAACCTAGAATAATTTATCTGGCAAGGTTATCATTCAGATTTGAAGGAGAGAGAAAGAGTTTTCTGCACAAACAAAAACTCAAAGGGTTCACCATTAAACCAGCTTTATAAGAAATGTTGAAGGGTCTTCTCAAAGTAGAAAAGGAAAGGTCATAACCAGAAATAAGAAACATGAGACAGGAAAAAAAAACAACATTGCAGCTAAAGCCAAATATTTAATAACCATAAAGAATAAGATATTTAAAAGGCTACTACAAATGTCAAAAGAAAAAAGTATCAAACTAAATTTAAACTATAATGAGTAGTGAGGAAATACACAACACCAAAGAGCTAAAACATGACAACAATAACATAAAGTGTTGGGGTGGTGGTATATGTAGTCCTTATAGAATATATTCAAACTTAAACACCTATAGATACAGAATAATACACATAAACCTCATAGTAACCACAAACCAAAAATCTACAAAGATATACAAAGAATAAAGAGAAAGGAACCCAAACAAAACGCTAAAGAAAACCAGTAAACTACAAGGGATGAGATCAATAGAAGATGAAAGGAACTAAGAGAACTAATAAAAACAACCTAAAAACAATTAACAAAATGGCAATAAGTACATATCCATCAGTAATTACTTTAAATGTAAACGGACTAAATGCTCCAATAAAAAGACAGAGGGTGGCTAAATGTATTAAAAAAACATGACAACTATATGCTGCTTATAAGAGACTCACTTCAAATAAAAAGACACATACCATCTGAAAATAAAGACATGGGAAAAGATAGTCCATGTAAAAATAAGTAAAAAGAAATCTGGGGAAGCAATACTCTTATCAGAGAAAATAGACTTTACAACAAAAAGAATACATAAAAAAGACAAAAAAGGGCTTTACATAATTATAAAGGGGTCAATTCAAGAAGAGAATATAACAATCATAAATACCTACACACTCAACATAGGAGCACCTAAATATATAAAGCAATTATTAATGGACATAAAGAGAGAAATCCACAGTAATTACAATAATAGTAGGGGATTTTAATACCTCACTTAAATCAATGGCTAGATTATCCAGACAGAAAATTAACAAGGAAATAATGGTCTTAAATGTCACATTACACCAGATT
>NW_005363542.1:1795529-1817516 GCF_000412655.1 Myotis brandtii | reverse complement strand
AGCCAAAGAAATATTGAGAAAGAACAAAGTGTGTGTGGCTGTGTGTGTGGGGGGATGGTATCATGCTCCCTGATATCAAACTATACTACAAAGCTACAATAATGAAAACAGTATGGTACTGCCATAAAAACACATATATAGATCAATGGCATAGAACAGAGAGCCCAGAAATAAATCCTCACTTGTATGATCAATTAGTCTAAGACAAAGGAGGCTAAGATATACAATGAGGTAAAGACAGGGTCTTTAATAAGTGGCATTGGGAAAACTGGACAGAAACATGCAAAAAATAAAATTAGACTACTTTCTTACATTAATACAAAAATAATCTCAAAATGGATTAAAGACTTAACTGAAAGACTCAAAACCATAAAACTCCTAGAAGAAAAATAGGTCTTAAACTCTGACATTGTTCTTAGCTATATCTTTTTGAATATGTCTCCTTTGGCAAGGACAACAAAAGAAAAATAAACAAAAGGAACTACATGAAACTAAAAAAGTTTTCACAGTGAAGGAAACCATCAACAAGACAAAAAGACAACCTACTGAATGGGAGAAGATATTCACAAATAATACATCCAATAAGGAATTAACATTCAAAATATATGAGGAACTCATACAATTTAACACCAAAAAAATAAAAAATCAATCCAATTTAAAAATGGGCAAAAGACTTGAATAGATATTTCTCTAAAGAGGACATACAGATGGCCAATAGACATATGAAAAGATGTTCAACATTGCTAATCATCAAGGAAATGCAAGTTACAACCACAATGAGATATCAACGTACACCTGTCAGAATGTTTATTATCCATAAATCAACAGACAGCAAGTGCTGGCAAGGATGTGGAGAAAGGGAACCCTCATGCATTGTTGGTGGGAATTCAGACTGGTGCAGTCACTGTGGAAAACAGTGTGGAGTTCCTCAAAAAATTAAAATAGAGCTGCCATAAGATCCAGCAATTCCATTTCTGGGTATTTAATCTGAAGAAAGCAAAACCACCAATTCAAAAAGATATATGCACCCCCATGTTTACTGCAGTATTGCTAGTAATAGCCAAGATGAATATACAAAGAATAAAGAGAAAGGAACCCAAACAAAACGCTAAAGAAAACCAGTAAACTACAAGGGATGAGATCAATAGAAGATGAAAGGAACTAAAGAGAACTATAAAAACAACCTAAAAACAATTAACAAAATGGCAATAAGTACATATCCATCAGTAATTACTTTAAATGTAAACGGACTAAATGCTCCAATAAAAAGACAGAGGGTGGCTAAATGTATTAAAAAAACATGACAACTATATGCTGCTTATAAGAGACTCACTTCAAATAAAAAGACACATACCATCTGAAAATAAAGACATGGGAAAAGATAGTCCATGTAAAAATAAGTAAAAAGAAATCTGGGGAAGCAATACTCTTATCAGAGAAAATAGACTTTACAACAAAAAGAATACATAAAAAAGACAAAAAAGGGCTTTACATAATTATAAAGGGGTCAATTCAAGAAGAGAATATAACAATCATAAATACCTACACACTCAACATAGGAGCACCTAAATATATAAAGCAATTATTAATGGACATAAAGAGAGAAATCCACAGTAATTACATAATAGTAGGCTACAAATGTCAAAAGAAAAAAGTATCAAACTAAATTTAAACTATAATGAGTAGTGAGGAAATATACAACACCAAAGAGCTAAAACATGACAACAATAACATAAAGTGTTGGGGTGGTGGTATATGTAGTCCTTATAGAATATATTCAAACTTAAACACCTATAGATACAGAATAATACACATAAACCTCATAGTAACCACAAACCAAAAATCTACAAAGATATACAAAGAATAAAGAGAAAGGAACCCAAACAAAACGCTAAAGAAAACCAGTAAACTACAAGGGATGAGATCAATAGAAGATGAAAGGAACTAAAGAGAACTATAAAAACAACCTAAAAACAATTAACAAAATGGCAATAAGTACATATCCATCAGTAATTACTTTAAATGTAAACGGACTAAATGCTCCAATAAAAAGACAGAGGGTGGCTAAATGTATTAAAAAAACATGACAACTATATGCTGCTTATAAGAGACTCACTTCAAATAAAAAGACACATACCATCTGAAAATAAAGACATGGGAAAAGATAGTCCATGTAAAAATAAGTAAAAAGAAATCTGGGGAAGCAATACTCTTATCAGAGAAAATAGACTTTACAACAAAAAGAATACATAAAAAAGACAAAAAAGGGCTTTACATAATTATAAAGGGGTCAATTCAAGAAGAGAATATAACAATCATAAATACCTACACACTCAACATAGGAGCACCTAAATATATAAAGCAATTATTAATGGACATAAAGAGAGAAATCCACAGTAATTACAATAATAGTAGGGGATTTTAATACCTCACTTAAATCAATGGCTAGATTATCCAGACAGAAAATTAACAAGGAAATAATGGTCTTAAATGTCACATTACACCAGATTAATTTAATAACCATTTTAAGAACATTTCATCCCCAAACTGCTAAATACACTTTTTTTTTCATGTGCAAATGGAATATTCTCCAGGATAGATCACATATTAGGCCACAAAACCAGCTTCAATAAATTCAAGAAGATTGCAATCATATCAAGCATCTTCTGACCACAATGGCATGAAACTGGAACTCAATTACAATAATAAAACTGGAAAAAACACAAACACGTGAAGACTAAACAACATTTTACTAAACAATCAATAGATCAAAGAGGAAATCAAAAACTATTTTGAAACATATGAAAATGGAACAACTAAATCTAAAATTTATATGGAACCACAAAAGACCCCGAATAGCCAAAGAAATATTGAGAAAGAACAAAGTGTGTGTGGCTGTGTGTGTGGGGGGATGGTATCATGCTCCCTGATATCAAACTATACTACAAAGCTACAATAATGAAAACAGTATGGTACTGCCATAAAAACACATATATAGATCAATGGCATAGAACAGAGAGCCCAGAAATAAATCCTCACTTGTATGATCAATTAGTCTAAGACAAAGGAGGCTAAGATATACAATGAGGTAAAGACAGGGTCTTTAATAAGTGGCATTGGGAAAACTGGACAGAAACATGCGAAAAATAAGATTAGACTACTTTCTTACATTAATACAAAAATAATCTCAAAATGGATTAAAGACTTAACTGAAAGACTCAAAACCATAAAACTCCTAGAAGAAAAATAGGTCTTAAACTCTGACATTGTTCTTAGCTATATCTTTTTGAATATGTCTCCTTTGGCAAGGACAACAAAAGAAAAGTAAACAAAAGGAACTACATGAAACTAAAAAAGTTTTCACAGTGAAGGAAACCATCAACAAGACAAAAAGACAACCTACTGAATGGGAGAAGATATTCACAAATAATACATCCAATAAGGAATTAACATTCAAAATATATGAGGAACTCATACAATTTAACACCAAAAAAATAAAAAATCAATCCAATTTAAAAATGGGCAAAGGACTTGAATAGATATTTCTCTAAAGAGGACATACAGATGGCCAATAGACATATGAAAAGATGTTCAACATTGCTAATCATCAAGGAAATGCAAGTTACAACCACAATGAGATATCAACGTACACCTGTCAGAATGTTTATTATCCATAAATCAACAGACAGCAAGTGCTGGCAAGGATGTGGAGAAAGGGAACCCTCATGCATTGTTGGTGGGAATTCAGACTGCTGCAGCCACTGTGGAAAACAGTGTGGAGTTCCTCAAAAAATTAAAATAGAGCTGCCATAAGATCCAGCAATTCCATTTCTGGGTATTTAATCTGAAGAAAGCAAAACCACCAATTCAAAAAGATATATGCACCCCCATGTTTACTGCAGTATTGCTAGTAATAGCCAAGATGAGGAAGCAGTCTAGATGTCCATCAATAGATGAATGGATAATAATATATATAATGAATATTATTCAGCAATAAAAAATAACAAAATATTGCCATTTGTGACAACAAAGGGGTGGATCTAGAGGGTATTGTGCTAAATTAAATAAGTCAGACAGAGAAAGATAAACACCATATGATTTCACTTATATGTAGAATCTTAAAAAACAAAACAAATGAATAAACAAAGCAAAACGGAAACAGTCCCATAGATGTAGAGAATAAGTTGATGGTTGCCAAAGGGAAGTGTGGTGGGAGAATGGAGAAAAGAGAATTTAGGGGCAAGAGGAAAAGAAACAGTGCATAAATATAGGAAAAACAAAAACAATCCCTCCCCTCAAATATTCAGTCATTGAATTCTCATAACAATCCTCTGAGGTTATACAATCATAATCGCCATGTCACAGATAAGTAAAATGAGGAACGGAGCATCTCTGCAGAGCAGAGCTGGGACTCAAACCTGTGCAGTGCTGTATTGTCTCTTCCCACTGTGTTGGAGGATTTCAATCATAACTATGTACTAAAATAACAAAAGGAAAATAAAGAAAAAAAGAAAGAGGAGGCACCGTATGCCACACAGGGCCACTTGGGGAAGCACCAGGGTTGGTCAGGAGGCAGAGGAAGTGAGGGGGAAATGTGGGCAAGAGCCTCTATTTTGGTTTCCCCGGGAGGAATGGACAAGACAGGGTAGCAGGCTTAGGGTTGGCTGCTTTGAACAATCCCGGTGGGCTCTGGAGTATAGGGGTTGTCGCTAGTTGTCTGGAGTCTGGCCTTGCGTTGACTAGTGCAGGAGGATATTCTGAGTATGAAAACCCAGTATGGGAGGTGGTGGGATGTGTGGGTTCTGGATTGCTGGGAAAAAAAAAAAAGTAAATAAGACAACTTGTCACCAGCAATCAGCGTCTGGTTTTAGATGTGGCTGGCGTGCCTTGTCGCTGTAACACGAGGGATGTCATAATTAAACTGCAAGACGTGGTGAGGGGTGTGGCTGTCATATATTCCCATACTTCTGGAGAAGTAGAAAACAAATGGTCTCAAATTTAGCAATGACATGTGGAAGAACAATTATTACGCACTTCTTAAAACTGTCTTATTCCAAAAATCCACATTTGGTTTTGGGGAATCACATTGGAGAACTGAAACACATTGGAAGGCTAGAAATAGGTCAACGTGATTGCAGAACAGCCTTTTCAGCAGTGTTGTCTGGCTCCTAATGGCTTCCGTTGGTCCCCCAATCAGGGAGCTTCTCTTCAGATGAATGCTATTCAGCTGGTTACCATGGCAATGATGGAATACTAGTTGTCATGGCGATGAAATGGAAATTTTTGGGGACCAGTTTCTTTAAAGGAGGTGCATTTATTAAGCCCTATACTTCCTTCTTTTCTTAAAACTTGACTGTATTGTGTAGTACTTTTAAAAGGGGTCCATTTTCAAACTCTACGATACAGTTCAGGATTTATATTATCTTCTCTTATCCTTAGATCACAATGCTTAAGTCTTTTATGATCAATTAGTCTAAGACAAAGGAGGCTAAGATATACAATGAGGTAAAGACAGGGTCTTTAATAAGTGGCATTGGGAAAACTGGACAGAAACATGCGAAAAATAAGATTAGACTACTTTCTTACATTAATACAAAAATAATCTCAAAATGGATTAAAGACTTAACTGAAAGACTCAAAACCATAAAGTCCCCAGAAGAAAAATAGGTCTTAAACTCTGACATTGTTCTTAGCTATATCTTTTTGAATATGTCTCCTTTGGCAAGGACAACAAAAGAAAAATAAACAAAAGGAACTACATGAAACTAAAAAAGTTTTCACAGTGAAGGAAACCATCAACAAGACAAAAAGACAACCTACTGAATGGGAGAAGATATTCACAAATAATACATCCAATAAGGAATTAACATTCAAAATATATGAGGAACTCATACAATTTAACACCAAAAAAATAAAAAATCAATCCAATTTAAAAATGGGCAAAGGACTTGAATAGATATTTCTCTAAAGAGGACATACAGATGGCCAATAGACATATGAAAAGATGTTCAACATTGCTAATCATCAAGGAAATGCAAGTTACAACCACAATGAGATATCAACGTACACCTGTCCGAATGTTTATTATCCATAAATCAACAGACAGCAAGTGCTGGCAAGGATGTGGAGAAAGGGAACCCTCATGCATTGTTGGTGGGAATTCAGACTGCTGCAGCCACTGTGGAAAACAGTGTGGAGTTCCTCAAAAAATTAAAATAGAGCTGCCATAAGATCCAGCAATTCCATTTCTGGGTATTTAATCTGAAGAAAGCAAAACCACTAATTCAAAAAGATATATGCACCCCCATGTTTACTGCAGTATTGCTAGTAATAGCCAAGATAAGGAAGCAGCCTAGATGTCCATCAATAGATGAATGGATAATAATATATATAATGAATATTATTCAGCAATAAAAAATAACAAAATATTGCCATTTGTGACAACAAAGGGGTGGATCTAGAGGGTATTGTGCTAAATTAAATAAGTCAGACAGAGAAAGATAAACACCATATGATTTCACTTATATGTAGAATCTTAAAAAACAAAACAAATGAATAAACAAAGCAAAACGGAAACAGTAGAGAACAAGTTGTAGATGTAGATGTAGAGAACAAGTTGATGGTTGCCAAAGGGAAGTGTGGTGGGAGAATGGAGAAAAGAGAATTTAGGGGCAAGAGGAAAAGAAACAGTGCACAATATAGGAAAGACAAAAAAGGGCTTTACATAATTATAAAGGGGTCAATTCAAGAAGAGAATATAACAATTATAAATATCTACACAGTCAACATAGGAGCACCTAAATATATAAAGCAATTATTAATGGACATAAAGAGAGAAATCCACAGTAATTACAATAATAGTAGGGGATTTTAATACCCCACTTAAATCAATGGCTAGATTATCCAGACAGAAAATTAACAAGGAAATAATGGTCTTAAATGTCACATTACACCAGATTAATTTAATAACCATTTTAAGAACATTTCATCCCCAAACTGCTAAATACACTTTTTTTTTCATGTGCAAATGGAATATTCTCCAGGATAGATCACATATTAGGCCACAAAACCAGCTTCACAGGG
This sequence comes from Myotis brandtii, assembly GCF_000412655.1. Lineage (NCBI taxonomy): Eukaryota > Metazoa > Chordata > Mammalia > Chiroptera > Vespertilionidae > Myotis > Myotis brandtii. The sequence goes on along the minus strand of NW_005363542.1, from coordinate 1,810,433 downwards.
TTGGTCAGGAGGCAGAGGAAGTGAGGGGGAAATGTGGGCAAGAGCCTCTATTTTGGTTTCCCCGGGAGGAATGGACAAGACAGGGTAGCAGGCTTAGGGTTGGCTGCTTTGAACAATCCCGGTGGGCTCTGGAGTATAGGGGTTGTCGCTAGTTGTCTGGAGTCTGGCCTTGCGTTGACTAGTGCAGGAGGATATTCTGAGTATGAAAACCCAGTATGGGAGGTGGTGGGATGTGTGGGTTCTGGATTGCTGGGAAAAAAAAAAAAGTAAATAAGACAACTTGTCACCAGCAATCAGCGTCTGGTTTTAGATGTGGCTGGCGTGCCTTGTCGCTGTAACACGAGGGATGTCATAATTAAACTGCAAGACGTGGTGAGGGGTGTGGCTGTCATATATTCCCATACTTCTGGAGAAGTAGAAAACAAATGGTCTCAAATTTAGCAATGACATGTGGAAGAACAATTATTACGCACTTCTTAAAACTGTCTTATTCCAAAAATCCACATTTGGTTTTGGGGAATCACATTGGAGAACTGAAACACATTGGAAGGCTAGAAATAGGTCAACGTGATTGCAGAACAGCCTTTTCAGCAGTGTTGTCTGGCTCCTAATGGCTTCCGTTGGTCCCCCAATCAGGGAGCTTCTCTTCAGATGAATGCTATTCAGCTGGTTACCATGGCAATGATGGAATACTAGTTGTCATGGCGATGAAATGGAAATTTTTGGGGACCAGTTTCTTTAAAGGAGGTGCATTTATTAAGCCCTATACTTCCTTCTTTTCTTAAAACTTGACTGTATTGTGTAGTACTTTTAAAAGGGGTCCATTTTCAAACTCTACGATACAGTTCAGGATTTATATTATCTTCTCTTATCCTTAGATCACAATGCTTAAGTCTTTTCAGTTCTGTGATGAGAATAGACACCCCCTACACAGTCTTTCATGGCTCATATTAAAGGATGACACTGCAGAAGCTGGGTTTCTTTTTACCACCCCAAAAGGGTTCCTACCAGATGCCATGGGATTCCTCCAAAGTGGTCTCAAATTTAGCAATGGCCTGTGGAAGTACAACTATGAAGTCAAATAGGGTCAAAATAAATATAATGGGCCTGCCTGGTGTGGTTGGGCATTGACCTATGAACCCAGGAGGTCAGGGTTTGATTCCCAGTCAGGGCACAAGAGAATTTAGGGGCAGGAGGAAAAGAAACAGTGCACAATATAGGAAAAACAAAAACAATCCCTCCCCTCAAATATTCAGTCATTGAATTCTCATAACAATCCTCTGAGGTTATACAATCATAATCGCCATGTCACAGGTAAGTAAAATGAGGAACGGAGCATCTCTGCAGAGCAGAGCCGGGACTCAAACCTGTGCAGTGCTGTATTGTCTCTTCCCACTGTGTTGGAGGATTTCAATCATAACTATGTACTAAAATAACAAAAGGAAAATAAAGAAAAGAAGAAAGAGGAGGCACCGTATGCCACACAGGGCCACTTGGGGAAGCACCAGGGTTGGTCAGGAGGCAGAGGAAGTGAGGGGGAAATTGTGGGCAAGAGCCTCTATTTTGGCTCCCACAGGGAGGAATGGACAAGGCAGGGTAGCAGGCTTAGGGTTGGCTGCTTTAAACAATTCCAGTGGGCTCTGGAGTATAGGGGTTGTCCTTAGTTGTCTGGAATCTGGCCTTGCGTTGACTAGTGCAGGAGGATATTCTGAGTATGAAAACGCAGTATGGGAGGTGGTGGTCTAAAATTTATATGGAACCACAAAAGACCCCGAATAGCCAAAGAAATATTGAGAAAGAACAAAGTGTGTGTGGCTGTGTGTGTGGGGGGATGGTATCATGCTCCCTGATATCAAACTATACTACAAAGCTACAATAATGAAAACAGTATGGTACTGCCATAAAAACACATATATAGATCAATGGCATAGAACAGAGAGCCCAGAAATAAATCCTCACTTGTATGATCAATTAGTCTAAGACAAAGGAGGCTAAGATATACAATGAGGTAAAGACAGGGTCTTTAATAAGTGGCATTGGGAAAACTGGACAGAAACATGCAAAAAATAAAATTAGACTACTTTCTTACATTAATACAAAAATAATCTCAAAATGGATTAAAGACTTAACTGAAAGACTCAAAACCATAAAACTCCTAGAAGAAAAATAGGTCTTAAACTCTGACATTGTTCTTAGCTATATCTTTTTGAATATGTCTCCTTTGGCAAGGACAACAAAAGAAAAATAAACAAAAGGAACTACATGAAACTAAAAAAGTTTTCACAGTGAAGGAAACCATCAACAAGACAAAAAGACAACCTACTGAATGGGAGAAGATATTCACAAATAATACATCCAATAAGGAATTAACATTCAAAATATATGAGGAACTCATACAATTTAACACCAAAAAAATAAAAAATCAATCCAATTTAAAAATGGGCAAAGGACTTGAATAGATATTTCTCTAAAGAGGACATACAGATGGCCAATAGACATATGAAAAGATGTTCAACATTGCTAATCATCAAGGAAATGCAAGTTACAACCACAATGAGATATCAACGTACACCTGTCAGAATGTTTATTATCCATAAATCAACAGACAGCAAGTGCTGGCAAGGATGTGGAGAAAGGGAACCCTCATGCATTGTTGGTGGGAATTCAGACTGGTGCAGTCACTGTGGAAAACAGTGTGGAGTTCCTCAAAAAATTAAAATAGAGCTGCCATAAGACCCAGCAATTCCATTTCTGGGTATTTAATCTGAAGAAAGCAAAACCACTAATTCAAAAAGATATATGCACCCCCATGTTTACTGCAGTATTGCTAGTAATAGCCAAGATAAGGAAGCAGCCTAGATGTCCATCAATAGATGAATGGATAATAATATATATAATGAATATTATTCAGCAATAAAAAATAACAAAATATTGCCATTTGTGACAACAAAGGGGTGGATCTAGAGGGTATTGTGCTAAATTAAATAAGTCAGACAGAGAAAGATAAACACCATATGATTTCACTTATATGTAGAATCTTAAAAAACAAAACAAATGAATAAACAAAGCAAAACGGAAACAGTCCCATAGATGTAGAGAATAAGTTGATGGTTGCCAAAGGGAAGTGTGGTGGGAGAATGGAGAAAAGAGAATTTAGGGGCAAGAGGAAAAGAAACAGTGCATAAATATAGGAAAAACAAAAACAATCCCTCCCCTCAAATATTCAGTCATTGAATTCTCATAACAATCCTCTGAGGTTATACAATCATAATCGCCATGTCACAGGTAAGTAAAATGAGGAACGGAGCATCTCTGCAGAGCAGAGCCGGGACTCAAACCTGTGCAGTGCTGTATTGTCTCTTCCCACTGTGTTGGAGGATTTCAATCATAACTATGTACTAAAATAACAAAAGGAAAATAAAGAAAAAAAGAAAGAGGAGGCACCGTATGCCACACAGGGCCACTTGGGGAAGCACCAGGGTTGGTCAGGAGGCAGAGGAAGTGAGGGGGAAATTGTGGGCAAGAGCCTCTATTTTGGCTCCCACAGGGAGGAATGGACAAGGCAGGGTAGCAGGCTTAGGGTTGGCTGCTTTGAACAATCCCGGTGGGCTCTGGAGTATAGGGGTTGTCGCTAGTTGTCTGGAGTCTGGCCTTGCGTTGACTAGTGCAGGAGGATATTCTGAGTATGAAAACCCAGTATGGGAGGTGGTGGGATGTGTGGGTTCTGGATTGCTGGGAAAAAAAAAAAAAGTAAATAAGACAACTTGTCACCAGCAATCAACGTTTGGTTTTAGATGTGGCTGGCGTGCCTTGTCGCTGTAACACGAGGGATGTCATAATTAAACTGCAAGACGTGGTGAGGGGTGTGGCTGTCATATATTCCCATACTTCTGGAGAAGTAGAAAACAAATGGTCTCAAATTTAGCAATGACATGTGGAAGAACAATTATTACGCACTTCTTAAAACTGTCTTATTCCAAAAATCCACATTTGGTTTTGGGGAATCACATTGGAGAACTGAAACACATTGGAAGGCTAGAAATAGGTCAACGTGATTGCAGAACAGCCTTTTCAGCAGTGTTGTCTGGCTCCTAATGGCTTCCGTTGGTCCCCCAATCAGGGAGCTTCTCTTCAGATGAATGCTATTCAGCTGGTTACCATGGCAATGATGGAGTACTAGTTGTCATGGCGATGAAATGGAAATTTTTGGGGACCAGTTTCTTTAAAGGAGGTGCATTTATTAAGCCCTATACTTCCTTCTTTTCTTAAAACTTGACTGTATTGTGTAGTACTTTTAAAAGGGGTCCATTTTCAAACTCTACGATACAGTTCAGGATTTATATTATCTTCTCTTATCCTTAGATCACAATGCTTAAGTCTTTTCAGTTCTGTGATGAGAATAGACACCCCCTACACAGTCTTTCATGGCTCATATTAAAGGATGACACTGCAGAAGCTGGGTTTCTTTTTACCACCCCAAAAGGGTTCCTGCCAGATGCCATGGGATTCCTCCAAAGTGGTCTCAAATTTAGCAATGGCCTGTGGAAGTACAACTATGAAGTCAAATAGGGTCAAAATAAATATAATGGGCCTGCCTGGTGTGGTTGGGCATTGACCTATGAACCCAGGAGGTCAGGGTTTGATTCCCAGTCAGGGCACATACCTGGGTTGTGGGCTCAATCCCCAGTATGGGGCGTGCAGGAGGCAGCCGATCAATGATTCTCTCTCATCATTGTGTTTCTGTCTCTCTCTCCCTCTCCCTTTCTTTCTGAAATCAATAAAAATATATTTAAAATAAAATAAATATGATGGGCTGTAAGTAATAAAGGAGACCCTTCTCCCCAGCTTTACTGAGGTAAAATTGATAAATAAAAATTATATATATTTAGATGTACAATGTGATGATTTGATACATGGATCCATTGAGAAATGATTACCAAAGTCAAGCTAATTAACATATCTATCACCTCACATAGTCCCCCCCCGTTTTTTTGTGGTGAGAACACTTAATATCTACTCATTTAGCAAATTTCAAGTGTGTAATACATTAAACTATAGCCACTGTGCTGTACATTAGATCCCCAGAACTTATTCATCTTATAACTGAAAATTCGTACCCTTTGACCAATGTCTCCCCATTTCCTCCACCCCCCAGCCCCTGGCGATCACCATTCCACTCCGCTTCTGTGAGTTCCACTCTTTAGATTCCATATAATATAAAGAAGACTTTTATCGATTCAACCCTATCACCTATTCCTCGCTGATGTCCTTGTTTGACCAAATCCTTTTGAGAGGCAGCAACGCCTAGCTGGTTTTTGTTTTGTTTTGTTTTTTAATGTCTGTTCTTATTTATTTGTTTCTCTTGGAAAATCTCACGTTGGACTCAGACTGAGAGGTAGAAGCTCTCAGAGAGGACAGCCTACGTCTCTTGGCAATCTGTTTCTGGCGTTTTTCTCTGGCCTCCTTCATTCTCTTAGCCCAAAGTTTAGCATATTCTGTGGCCTCTTCCACATTTTTCTTAGTAACATAGTTTCTTCAGAGCAATACAACAACGTTTGTGTTTCAGGACATGTGGAGAAATAAGACGTTGAATCTCAGTGCTTTGGTCCTAGCTTTCTTACCTTCTTTGTTTGGGGCGTTCTTACAGCATAATGGCAGACATCATCTCCTTTAGAGAGAGAGAGTGAAAAGTTTGTGGATTCTGCTAGCTCTTTTGGGCCCTGGCGACAAGACACAGTAGTTTCAGTGGGACCAGGAATATCTTTCTTCCCTTTTTTTACAATGACCAAGTTGAGAACACTGAGATTGGCATCCACAATGCAGCTCCAAACAGATTTGCACTCTCTTTCCACAGTCCTCCTTGGTCTACAACAGAAATGCTCCTGACTCAGTAGCAGGCGGGCACGGGCATGGGTCAAGGCACCTGCTTCATGGGGAACCTTGTTTGTCCTTCTCACTACTGAGTCGAACCACGTAACCCCTCCGTTCTTCACCCAGAGCATCAGCAGCAACTTCTGTGGCCATACGCGTCTCACAAAAGGTACCGAGTTTCATTCATCATCCACCTCAATGAGTTTCTGACAGTCAGTGGCTGGGGGAGAGATGCTCAGCTTCATCTCGAGGCAGTCAACTGGTTCTGAGGTGCCATGGAAAAGAGCAAGCCTGGCTCTTTCTCCGTCTTGGTGCAGATGGAGCTTTCATTTCTCTTTGCTTAGAGCAGTAGTTCTCAACCTTCCTAATGCCACAACCCTTTAATACAGTTCCTCATGTTGTGGTGACCCCCAACCATAAAATTATTTTAGTTGCTACTTCATAACTGTAATTTTGCTACTGTTATGAATTGTAATGTAAATATCTGATATGCAGGATGTATTTTCATTGTTACAAATTGAACATAATTTAAGCATAGTGATTAATCACAAAAACAATATGTAATTATATATGTGTTTTCCGATGGTCTTAAGCGACCCCTGTGAAAGGGTCGTTCGACCTCCAAAGGGGTTGCAACCCACAGGTTGAGAACCGCTGGCTTAGAATCTATCATATGGGTCATCGATGGGAAACGTTTGTTGTTCACATGTTTCATAGATGTGCTGAAGCTTTTTCTTGCCTGTTCCCAATAAACTAATTTAGCTGCTCATTTTTTGAGGCTCTCAAAAAGTGGGAGTGGTTATATTAACCATTTGGCTCAATTTGGGGTTGATTAGGGAATTTAGAGATAATATATTGGAACAAATCTGACTTTATGGACCTGTCGATTTTTGTGATTACTTTTGGTATATGAACATGAACTCTGAGGAAAAAGCTTTTTTTTTGGTGTTTTTTTATATTGAAAATTTGTTACTATAGAATTTTTACATGTTATTTATGAAAACGATTTCAAGCTGTATTGTGCAGGAAAATTCCCTAGAGAGTCTATACAACGCAGGTTCCAGGACCCCATTCCAGACCTATTGGTGTTTTGGGTGGAGACTGAGTTTGTATTATACACAGATATCCCAGGTGATCTTGAGGCAGTCTGTGGTCCAAATAACATTAAGTAACTGAAGTGGGAGGAAAGTGTTTACTGGAATGAAAAAAAAGAATCTCTCATGTTCCATGCTTTTCTCTTGCAAAGAAAAGTACAGCACCAACATTAGCTTGAATTAGAGTACAATAATAACCATGCAAGAATACAGGTCATTCTGAAAATCACAGATCTGGCAGAGACTTTGGGAAATCATCAATTCCTCTGGATTTTGAAAGTAAACTATGCAAGTAACATGGGGAAGCACAAACACTCAAAGTGGAGTGGGGATTGGAGAGTGCCAAGGAGGGTCCAAAGCCCTTTCTTAGATTGACTGGGCATCTGCTGGTTTTCCAACCTCAATGACATTCTATCTCTCCCCTCTATATATTAAAATAATACTTTAATTTTTCTTTTATTGCAAAATGAGTAAATTGCCATCAATACTCAAAAAACAAAATAAAACACATATAAGCAGAAAGGGAAAGCAAGCAATCACGTGTAATCTCACCATCTGAAGATAGTTACTGGTAATAATTTGGTGTCTATAGTATTCTAAACTCTTGCTAGAGACAGAACCCCAGCTGAAACTACTTTGCATTAAAAAAAAAAAAAGAAAGGTATTGGCTTATGAACCTGGTAAATCCAGGGTTATACCGTATTTAGTTTTAGGCTTGTCTACATTCAAGGGCTCATACAATGCCATCAAATTTGGTTCCTGTCACTTCTTTTTTTCCCCGGTGTCTCTTTTCCTCTCTGTTGGCACTGTTCTCAGGCAGGCTCTCTGATGATGGCCCCCACAGTTCCGGGCTTACATCTGATTGGCTTAGTCGCCTCAGGGAAAAGAGAGAAACTATTTTCCATAAGTAAAATACATGCTCCAAGACTGATCCTAATTTGGCCCATTTTGGGCCTTGTGCCTGCCCTCAAATCATTTAATCTTGTGAGAGGAATAAAAAAGTGAGTGGGCAGGATTAGGTCCTTCTACCATTTACACATTCAACTCATGTATGTCAGCTCCCCACCCCATCTACAAATCTTCTGTACCCCTTAGGAGACAATGCGCCCTCCGCACTCTGGAACACAAGCCCCGCATGAGCTGGCCCTTGGCTCACTTTCCTGCTTCACGTCCTCTATTCTTTGCCTTTTCACTCTGCTCCAGTCAACGCTGGGTTTCTTGCTGTTTCTCAAACATTTCAAGCATGTTCCCCACTCAGGGCCTCTGTACCTGCTCTCTCTGCTTAAGGAAATTCTTAGAAATAGATGTCAGTGTGGTTTGTCTTCTCACCTCACTAAGTCTTTGTTCAAAGAGGCTTTCCACGATCCCCAACTCAGAGCAGTACCCCTTGCCACTCTCTGCCCTGCTTTCCTCTACCATGGCCCTTACACTGGCCACAATTAGGCAATAAAAATCCTATGACCACTTATAGTTATAAACACGTCCGTGATCCAGTCATTTATCATTTCAAGTCCCATGATATAAATAATATAAACTTAAAATTTAATGCGACTTAGCATTCTCCTTCCCAGCTCCAGCTGGGATCTCTCTTCTGGCTGTTTGTTTACTACTTGCTCAGCACTTAGGAATCCAGCTCTATGTTTTCAAGGTTCTGCTCTTGCCTCCAGGCAATCCTGGGACCAAGACATCGGATGACACCAGCTCAGCCTTCTCTTTTGCATGCAGCTTGGCCCACATCATGCATCCCTGGTCCTGCCAGACTCTGGGAGTACAGCTGGCTGTGCTGCCACCACTTGTCACCGCCTCCATCAGCACCTACCCAACCTGGCTATGCCTCACCCTAAAGATCTCACAAGGAAGTCAACCCACTTCATTGTATCCCTCAACTGCAGGGGACATATGTCAAACGTTATGGGGGTTTCCATTGATGCCCTACTCACTAGAGTTGAGGTGAGGACCAGGCACCTCCTATCTTCTCCTTGGAGGGGAGCTCATAGCACACACACTTCTCTCCAGAAATCCTCTTCATAAACCATTCTCCTGATATCCATAGTCTACATCACTGGAGGAGAGTGAGGTATTCGCCAGCTTTTAGTGAAATCCTTTGAAAATTTGCATGTTGATTTGGTTTTGTACATTAGAATATGATGTTTTGGTCCTTAAGCAGAGCTTCCATTTTTATAACCTGTTACATAGTGGTAAATGCTATATGAAGAAAACAAAGCAGCGTAATGGAATAAAGGGGCATTGGGAAACTGCTGTTTTATTTTCCTGCAGAATAAAAACAATTTTACATGTATTTAATTTTAAAAAGGTAATATAGTCACATGAATCAGACATGAAAATTTATTTATTTATTTATTTATTTTGAGTGACATGATCATGTTTGTTTTTAGCAACAACCACTTGAGCAGCAGTGTGGAGGCTGATTTTGAGAGGGACAAGGCTGAAGTCTGAGAGATCAGTTAGGAGGCACTTTAAAAAACATTATTTATTTATTTATGAGAGAGAGAGAGAGAGAAAGAGAGAGAGAGAGAGGGAGAGAGAGAGAGAGAGAGAGAGAGAGACGAAAATTTATTAAAAAGTACTCCCCCAAAGTCTCCTTTCCATCTCAGTTCCCTATTCACCACTATCTGCCTAGGAAACCTCTGTAAATAGGTTTTGTTTTTTTTTGTATCCTTATATAGTTTCTTGATATAAACAAGCAAACAGAAGCATACATTCTTATTTTAAGCCCTCCTTGCACAGATGGTAGTACACCACATACACTGCTTTGCACTTTGCTTTTTACATAATTGTGTATCTTGGAGAGCTTCCCATGTGAGGACTTGGAGATCTTCCTCATTCTTTTGTATAGCTGCAAAGCAATAGTCCAGTGTATGAATGTTCTATAATTTATTTAACCTGCCCCCTGTTGATAAACATTGAGTTTGTCTGCAATCTTTTGTTATTCCAGATATTGTAATGAATAACTCGATGCATATATCATTTCCCTGCGTGTGAATGCATCTCGAGGATAACTTTGTAGAGGTGGGATTACTGGGCCAAAGGGAATACGTGTTTGTGATTTGGATCACTGTCGCCAAATTGCCCTGCACCCGCTCAGCCTGTATCCAGGGTGTTAACTCTGCAGAGCTGACATTTGAGCAGCAAGCTGAATATCAGAATGGGGCCATCCAGGTGAAAATCTGAGGGAAGATCACTCTAGGTCAGCGGTTCTCAACCTGTGGGTCGCGACCCCTTTGGCGGTCGAACGATTCATAACAGTAGCAACATTACAGTTATGAAGTAGCAACGAAAATAATTTTATGGTTGGGTCACAACGTGAGGAACTGTATTTCAAGGGCCAGAAGGTTGAGAACGATTGCTCTAGGTGGAGGGAGATAGGGTAAAGGTCTGAGGCAGAAACCAGCTCAACATGTTGGAGAGATGCAAAACTGCCAGTATGGTGGGTGTGTCATGAGGGGGACAGAACAAGAGGAGGTAGAAGGGTTTAGCAGAAGCCGGATCATGTTGACCCAGGTTGGGAGTTTGGATTTTATTCCAAGTGGCATGGGAAATCATCATAGGGGGTTTAAGTGGGGAACGAGGTGATGTGCTGTCCATTGTAGAAGATTATTGATGGCTTTAAAAAAAAAGTCTTTGTCTGTCTTGGTCAACAGAGCAGACTGAATCCTAAGTGCAACATAAACATCCATCCTTAAAGCCTCTTCTCAGCAAAGATCTAAGAAAATGCCCAGGGGATAGAAGGCAAGCAGACTTGGTGAGGTGCTAAGAGCTAAGTCACACCACAGATCCATATCATTCAGTGTTAAAAATAAAGGAAAAAGAAAGGAAAAGGATGCCTATAGGGAAGGCCTAGAACCATTCTGAATTCTATCTCGCCTCCAGCTGCATGCAGATGTTTTTATCATTCACTCCCTGAGTCCTAGGTTCCCTAGCTTGGGAATATGACCCAAATTATCCGGTTGTGGGGAGCTGATTTGGACTTGATCATACATAGTTCTTCCCTTCGGTTTCCATAGCCATGATATAACGACAGAGAGACAAATAGAAAAGTTAATGTTAACTTAATATGTATTTTGCATAGTTTCACATAACATTACATTTTAAGTCAACTCTCAACTCTCTAGGATTTTCCCTGGGAATATATGGAAATAAGAAAATAACTTCTTCTGTCCTGACAGTTGAACAAAATAGCAATTAATCACCACCAAGTCAATGCCAAGGGGAGAGGTGCCAGGCCCAGTTATGGGATATGCGTTTTTATGGAAATGCTGACTTATTCTTCAGTTGTTTGGACATCTCAGTCAAGTGCCAAGTGCCTCTGTTTGTGTCAGGGCTGCCCATTTTAGACGTGCTACTTGGGAGGGCACTGCTGTCTCTGCCCTGGGTCTGCTCTGAGAGCAGGGACTTTGTTCAGTGCTGTGCTTTGGGCATAACTCTCAAAGGCCAGCAGCTACTCATCTGTAGTGGCCTCTCTGCCACGCTGCGTATTGATACTGGATGGAGCCAGACAACCTCTGTAGCCCCCAAGATACTTAGAAACAAGAAGGAACCTCTAGGGGAGGAATGAGAACCTGGAAGGGCATCGATGGGCCTTTGGAAATTCTACTGTGACGGGCAGTTGGGGGTTTGAACTCAGGCAATTTAATTCTAAGAGTGCAATAAGGATGAATTGCACCATCAAATTGGGTGGCTTAACAATTGCCTTCTCTCTTCATTGTGACCAGTATTTTCACGTCTAGAACTTCCTGGTAATTATTTTATAGAAACTTTTCCCATCATACTGAATTGTCAAAACTCAATGATAATATCTTCATTCTAAATATATTTTTCAATTCCAGTAGACTTTTAAAACTCGTGGCCTGCATTTGACCTACATATGAATTCCTATTTCGAAATATCATTTATTTAATGCAAATTATTCCCAGAGCACACTGGTGATTTTCTTTGGGCACATAATCAGATACATTTGAACCTCTTTTTTCCCACATAGGTCACTGGGGACTTTATTAACATGCTCTCATTCCCAACAAGCTATATTATAACCTTTTATTTTTCCAAGTAGAGATTTATGAACTATTATGGTCATTTTACTTATTCATTTTGGCCAGGTGTTCTATTTATTCAATAAGCATTTGTTGTCATGTATTTTGCTTCACACCATGCTAAACAAGTTTTCCTCATTTTTTGTCATCTTTATTTTTTTTCTTACTACTTTACTTTATCACCCAAGGATATTTTTCCATTGACTTTTAGAGAGGGTAGAAGTGAGAGGGATAGATAGAGAGAAATATCGATGTGAGAGAAACACATCAACTGGTTGCCTCCTGCATGAGCCCCCTACCAGAGAATGGGCCGGAGAGGAGCCTGCAACCGAGGTATGTGCCCTTGACCGGATTCAAACCCGGGACCCTTTGGTCCGCAGGCCGACGCTCCAGCCACTGAGTCAAACTGGCTAGGGCCTTAATTTATTTACTTTTTTAAAATAAAAATATGCAAATACCTCCAAGATAAAATGAAATAACTTTCTCCCACTGTTTTACTCCTAAATGCTAAAGTGATTAAACCAAATAAAGCAAGAATAAGTTTTGGCTGTGTCTTTCCTAAGCCACCTTCTCTGGAGGTAGCAAATGGCATGCTCACAGCCCTCTGAGGAGAAAGGTGCCATTTCCCAGCTGTTGTGGGCTGCAGAATTTGGGGAATTCTTCCTGGTGAAATAGCGTGGCCTGGACTAGAGCTTACCTTTTTAACATTTAGGGTTCTATGCACTCTACCCTCAAGAACAACTGTTTTAGCTTTATAGGCTTCCCTTGCTATCTGAAAGTAGAGTTTCCATAAAACCTTTTGTAAGCCAAAATGGCATAAAGAAGCAATTGCCATTAATTCATATGGAAGTTTTTTTGAGAGTTCCCAGACACAAAACCCAATGCTTACATTTTTATTTTGTGTACCACAATCAAAAGGCTGATTACATCCAGTTTTACACCAAGATTACTCCCTTTTTAGCTCTATAAGGCCTTTCTGATATCTTGGGACACATCTTGCTTTAGGCCACACAAAGTAAATTGAGATAAAGCAGAGATACAAGGTTTAATGCTGAGATGCTGAGTGGACTGCCAGGAGGAAGGTTGGCAGGGCCCCTGTCACTGCCCCTCCAGGTACACACTGCCCCTATAACAGCTCACTGCAAAACAAATGCCATTTTTGCTTTCCACCTTTTCTGTTAAAAGTGAAAATCCTCTTCAGGTTACTCTCAGTTAGCAAAAACAGGTACTAATGTAGGTCTTTCATAAAAGTGAAGTGGTGTAACAAGCTTTTGGAAAGTGGGGGATACCTGTATTGGGAAGAAAATTCTCTCAGTATGTGCACCAGTTAGGTCTTTCAGTTGCAAGCAACAGAAACCAACTCTGACTGATTTATCCAGAAAGGGTTTTGTTAGGAGGCTAAAGGAGGAACTTTAAAGTTTAAAGGTGGTGATTTGAAGACAGACATTTACCTCTCTGCTGCCTCCCAATAGCTCTCTAAATGACAATAAAGGGCATAAAAAAAGACATAAACCCACATGTTAAAGGGAATAAGAGAGGTAATATCAGGAGGCACACACACACACACACACACACACACATCCCTTGATATTCAGCCAAGTCCCAGCTCTCCAGCAACTCGTGTGAAGAACTAAACTTGATAAACTGGCTGTTTCTTTTTTTAAATAAATTTTTATTGATTTCAGAGAGGGAGAGGAAGAGAGAGATAGGAACATCAATGATGAGAGAGAATCATTGATCTGCTGCCTCCTGCACACTCCCCCACTGGGGATCGAGCCCAAAACCTGGACATGTGCCCTGACTGGGAATTGAACCATGACCTCCTGGTTCATAGGTCAATTCTCAATCACTGAGCCACACTGGCCGGGTCTGGCTGTTTATTTTTATTATTGCAGAAGGCGCGTTTCTATCTACTATGTAGAAAGAGATAAAAAAGCTACTGGAGAATGATAAACCTCACTATGATTATTTCCCAAAGATACCTTGACCATATTTTTCAAAACCCAAATGGGGATATATGGCCTGTGGGATGGAATTTGCTGGGTTTTGGCTCCCAGGACCTTTTTGGGACTTTAGATCAAGCTTGGGGAATTTTCCACTGCAGGAGTCCCAAGTACCCAAGGTAGAAGGCAGAAAATTCCTTTTCCCTGCCTTCCTCATATTCTTCCAGGGTTGGCTGGCATAAGAACAGTGGGAGTTAACAGGTAGACACACGCCCATGGACTCTGATTCAGGAGGGAGGGATGTAGGTGCACTTGGAGGGCGGAGGCTCTTGGACTTGAGGGTGGTAGTGAGGGAGGTGCAGGGCAGTGGAGTCTTTCCGGGAATAATCCTGTATGATTTGGGCATTTGTTCCTGTGTGGCAGCCTCGAAATCCATCTTCCTGATCTTGCCTGCTTTCAGGCAGGCCTTCCAGTCAATGGCTTAGTTCAAAGTCATTCCATCATGTTTTGGGGAAACATGTCCTTTAAGAGGTGGGTTTTACTTTACTTTTTGTTCATTTACTTGTTCACATTTAAAGATTTTTGCATACCATACCCAAAGTTTAATCAGGAATACTATCTAATAAAGAGGGAATATGCTAATTGACCCTCACACCGTCGCAAAAGATGATGGCACCCACAGCCAATAAGGAGGGAACATGCTAATTGACTGCCACGCCCTCAAAGATGGCAGCACCCACAGCCAATAAGGAGGGAATACGCTAATTGACCGTCACACCTTGAAAAGATGGCAGCACCCACAGCCACAAGATGGCAGCGCCCAGTCCCCTCAGCCCTGCAGTGGGGTTAGTGAGGATGACCAAACGACAGAACAGCAGGCTGCGTGGGGTGACCAGGCCAGTGGGGGGGGCCATGAGGGGCAACCAGGCCTGCGGGGGGCAGTTG
>NW_005363542.1:1793313-1795504 GCF_000412655.1 Myotis brandtii | reverse complement strand
GGAGGGGGGGCAGTTAGGGGCGATCAGGCTGGCAGGGGCAGGTAGTTAGGGGCAACCAGGCAGGCAGGCAGGTGAGCGATTAGGAGCCAGCAGTCCAGGATTGTGAGAGGGATGTTCCACTGCCGGTTTAGGCCCGATCCCCCCCCGTGCACAAATTTTGTGCACTGGGCCTCTAGTACTAAAATAAGTGTGCTACTGTAATAGAATTCTACATAGCAGTGAAAGTGGAAAAAAAACCCTATTGTTATATATCATATGAACAATTCTCAGACGTAAATTTCAACAAAAGAAGCTGACACATATCAACATACTGTCAATCTATTTATAACAGGTTATAATGAGGCCCTTGCCAGCTAGCTCAGTTGGGTAGAGCATCCTTCCAATAACACCAAGGTTGCTGGTTTCATCCCCAGTCAGGACACATACAAGAATTAATCACCGTATGCATAAATAAGTGGAACAAAAAATCAATTTCTCTCTCTTTCTCTCTTTTTAAAATCAATCAATAAAAAAAAGAAAGTTATAATGACAGGGCAGCGGTTCTCAACCTGTGGGTCGCGACCCCTTTGGGGTCAAACGACCCTTTCACAGGGGTTGCCTAAGACCATCGGAAAACACATATATAATTACATATTGTTTCTGTGATTAATCACTATGCTTTAATTATGCTCAATTTGTAACAATGAAATTGGGGGTCACCACAACATGAGGAACTGTATTAAAGGGTGGCGGCATTAGGAAGGTTGAGAACCACTGTGACAGGGGAGACCCAACCTGTTATTCATCAGGATATTGATGAACTTGGGAGAGGCACAAGCCTAGCTTCTGGGATGCTGATAATGTGTTATTTCTTGATCCAGGTGGTGGATATATTACTGTTTTACTTTGTGAAAACTGTTGTACCAATGATTTGTGTACTTTTCTGTATGTATTTTAACATCAATGAAGTTTTCCCTCGCCTTAATTACATGTTATTTTTTACTCCACATCTCTTATCAATATTCATTCCAGCACATTGCTGATACAGTTTAATAAAACCATTTATGATGTATTGCTAAGTCCTCCAAGAATTAGCTTTTTTGATTTCTTTTTTTTTTTTTTAGTTTGAGAAAAAAAGTACCAATATCAATACATGGGGGGATTCTAAACATATTCTATACCCAAGGATTGCATTTCAATTTATTCAAATGAAACTAAAGATCAGCTTGACAAGGTTTACTATGCCAGGGTCCTTAAAAAAAAGATTTCAAGGGGGCTGGAGGGATTGAGCAAAAAAGAAAAAATAAAGACAGAGAACTCAAGGACAACAGTGTGGAGATGGAGGAGGGTATAAATGCTAGGAAAGAAAATAAGGAATAAAAAAATAAAATCAGCACATAAAAAAAAAGCTTGAAAGAAAAGACTTCAAGCTGGTGAGTGCTTAGGACTGCGCTCTCTCAACCTCTGCATGAAGACTCCCCCAATCCCTTTTCCCTATCTACACAGGAGTCTCTCCAACTGTAACTCTGAAAACCTGGCCTCATGGTCATGGGTCTGTGAAGAAGCCTCATTTCAAATTCACAAACAAAAATGAAAAGAGATAACTTAAAAAAAAAAGGTAGTTTCACATTATTTAATGCAACTCAGCTCTCTCAGGGGGTGAACAGTGATTAGAAAAAAAAAAAAAAAAAAAGGAAAGGAATGAAAACACCACGGAGAATCACACCAAATCAGAAGCAGACAAAGGCAGCCAGAACTATCTTATTTATTATAAAGATACACCGTGAAGAACAGACCTGACTGTATACGGAAGCCTGGAATGGTACATGCCAAAATGTACAGTACTATACATAAAAGTGCATTGTCACAACAACAACAAAACATATTTTTTTCTCCCAGACCTGTAAAAGCATCCCCCTTCATTTTCACCTCAGAGCCAAGGGAATGTAATGATAAGAGGCAGCACAGAGAGCAAAGGCAAACAGGAGGGTGTCGGTGGCAAGTGGCAGGGGTGTGGAGAGGGAAGGGTGGGAAGGGAGGGTGCAGGGAGAGTGACTGCGGGGAAGGCACAGTCACAAGGAAAACGAGAGTCTGATGACAAGGATGCAAGAGGGGACAATACTGAGCACTCGAGGCACAGGAAGGTGGGGATGGAGGAGCTGGGAGAGAGTGGAGGAAGTTTCAACACTCAAATAGGCAGTAAAAATTGGAG
>NW_005363542.1:1773223-1793141 GCF_000412655.1 Myotis brandtii | reverse complement strand
GTACAGAGCCAGGCTAAAACTCCTAAAATAGAAAGGCACTTTCACATGTACATACTACAGATGTACATTGACACAATTAGGTAACAGTCACAAGCAGGAAGCTACCAGTACTGCAATTGATCAAATGGACAGGAAAGGACAACACTGATTTAATTAAGTGGGCAGGAGCTACCCTTGAGCCCCTAGGTAAATAGCAGTCTCTCCTGTTACACAGCCACTCACTATAAACAGCTATAATAACCGTCACACGACACACTGAACTTGGATGAATGCTCTAAGGGGGCATTCACAAATGCACGGTTTCTATATTTTCTTTTACTAAACAGCTTCTATAAGCATTATGGAACCCAGTACAATTATTTAAACATACAAAATTCCCTACGTAATTTAAAGATACAGGTACCCATCTCGATTATGCCACGTAGACTATTTTTTAAAAAGTATACCAGGGTGAGTGACAGCTCCATTTCCAGTTTGTTTTACTGATCTGAACAAAGCTGTGCCAACCACCCTGCACCCAGCCTCACACCCCAGCCCAGCTGGTGGTCAGGTTTTCAGTTCAAGGGGTGATTCCATAGGAGCTCTATTTACACATGGATAAAGCCTTCACTTGAAAGCCGCTCATGGCTCGGGGCCTCTGCGGTGGGTTACTCAGAGCAAGACTCAGTTCTAAGCGCATTCCCTGCACTCATGGCCTCTCGCTACTGTGTCACCCCAAATATGAAGTCTTCTACACCCTCAACGGACCCATAGGTTCTTAATTTTTATTTGAGGCTGTAGTGATCAGATTCAAGTTTCTTCAGTTTGTAGACCCCAGGGGCTATGTCATTCCCCAAAACTCAGGAGACCAGTACTCTCCCCACTTTCTTCTTCTTATTGATTAAATTATAAGCCCATTTTTGGAAATGGCAAAAGTACAAAGACAGAAAACTGAACCCATACAATCTGACCCTTAGGGCTCTATATCCATTGATAACTTTCACGCTCATTGCAGTAGGTGCAGTGGGGCACTGTTGTAAATGATTCTATGGAGGCTCAAGGGGCACCGAAGTCAGATCATATGTGAGAAAACATGCAATTGAACAATAGCGGTGACACTGAACATGAACATGGAGCTCTACAAAGGGCCATTCAACATGTTGAAATAATTTAGAGCACTCATTAGAAATATGTACTAAGTACCTTTCTCTCTATGCTAATCCACACCCTGACCCAAACCAAAGGCCAACTTGGTAAATCTAGTTGGGTGAGTTCCATGGAGGGGACATGAACATACAGTGATATCAGCTGAGAATACATATTCTTGTGTAAGTGGAGTCAGGTAATCTTCGTAGAACCATCATTTCCCCATCATCAAAACAACACCCTTCCCAAACTGCACACCAGGACTAAGATCCTTGAAACTGCAGGCATAACATCTCAGGACTCACTTCCTTTCTTCTTTCCTCATTCCTGTGCCTTCCACCTCCCGCTGTGTGCTGCCCCTGAGGCTGTAAGGCAGGCTGTGTACCAGGTAAAGTCTCTCGCTGCTGAAGCTTTTAATGCGCTTACCGGGTGCTAGTTTGGATATGTTGTGGTGGCCACCGTGTCGTACCCCTGGAATCTGAAGGCTTTTACTAAACGAAGTAAGGACAGGTGAGTCCCTATTGAGTTCTTACTCACTCTGAGTCACATCCTTCCCTGGGAATTGGGGAAAAAAGTGCCTCAGGGTGACAGCAGGGATTTAGGGGGACAGCTGAGACAGGTAGAGTAAGGAAGGGATGGGAGAGTATTAGGAGCCGTCTCCTGGAAGGCACAGCCTCAGAGGCTCCGAGGGTCCAGAGCAGCATGTCCCCTGCCATCCCAGACGGCCAATGGCAGAAGGGCAATCCTCATCCCTCACAGGTGCAAACAATGAGAGGAGACATGGGAGGATCACCAGGGGAAAGCCTGGAGAATGAAGCTGGGAGTAAGATCTGAAAAGCTGTGGTTAAAGCTTATAAAAGAGGCCCCTCCCCTCCCCCTACCAAATAATACATCCAAACGCCTTTTGATGCCCTTTGTTAACATCTTGCACTTCCACCAAAGATGGAAAATGGTTTTTAAGAATCCTTTTTATTTTAATTTCTAAAAGATTTAACATTTCCCCTCCCTCCTCTATTGCTTCCACCTTTATTCTTTGCTTCTGTTTCCCCAGATAGCGACAGAGAATCAGCAACCAAAGTGGAATCCAGAAAGAACTGGGAGACTATTTAGGAAAGTTTAAATTTCCTAGGGGGTTCGGGAAGATTGTTTAAAAGCGTTAGTGCTATTCAAAGGGTGGTCCTGGCTGTCTCCATGTGTCCAAGGTGCTGAAGGACCACAAAAACTCAAGAGAAATGGGGAGGGGTTGGACAAGATGCTGAGCTGGGCCTCCCCCCCCCCCCCCAAAACAAAACAAAACAAAACAAAACAAAAACATGGGTGGTTCTGAAAATGAAGAGGTTTAAAAGCTTACCGTTCTTGGAAATACTCGGAAAAAAATTCACTATTCAAAACAATTGTGAAATTAGGCTGTAGGCAAGCAATCAGAGTGTGACTTTGAAAGAAAGTATCTCATTAATTTAATCTCTGTTTGCATTAGAATGATTAGACTGGCAAACTGAGGTAGAGATCAGTCATGATCTTGATTTTAGTTCAAATCCTCATTCTTTCCTGCATGATGCAGTCACCAGTGGGCTGATGAAGTCCATACTGTGTAATTCTTAGGTGGGCATGTGATTGGCTACCAGTTTGAAACCACACTTAGAAGGAAATCAATGGTGGTCCGGAGGGGTGAGTTCTGGCCATCCACTTATAAAAAACAACAGGTCTCCTCATCAGTAAGTTCAATGATAGAACAGATAAAATGCTCATAGGCTGACGGATGATATAAGCTGCTGCTGGTGGGGGAGTGGTGATTTGTACCTTTGCAAAAGCAAATTAATTCAAAGCAACCTTCTTAAGATAGAGGGAACTATAGCATAAAAATGGGCTAAAGAAAAATTGTCAGAGAAAGAGGGCCCCTCATGGAGCTAGGTGACTATGTGAATTATGTAGAGACCGTACGAGAAAGGAAAAGGAAAAAAAAAAAAAAAAGTCCTGGTTCCAGGGTATAAAATTGGGAGGAAGTGATCCTGGAACCATGAGGAAATTCTCCCACCGTGGCCAGCACGGCGCTTACTCCAGTACCGTGGCCAGTTCGAGGTTGGCTCAGAGAGACAGAAGGAGAGGAAAGGTGGGGATTCAATTCAGGATCGTCTGTTCTCTGCAGCATGTTTAAAGGAACCAAGGTCATTTGGTCTGGAGAAGAGAAGGCCGAGTGGACCGAGCACTGTTGTGCTGCTTGCTTTCTCCATTTCCAGAAGGGAGAAGCCCGGGATTGAGGGGAGCTGGGAATATTTTCCAGGCAGTCACTGAACAACAGCTCTTGGAAGTTGTTTGTGGAGCAGTGTGACCAGAAAGTCTTGAAGACTAGACAGCTCTAGTCCTTTGTGAATGTGAAGGATGGAGCTGGAAATCCTCTGGGGCCTGGTCAGGCGCGTGGAAGGAGTCACACTGGTAACTCTGGAGGACTGCCTCCCTCCTCTCCCAGGTTTCAGGTCAAGCAGTAACTACAGAGGCTCTACCCTCTTCCGCTGAGTCTTTAACCTGGACCCAGGGAAATGACTTATTATGAAAGAGACACTCATCCAATCATTCAGGCCGTGGGTTGAAGGTCCCACTGGGAATGTCCATCCCACTGTGACACCTGAAAGTCTTTAGCATGAGCCAAACCCTGTCCCCCTACATGGAACCAGAGGCGCTCACTGTCAGCTACCAAACAATGCCATCACCACCCTTTGGCCATGACCCCAAGTGCCACAGACCAACACTGGTTATACTCCAAAGCCTGGAACTCAGATTCTCGTGCTTTGGGACCCAGGCAGTTCTGAGTCACCCAGGTTGCTCTAAACCTGAAGCGCTATACAATGCGGAGAGCAGAGTGGTGTTGCCTTCCTTACAAATGGTGCAGCATTGAATTTTCAAGTAAGTCTAAGTGAGTCTATTGTCTTTAAAATGACATATGTCCAGTTATTTAAAAAAAAGAAACTACAAAATACAAATGCCCGTGTTAATTTAGCTAGTCTCAGACGTTACGTTCGAGAACAGAGGAAAGCCAGAAGATCTCCAGTTCTAAGCACAAAACTATGGAAAGTTATGGATCGTGACTTGTCACTAATCCATTTTCTTTTTTTTTAATCACCTCCCCGGATGACCTTGCCCAGTGGTTTTCACATTGTGCAAGACTTGTCTGTAGGACCCTGGGAGGGAGGCGCAGGTCCTATGGTAGGGTTTGTTTTTGGAAGAACAGCAGGTTTTGGCCTTAGGGCTGGAGGCTTTAGCTGTACGCCCATTCTGGGGGCCACCATAGGTTTGAAAGTACTCATCGTGTCACTGGAGGAGCTAGTGCTTCGTCGAATCTGAGGCTCTGAGCTCCTGAGGGCCACGTTGTGCAAAGGGCTGAGAGATTCGGTGGAAGTGGCGGGGGTAGGGGAGTTTTTCACTTGTTCTAAGGTGTCCAGAACCACATCGGGAGCGTGCTTTGCTGTGCTCTGTCTCTCCAGTTCTCGGAGTTCATTCAAAGCAGTGTTCATCGTCTCTTCAATATCCTGTTGCAACATCATTAGAAAGAGAGAGAGAACAAACTGATAATTAATACTCATGTATAGAAACACATAATTTCACTTCCAAGCAAACAGGCCAGCATTTATAATAACCTGAGCCTACAACCCAATTCTTTCTTATATATAAACACAAAATATATATATTTTTATTTATAGAACATAGATCCCTGAAATCAATCTAAGCCAGTGGTTGGCAAACTCATTAGTCAACAGAGCCAAATATCAACAGTACAATGATTGAAATTTCTTTTGAGAGCCAAATTTTTTAAACTTAAACTATATAGGTAGGTACATTGTTATTAACTTAATTAGGGTACTCCTAAGCTGGCCTTTGCTAAAAACGTCCTCAATCTGAGGGGTCGACCTCAGCGAACGTACCTCAATCAGAGTGAGGACATTTTTAGTAAAGGCCAGCTTAGGAGTACCCTAATTAAGTTAATAACAATGTACCTACCTATATAGTTTAAGTTTAAAAAATTTGGCTCTCAAAAGAAATTTCAATCGTTGTACTGTTGATATTTGGCTCTGTTGACTAATGAGTTTGCCGACCACTGAGCTAGGGCCACAAAATATTTTTTAATGGTGTTAAGTTTTCTAGGAATAAGTGATCATGTATATTATACTCTATTTTGATTGGGACTGACCAAGCACTGTCCACCATTTCAGAAAAATCACATCACTAATGGAAACACTTTTCATGGAATTGGAGTTAAGACTAACTCAATACTTGGCAATAATTGAGTTATTATTGGTGGCAGCCAGGGGCTGGGTGGGATGGGCCAAAGGGGAGTTGTTGTTCAATGGGTGTACAGTTTCAGTTTCACAAGATGAAAAAGTTCTGGAGATCTGTTTCACAACAATGAGCATATATTTCACTGAACTGTGTTGTTAATATGCATACTCTCAAAAGGTAGAGTACTGTGTGAGGCAGGGTGAGTGGAGGACCACTGCTCTGGTTTGACTGAGAGACCTCTTCTTCCACTCACCTGGAGCATAACCCTCTGGCTACGCACAGTGCTAACTGATTTCCACACTCAACTCCCTCATTGGATGGTAAGCACCTTCAGTCTATTGATTTAACATTGTGTCCATAAAGCCTAGCACAGGACCTAGCACACTGTAAGTGCTCTGCTGAATGAATAAACCAAAACATGATGATCACATATGGATACTGTAGCTAAAAAAACCCCAAAAACTTCACCAGGGATTCCACTGATTTGTTTAATAAAAGAATTTGCATATATATATATTTATTTCCCTTTGGTATGAACATCATGATGGCAGGCTTCATTGTCCTCATGGGAAAATCTGGAGGTGAGAGATGGAAAGATAAATAAAGGACACAGCTGGAAGCCATTTTGTGAGGATGACATCACTTTGGAGTAATTATTTTCATATGTGACTTCCATTTGATGCTAAGCATATAGATTTGTTTTTATAACAAGTATTTGCCCCTGAGAGAATGAAGAGAGCCTTGTTTATCTGTTGAGTTTCTGTTGTTATGATTTGCAATGAAAGGATTTCCTGCCTCTAGAAGCAGAAGGGTTAAATAGACCTTAGTAGGTCTTCCCACCCCCCAAGCTCCCAATTCCCTGTCTCTCCAACCCAAATCCTTTTTCACCTGCTTATTGTAAGCAGTGATGTTACGGCTTTTCCAATCAGTACTGAACTGTAGTCAAATATCACCCACTGGCTCTAAACAGGCCTCAAAGGACCCTGCACAGAGAATACTTCCAATAGAGAAAACCAAGAAGGGCAAAAGTCTTTTTGATTTTTGCTGAAAAATCGTTGTGCACTTAACATTGGTTCAATGTTTTAAAAACACATTAAACTCCTTATACAATCTAATTTGCTATCCAAAATTTTTTTTAGATAGGACACTGAAAATATCTTGGAAATTTGTTACATCAGTGCAGGTTTCCTTGGGCTCTTGTTATGAAAAATAATCCATCTTTAATATGTCCCCATATTTGTCTCTTCACTTCTCATTCACTTTCTTTTTTGATCTATTTAGTTTTAAGCTTCAGTGATAGCTAGAAGTCACTTCAGATTACACAAATGGCAAAGCCTGAATCTATTCACCTCCTTTGTCACTGGCCACACACACATTTTTAATGGCTGTGCTGCAAAAAGAACTAGAGGGGAATATGGTGGAACTATGGGAAAATAAATTAATTAAAAATATTTTTATTGATTTCAGAGAGGAAGGGAGAGGGAGAGAGAGAGAGAGAAACATCAGTGATGAGAGAGAATCATTGATTGGCTGCCTCCTGCATGCCCCTTACTGGGGATCAAGCCCGCAACCCAGGCATATGCCCTTAAACAGAATTGACCCTTTAGTCCACAGGCTAACGCTCTATCACTGAGCCAGACCAGCTAGGGCAAATTAATTTTTTTTACAGGTCCTTTGACTTTGTCAATTCTAATCATTAGGAAAAAGTGAAGATACGCATGTATTCAGGAGTGACCCAGTACCCAGACCCACTGTTCTTCAAACAGCTAACCGTCACTTCTCATCATTCACTAGTTCATCACTTCTTGAGATGAAAGTGTTATCTTTATTCCATACTAAAACGTTTCTGTTTCTGGGCTCTCTGTTCTGTTCCATCAACTTGTCTGTTTTACTGTCTTTAGCATGCATTCAGAACTGGGAGGGCTAGTCCTTCCTCATTATTCTTCTTTGCAGAATTTTCCCAGCTATGTAGCAATGATGCATTTGAATGCCCTGGGTCCTACATTTCTGCCATGACTATTTAAATCAATATAAACCTAATGTACTTGGGCCCTTCCAGTAACACATGGTTCTTCAAGAGGCCCATAGCGAGGCCTTAAATTAAAGAATGGACTAATTTCTTTTCTGTTTTCATTAGTTGGTTCTATACAAAATACAGGGCTACAAAAAAGTAAACCCTGCAAACCTCCTTCATCACACCCCAGGCACTGAACGTGCACTATTCCCCTAAAAGCATCCCACCTGAGCGATCATCTCTGGGTCCAGTGGCTTGTGGTCATTGAAGCCTGAGTATTGCCCCGATGACGTGGATCTTCTAATAGGAGGGCTGTCAATCTTCTTGAGGGAGTCGTGCCGGCTGATGTTGGTCAGGCTGCCATGGCCTGGCCGGCGCCTCCTCTCCGGACTGTCATTGTTGAGGCCACGGTTCTGCAGCAGGCCCCGGGGGTGACTGGCCAGGTTTGGGGACCCCAGGTCAACTGAGGAGTTGGAAAGAGCATGTGGGGGGTGGAGAGGACAATGGCCATCACTGGTTCTGCCAGGACGCCTTCCTGGAGGGGGTGGCTCTCCTCTTTTTCTTTGTCTAGACATACACAGAGAGAAAGAGAGAAAAGGAGCGCTCACCACACTGGGTAATACTGCAAAGGGCACTGTGGCTCCGCATGGCCCCAGGGGAAGTGGAGGTTCAGGAGCCTGACTACCAGGCTCCACCCACCTGGCTAAATACCCATCCGAATGCCGGTCTGTCGGGGAGTTCATGTCCTTGGATGAAGACTTGTCTTCAGTCACTGGCCCACTGCTGGCCTCGCTGTCAGCTTTTTGGCTCAGAGTGTCTGAAAACGTATCATCCCTGAAGTAACGAGAATCAACAGTGAGGGTGTTTTGCTAGATGAATAGGACACACACACACACACACACACACAGACACACACACACAAATAAGTGATGGCAGTTATGTATGTAAGTCTCTTATTAATGTAATGTTTTTCTTTTCATTGTAAAAATAACACAATTTCATTGCAGAAAAAGTGGAAAATTCAGATACACAAATAACAATTACCCATAATATAAAATAACATCCAGAGATAACTATTGTCAGAATTTTAAAAACTATCCTTCTATACTTTTTGTAATGCCTGGGATACATGCCTACCTACAAGTGTGTGCATATACAGGGTGAGGCAAAAGTAGGTTATAGTTGTTCATATGGAAGATAATATAATTAATAAATAATAATAGAATAAACTGTATTTTGCATACTCACAAGTGTAAACCTACTTTTGCCCCACTCTGTGCATGTATATAGTATTTTCTGTACATTATGGATGCTTATGCTTATATACTTTAGATACATATGACTGATATCTGTATCCTATATAATAAAAGCGTAGTATGCAAATTGTCCCCTCGACTGGGAGGTTGTCCGGGAGTTCAACCAGGGGGTGGGGCCGGCCCAGAGGAAGGGAGGGAGGCCTTCGCAGGTGGCGGCTGGGGGAAGGGAGGGAGGCCCTGGCTGGCAGCTAGCAGCCACTAGGGACCCTACCAGTGCATGAATTTCGTGCACTGGTCCTCTAGTATACACATAATATTTCTTGGGTTCTGAGGTACACATTTTAACACTTCTAAAATTAGACCGACTCATGTATTCACCTTATACATTTTATGTGTTATATTTCTCTTTTCCTTGAAAAGCTACTCTTAAATTGATGCTGCATTGTGAAATAACGTGTTCACAAAATAGGGATTATTCTGTACATCACACTTTGTAACCTGTTTCTTTCACTTAATATATTATGACTATCTTTCCATCTTTTAAAATAATTTTGAAATTAGAGCTTTCTCATCAGCAAAATGGAAAAAAAAAAAAAGAAGCCAGGAGATGATACTTTTTAAACTTGAGGCCAGTATCTTCTCTCTTGGGAACCTGGAATTGAAATGGTAGGCAGACACCAAAGGAAGAGCACCGCTGCTCCTGGATTCAGCAGTGTCACTCAGCTCGTAAAGTCCTTCTCTGCTCAGGTTCTAAGAATCTGGAGGCTTCAAAAGGCGTCTCTCACTAGTCCTTGCTCCCAGCCTCCGGTGGATTCTGAGAAATGAGAACCTGCTGGCCCGGCAGTTCTGTTATCAGAGGCCCACAGGCAGGGGAAGAACTGCCAGCGCAGAAGTGCTAGCTCTGCAAGCCCTCCTGCTCTTTTCCCACAAGGCCAAGGTCACTGGAAGAGCAGAAGCTGGAGTCTCCTCTTGGGAACACTCTGGCCACCGAGGCTGGGACTACTCACATGTCCTGCACCACGATGTACTGGTGAGGCACCAGCCCGTCGATCCCGTTGTGCCTGCCTTCCCACCAGTCCTCGGACGCTCGGTGATACAGCAGCAGGGAGGCTCCCTTCTTGAAGGACAGCTCTCTGGCAGACCGCCCAACGTAGTCAAACTTGGCTATGGCTTCTATTGGCTCACATTCTACAGAGAACACACCAGGAAGCGGTGAGGGACAGGGCTGTTGGGAAGGCATAATACACTATCTGAAAGGTCTAGGTTAGGCCTTAGAAATAAGGAAGGCCGCTTTCATATCCAGACAGAACAAGGGAATAAACAAGTCATCAAAAAGGAGAAAAGGAGATGCTAAAAGAGATACAGGAAAACATTCTTTGGCTGTCAACAGTTTTTCAGGCAAAGAAAAATTGAATATTAGATCTTAATTTCCACAGCCTCTTACTAGAGCTATAACGACAGTTTAATAAAAAATAGTTTAAACTTTGCAGTATGATATATAAGATCTCTCCCGGGGTTGTAATATCCTCCAAAACAACTCCAATATAATTTTGACATTGATGGAGTTCCCTTGCAACACATTAATCCCACTTATAACGTGTAAACATCACTAACCCACAACACCAGGAAGTTTGTTTTATGTGCTTATTTTTCTAAAAATCAAGTCTACAAAATTTGCCACATTAAATACTACTTGAATACATTGGATTTCCTCATCTACTTTTTTAGCACTATCAGATCTTCAAACTACCATCAAGTGTAAAGACAACTTTGTTTTCTCTAGTATCAGTAACAAATTCTGACTATTACCTATGAAATAAGCATAACTTAAGACTGTCCTGTACTGACAGTAAAAGACCAGATTTGAAAACTATATTTGCTAGAGATAAAAGGGTATTCAAGGGAATAATAGTGAGTGAAAAAGCCAATCTCAAAAGGTTAGACACTGTATAATTCCATTTATTTAGCCTACGTGAAATGATATACTATCAAGATGGAGACTAGATTACTGGTTGCCAGAGGTTGGGGTGGGGGAGGTGACAGGAGGAAATGGCTGTAAAGGGCAGCACAAGGCATCCTTGGGATGGAACTGTTCTTCTTGACTATCATTGTGATCACACAAATCTATACATGTGATAAAAGTGTACAGAACCAAGTAAATACATATGCAAATGAGTGCATGTAAAACTGGTAAAATGTGAACATGGTGAATGGATTGTATCAATGTCAATTTCCTAGTTGTGGTATTATCCTATACTCATGTAAGCTATTACTGTGGCAGGACACTGGGTGAAGGGTATGTGGGATCTCTCTGTATTATTTCTTACAATGGCATGTAAATCTACAATAATCTCAAAATAAAAAGTTTGAAAAACTTACTGAATTCTGGGCCTAGAATAGGAGTTTCAGCTCTGATCTACTTCTGACCACAGATATTGAAGGCCAATAAGCAGACAAATTAAATTAAACAACTATAACAGGTGCTTTTTGTAATTTGGCTTATTGTGATCTTTCTTCCCCTCTCCCAACATCACCTCATCCTCAATAATAAACAGAACTAGCCCTGGCTGGTAGCTCAGTTGGTTAGAGAACTGTCCTGATACACCAAGGTTGCAGGTTTGATCCTGGTCAGGGCACATATAAGAACCAACCAATGAGCGCATAAACAAGTGGGACAACAAATCGATGTCTCTCTCAAATCAATCAATCAAAAATGTTTTTAAAGTAAACAGAACTAAAAGGGGCCAATACAGGTGGTACATCCTTAGAGAACTATATGCTATGAGCAATACCTCATTTGCTAAAAACCGAGTATGCATTAGTTTCCAAATACTCTAGAATATATGTGCACACATAATAGATTAAAACCTAACTATCTGTCAGATATTTTCTCAGGAAATTGTTTTCTGTTTCCCTTGGAAAAAAACCTTCTCATTTAAAATAGTGTATTTTTTCCCAAAGTTCATTGCAGTATCTTCAATATCTGTTGTACTTATATGGAATGACTGCCTAAGAGGTCCTTGGGTAGCCAGCTCAGCTTCTTTCTCACTTGATAAATTCAAACACTCTCTAGGACAGGTAAAGCAAATAATAAAAATCAATAAACATTGAAAACGCTTAGGATCTGCCTTATCTGAAGGGCTTGTGTGAATTTCAGCTATACATTTAATTTAATTTATTTAAAATATATTTTTATTGATTTCAGAGAGAAAGGGAGAGGGAGAGAGAAATAGAAACATCAATGAGAGAGAATCATTGATTGGCTGCCTCCTGTACCCCACTACTGGGGATCATCCCAGCAACCCCGGCATGTGCCCTGACTGGGAATCAAACTGTGACCTCCTGGTTCATAGGTTGACACTCAACCACTGAGCCACACTGGCTGGGCTATACATCATAATAATAAAAGGCCAGAGGGGTCACGACCGAAACAACCAAATGACCGGTCACCATGGGGTGCATGAAGCACCTCTCGGGCCCTGCTTCTCCCCTCCTCCCCCAGCATCGGTGGAGTGTCATGGGGTGCCGGCAGCGTTCACAGAGCGTGCGAGGCGTTGTGGGGTGGCGGACATGGCCATGATGGTAGGCAAGGCCTAGGGGACCCTACACATGTATGATTTAATCGTGCCCTGGGCCTCTAGTCTATATATATAAAAGGCTAATATGCAAAATGTCCCCTTGGGAGTTCCACTGAGAGACGGGGAGTTCGGTCGCTCGCTATGATGTGCGCTGACCACCAGGGGGTGGCGCAGAATGACAAAAGGCCCCGGCCGGCAGCTGGCAGCCGGGGAAGGAAGGCCCCAATCGGCCCTGATTGCCGGCCTGGCTAGGGACCCTACCCGTGCATGAATTTCGTGCATCAGACCTCTAGTTTAAAATAAAGACAATAAGTGCTCCATCTTTTTGCTAGTAGATAATGTTTAAGGAAAATAATACTTCTTTCTGCACTATAGTCTGCATATAGTATACTTCTCAGCAAAGTAGGTGTAAAAATAATTTAAAAACAACAGTTTAACCCTTTAACAACTGACGATAACTTTAGATCATATGTTAACCCTCTGGTATTCCATCCTAAAATTATATTTTCTTTATTAAAACAATATCAATAGCAGCTTTATTAAATATCTACCAGTCTGCTTCATAGAGGAGGAATATAACTTTATATTCAAAGAGTGTGCTTTCTAGTTTGTTCTAAATTTGCAGATACAGAAAAAATGCTGGTTGATCTGAGATGACAGATAACAATTTTTTTTTACCTCAGTTCTCCCTGGGGGACAGAAATAAACATGTCCATGGTGTAGGGATACAAATAAACATATCCATGGAAGAATGAAGACTTGCCAACTTATTAAAAAGAACTTCATGACATGTAATTTATAAATTTCCATGTGAACAGCCCATGTGTTAAAATTTTGTTTTATTAGAAAAAGAAGGAAATATACTAGCCCATATCACGGTGTACAATCCATGTACTTGTCAATGGAAATGAAGAGAGAACCATTAATGTTCTTGAATGCCACTCAATCATACACTGTCAACACTGGCCAAAGGCAATTTAAGACTATTTAATAGATATATACATTTTTTTTTTATAATTTCATAATCACAACCTCTGTGCTCACAATCTCTTTTTATTTTTTGAAACAACTAGCAACAGGATCATCAGTTTTTGCTTATTTAGTTCAAATGTGGAGAGGTTATGAAAGAATAACCAGATGAATCAGAAGTACAATTTATTGGCAACCCTGCTAATCAACTAGTAATTCTGAGCAATTTCATTATTTTGGCTCTTTCTGCTCCCACTAGAGTCATTTCACAGTCAAGTGTCAATCATAAGCTATTTATACACATCTTAGTCTAGTCATTGCAGAGCAAATCAGTCCCAGGGCATGGCACCACACCACATGCCTTTCACAGAGAGAGTAACATGGCCCTTTAAGGTTGGGCAGAGGCTGCAGAATGCTGCTACTAACAGTAACAACAATAATAATATGATAGCTTCATTATTATGCATGATTGTTATAGTTTTGTGCAAAGAGAAAGAAAATTCAGTAAAGTATTTACATTTCTTCTAATTTTATAAGAAATGCTAGTGCATCACACTTTCTCGTTGGGGCCTTGCTGTCTCTGCCACTTTTCTTCCTTGATCTGTTACCCACTGCCCTTGCAGATGGCAGTTTTGTTCCGTGACAGCCTCTCTTTTTGGAAACAAAAGCTATTCTCTCTAGTGATACCATGACAAAGACAAGAAAATAAATATCTGAGCAATCAAAAAGATAATCAATACTCTAATTAATTTAGCTACAGGACTTTAGGGGCTGGCTGTGGGTAAGGATATCTGACCTTTGTAAGCAATGCTTTTCTTTAACAAAATCAGAAGAACATGATCAAAATGTTATCTAAGACGCAGAGCCCTCAGCAAAGCTTTTCTTTTACAGTCAAGAGGTAAGAACGACAGACAGATGGCACGGTGGAGAGGGTGATGTTTGAAAGAGGGATGGCTGAGGCTTTGTCTTCTCCTGCCTGCCACTGGGGAGAGCAAGGAAACACTTAGAGAAGTCATCGATATCAATGAAAAAGGAATGAATCATATAGAGCAACAAAGAAACTCAAGACAAAAGAATAAATGGTAGCAGAGGTAGGGCTCAGAGACTTTCAAAAGCAACATCACAGCTCTCACTTGAAAGAATATCTTCTAACTTAAGCTCTGAAAATGTCAACTCATCCTACTTTTAAAAACACAAAGAAACTTTCCTTTTATAGCAGAGGGTAGACACACTAGACATCCTGATTACCCTCTTGTTGAAGTCAACTAAAAAATGTTGTATTGAGCCTGGCCCAAGTGGCTCAATGGTTGAGCATCCACCTATGAACTAGGAGGCCACTGGTTCGAGTCCAGGTCAGGGTACATGCCTGGGTTGCGGGCTTGATCGCCAGTAAGGGGGTGTGCAGGAGGCAACTGATCAATGATTCTCTCTCCCTTCCTCTCTGTAATCAACAAAAATATATTTAAAAACGAATGTTGGATTAAAAAAACAAACAAAAAACTTTGAGATGGCATTGGAGCCAACATAATACTAAGGAATACTAGAGACCAAAAACTCAAAGTGGGAAGCCAATGAAGTAAACAGAACACTAGAAAAAGTGAGTCAGAGTCTGTCCTGAGGGCATTTTCCCTGCCTGGTTAATTTAAGCTTTTGTGAAAAACAAAACCTGAAAAGATTTAAAAGAGAATATAGGAGAATTCTCTTCATTACCTCAGGTGCAGAAGGATATTCCTAAAGGAGACACAAAGTGAAAAGAACCTCTAACTCCTTTAAAATTAAGACCCTCTCTTTAGCAAAAGATATAATAAGCACATGAAAGACAAGCTACAGAGCAGAAGATATTTGTAAAATATATACCCAGTAAAAGACCTGGTCCAGAACCATAACGAACTCTTACACATAAGGAACTCTCACAAATAAGGAAAATACCAAAGCTAAACCAAACTAAATAAATTTTAAAAGCCCAGAAAAACTAATAGTGGACAAATGGGTCTTAATGCGCAAAAGATTTGATAGAAATTTCACACAAAAAGAAACCTAAACATATAAAAATGAGTATATCTGTATTAACCATGTCTTTTATTTTCTGTATTCAGACATCTGGGCCTTGTTGGCCCTGGAGGGACTGTCCTTCCCAGGTCAGCAGATTCCTACACCTGGAGTGTGCCTTCCCAATACAATCCACCCCATCCACAGCCCACCCCAACCAGCTCCTCTCTAGGATTCTCACACGCTGGGCCACCATCCCCCTGCCCTAATCACCTCAGGGCCAGGTACAAGGAGAGATAGCAGTCTACGCCCGGAGCCTGCAGAAATTGTTCCAACCTGCTTATCTAGCCTCTCCTGTTCCAGTGGAAACCGAAACAAAGGCTCCTGCCCAGTTGCTCCCTCTCCTGCCTCATGACAGACCCTGGCACTTGATGCTGTGCCCACCCAAGGGTGCTGTGCTCTTTCCTCGTGGGAGCTGTGAGAAACAACGTATCTTCAATGGCAATCATCTCCTCATCTGCTGGCCTCCCTATACCCCCCATTTTCTATTAACAGACTGTAGTTTAAAACATCTTCATTAGCAAACCAGAGAAATGCAAATTACGTCACAATGAGATACAATTTCACACTGACAATATGGGCAAAGATGACAATAGTTGATTGATGAATATACACACAACCGAAAGGCTGATACACTGCTGGGGGGTCACACTGACAATATGGGCAAAGATGACAATAGTTGATAAAATCAAGTGTTGATGAGTATACACACAACCGAAAGGCTGATACACTGCTGGGGGAAGTGTACACCATTACAACCATTTTCACAAGCTTACTAATATTCCTAGATGTGTACATCCTAGAGAAACTCCTGTACATTTGCAGTGGGATGCATACTCAAAATATTCATCGCAGCACGGTTTTTAATGGAAAAAAAGATAGCACCCCATATACTCATCAATAACAACATATATAAGTACAATGAAATATTATACAGTAGTCAATTAAATGGTTATAACTATATGCAACAATGTGGATGAATCTCTGGAACATATTACTGAGTAGAAAAAAATAATGGGAAAAATGTACAGTATGATTCCATTTATAGGAAGTTCCATACAATAGAAAATGAAACAACAAACTATTTAAACACAGACATATAGAGGTTACCCGTGGGGGTGAGGACGGCAATGGGATTAGGGGAGCACAAAGGTAACGATGCCTTTTTTCTTAAACTTGGTGGTTCCATGCATGTTCACTGTAATGTTATTCTTCATACTCTACGCCTATTTTATAAATATTCTTTTGTTTCTCCTGAATTCTTAATATGAGCAGTTCTTAGAAAGGATATAAGACTAGTTTTATAACATACCGTCCTCACTGGTGTGGGTCTCAGTACCAGCATCCTGATCCACTTCCTCCAACGTACCGTGCTCGCTGTAGGGGCTGTCACTGTGGAGCGGAAATAGAAATTCATGTGAAGCCAAAGTGGAAAGAATTTCAAAAATGAGCAATTGCTACTGTAAGGAAGCATATAAGGCTTGGGATGGCCAGAGTTACTGGACAGCCGCTCAGTGGAATGCTGGAGCCTCCAGGGACGATCTGGCCCCTGGGCAGTGTGCGTCCCTTTGCTGGGACACAAAGGTTGTTTTACAACTCTGCAAAGACAAAGCTAACTTGTAGGGAACTCGCAGCCCTACAACTAACTCTTATCCACAGAAGCGAAAATTTGTCAAGTTCTCGTGGAATATGTGCCCTATGAATGCACCAGTTTTTGCAAATTCATTTCCACATTCCTTACCACATATTAATAAATGGCTCTTTGATTTCTGCTTTGAATTAATTGTAGTATTTTTTCCATCTTTTCTTCACAGATGTTCATTGTATGTTTGTGTGAGAGTTACGATTTTATCCTTTCAAAAACTCACCCTTGCTCGGCTGGCGTGGCTCAACGGTTGAGAGTCAACCTATGAACCAGGAGGTGGCGGTTCAATTCCTGGTCAGGGCACATGCCCAGGTTGCGGGCTCGGTCCCCAGTGTGGGGTGTGTGGGAGGCAGCCGATCAATGATTCTCTCTCATCACTGATGTTTCTATTTTTGTCTCTCCCTCTCCCTTCCTCTCTGAAATCAACTAAACAAACAAACAAACAAACAAAAAACTCACCCTTTAAAACTACCAGCACCTCTTCTCAAATGCATGCTGATAAATGAAATAAGCACTGGACACAGATACAAACCTGACTTTGCTGCAAAAGCCCATTTATATTGCTGGTGTTGGGTAACAAGGGTAACTGCTGTATTATTGACTTTCTGTTTAGAATGAGCAATACCCATAGAGAACACTACGTACGGGAGAGGAATATCAGCACATGTTATTGCCGCAGGACTCTTTATTACGGGGATTTACTCTGTAAAAAAGCAGCAACCACAAAAAGGACAGCGCATCCAATAACCCTGATCAGACATCCACATGCTTGTTCATTCATCTGCTCAGCGCCAAGCTCAGTCAGTACCTTGCACATAGTTAAGTGCAGGGTAAAGTAAATATTTTCGAATTGACTGTCATGTGTAAAATTGCTGGATATACTATAGAACTGGCATGTGTCATCCTCTGTGGTTAATTTAGAAAGCAGTACTTCTGGAAAGAATCAACTCTCAGTTTTCTTGAGGCATATGACCACACTGTGGTTTGAGATCACATTGTGGTTTAAGTAAAGAATAAGTGTACCTTTAGTTACTTAAGATCTTTCAGCTACTGATTCTATTTCTACTTAATCCCTGGGAAGGCAAAGGGAAACAAAGAGTCTTGAGGAGGGTCGAGAATGAAGACTCAAACACGTCTATTTCTGGCCATTCCTGCATGTGAGCTGTGCAGGGCAGTTTCTGAGTAAGGCTGGGAGGCAGCTGTTCAGGGGGAGGACTCATGTGGGTTTGTAATCAGACAGACCTGTCTCCAGTGGGCTGTCTCCAGTTACTACCAGTCATTGGACAGACTCCTTGGTCTCTCTTAACTTACTTGGTAGAGTGACTGTGAGGAGTAAGAGAGATCATATGCCCTGAGGAGCTGTAGGGGCTGCTCAAGGAATCAAGCTACTTTTATTGATCATATACAATCTCCTAGAAGCTGGGGCTCATATATCAAATTGTGAACATAAACCATTGAGGGTGTTCTACCATTGGTATTATTCAATTGACTATATCTCCCTCATTTTCACTGCTTCACTGAAAGGTGTCTATACTGCCGTATTAAAACACTGTTATCCCAACAGCATGGGTATTACCGGAGGGAAAGAGGGGTAGGGGAAGGTAGAAGAGTGTATAGGGAGGATTAAATGGTGATGAAAGGAGATTTGACTTCGGGTGGTAAATACACAATACAATATACAGATAATGCATGATAGAATTGTAAGCTTGAAACCTATAGATTTTAAAAAAATATATTTTATTGATTTTTTACAGAGAGGAAGGGAGAGGGATAGAGAGTTAGAAACATTGATGAGAGAGAAACATCGGTCAGCTGCCTCCTGCACACACCCTACTGGGTATGTGCCCGCAACCAAGGTACATGCCCTTGACCAGAATCGAACCTGGGACCCTTGAGTCTGCAGGCCAACGCTCTATTCACTGAGCCAAACCGGTTAGGGTGAAACCTACAGATTTTTAATAACCAATGTCACCCCAATAAACTCAAGTAAAAATAAGTAAAATAAAAAATTTGTTATCCCAACAATATATTAATGTAAATAATTTGCTCAAAATAACCACTACCACAACTAGTTAGGATAATATTAATAAGAATAAAAATAAAAATAAATAAGAATGGCCCTGGCCAGTGTGCCTCAGTTGGTTGGATGTCATCCTGCGCACCAAAAGGTTGCTGGTTTGATTCTTTGTCAGGGCACATGACCAGGTTGTGGGTCTGGCCCCTGGTTGGGTGTGTACGGGAGGCAGCTGATTGATGTTTCGCTCTCACATCTCTCTCTCCCTCTTCCTTCCTCTCTCTCTAAAGTCAATAAAAATATATTAAAAAAATAAGTAAGAATGAAAAAACATTTGGTTGATAAGCTCCTTTTAAAAATGAGAATTTTGAAACCACTTTATATAAAATTAAAACTATTTCAGAATGAAAATAAAATCTGTCAATTCAATCAGTTATCTTTTCTTGATGTACTAGTAAAAATTAATATAGTTCTATATAATATCAAAACCATTATTCTCCACAAAAGCCATGATAGGATGGATATATCTAAAAAGATGTCATCCTTGGGGAAAAGGGATGACGTTCTATAATAAGAAGCCAGGGTTGCCATGGGTCTTAGCATTCTAATTTATCTCAAGTATTCCTACTGCTGCTTCTTTTTTTGTTAGTTGGAAGCACTGGCAACCTATGGTCAATTCTTTTTCTTAAAAAGTTGATTCCTATTCTTCTATAATTTTTCCAGGGGAAGAAGGATTCAACATTTTTTAACTTACCAGTAGTCGTCTCCAGCCATACATTTCTCATAAACAGGGCCGTCCAGCTCTTTAGCATCCGGGAAAATAGTCTCATGGTGGATGATGATGGTTTTGACAATTTCATTCACATGAGCCTGGCAAGACACTTGATCCTGTATTTCTGGGACGGGCATCAATGTTGGGCCAAAGCAAATGGCCAGGTTATAAGGGTCCATCATGTTCTCATCACTGTATTGTGAAAGACTTTGAAAGGAAGCAAG
>NW_005363542.1:1739155-1773195 GCF_000412655.1 Myotis brandtii | reverse complement strand
TAATAAGATATTCCATATTCTGAAAATAGGAATCTAAAATATTTTCTTTGGTTTTTATTATTAAATGAAAATGATATTCCATCCTAATTTAAGTTGGCTCAGCAAACGCTAAAGAAAGTGGAGTGACTTATAACCCTTCAACTAGATAGAAACTGAAAGGGGAATATAAGTCCCCTTAGTTAAGTGGCATTTTTCAAAGCCACAGGGAGTCTTCTCCAGTGGAAACTGGAATCAAGTGAGTGAGTTTCATTTGCAAACACTGCGGTCAGGCTGTGAATGCTGCTCACGTAAATCTGGGAAGGACAGTAGCAATCTCCATAAAGCTTCATGGATATTTTTTACATTGTCCTCCCACTACTCAAAAACATCTCCGATTTCAGTTTTCTCCTATAAATCTTGAGGAAAGCCCTGAGGAAAACAAAGCACCTACTTCTCTGTAACCACTGAAAGAAAGCAAACAACGCCACCCCTGTAATTTGCTTTTGGGTAGGACTACCAACACCGGATGAAGAAAAGGGGAAAAGAATCCTCAGTTCTCTCATTCCACTTAAAGCTGGGAAACTACACACTTTGGGGAGGCATCTGGTTGTCTAGCATTAATTTCTAAATTTCATCCAACGGATATCTGTAAGCTATTTTTCCACAGATGACCCCAAATAAGCCAGCTCTTTATTGCTGCGCCTCTACCACATGAGCAAGGTACTGACTGTTCCAGGGAGAGCCTAGAGATGCTATCTCTCAGTGTATAAAATGTCGATCTTGAAAGGAAATGTAAAATCCAGGTGAACAGATGACAAATGGAAGGAGAAAGAAGATACTCAACTACCTTTGTGAGATGGTGACAGACACAAAGAAACTGAGAAACCACATGACATGATACTTTACCCTCTTTTGGAAATAAGATAGCCTAGAAAGTAGGAAACACAAAAGCATAATTTCCACAGCTAACATATGTCTTTCCCTTCTGCCATTTCTCCAACATACAATCTTAAAAAAAGAAAGTTCACAATAACAGCCACGGTCATGTTACAGACTGTCTTGAAAATGGATGCCGGAAGGAGAAGTGAGAGTCAGAGTAAGAATCGTCTAATTTTCAAAAAGACACACTGAAGCTCAGTGGGGAGGGCCACAGTTAATCGTCCTGGGTCTTTAACTCAGTGCTGGCTTGAAAAGCAAAAACTTGACATAAAAATGTTATTTTTCCATGTTTTGATTTTACAATTTAAAAAGAATAGGTAGCTTCTCTTTTCAAAATTCTCTTTTCAAGAATCCCACCCGAGAGGCTCAGCCTTGTCTCTGCAGGAAGGCGGGTGCAGGGACAGAAATGCCGCAAGCAGCGCCAGCGGCCTGACTCGTGGCACATGCGCCATTCTGTTGAGATACGTGAGTCAGATTCAGGTTTTGAGAACTTCCTTGATTCACAGCCTACTTTCCTAGTCTGTTGTGTTTATTGGTTCAGGTGCATCACAAGAGTTTAGTCAGGACCGCACGGAAAGGATTAGCCGGAACGCAGAACACTCCATATTCATCGGAGCACATGCATTTAAAGGTGAAAATGCAAGCCTCCAGATTTACAACTGCCTGGCGACTAGGCCAATATTAAAAACGTTTTTTAAAATTTTCAGTTACAGTTTGCACATAATATTATATTAGTTTCAGGTGTGATAGACTGAGTAGGCCTATTTAAAGGTAAAAATTTATGGCATCTATTTAACCTAAACATAGTCTATACCAGGGGTGGGCAAACTTTTTGACTCGAGGGCCACAGTGGGTTCTTAAACTGGACCGGAGGGCCAGAACAAAAGCATGGATGGAGTGTTTGTGTGAACTAATATAAATTCAAAGTAAACATCATTACATAAAAGGGTACGGTCTTTTTTTTTTTTTTTAGTTTTATTCATTTCAACCGGGCCGGATCCAGCCCGCGGGCCGTAGTTTGCCCACGGCTGCTCTAGATACTGCTTATTTTTAGTGATGACTCCTGTACAAATGGGTTCCTATTGTCACTGGTGGCTTCTTTTAGTTCCATTCTGTATGGTTCCCTGTCAGTATTTCCCTATTGCGTGATACTTGGTTTCTAGGCTCAACCTGAATGGGTATGATTTCAGAAATAGTCAACAGGGTTGTAAAAAAACCCCCCATGGCTTGTGAGAACTTAAAACCTCCAGTGAAACAGAGAAGGGGAAATTTCCCAATTTTAAGAAGGGAGAACCCTTGCCAGAATGAGAAGGCAATTCCCCAAGTCACCCCCCGCCACCCCGCCCGCCCGGATTTCTTTGTTTCTAATTGCTCAACTGAAACATTGAATAACAAGAGGATTCTTCCATACTACTTTACTACTTGGGGAAGATGTTCTTATAATGGAGCCCAGGTAGCAGAAAGTAACACTAAAAATCAAGTTGCTTAAAAGAGTAAAAGTCTCTTTGAAAATAATGCAGTGATTTTTAAGACTTCTATTACAGTTTTAAAAAGAGGTTTTAGAAATATCTTTTGCTTGACAAGGTCTCATTATATTGAATTTGAAGAAATTCCTTTTTGGATATGTGTGTAAGACTCATCTATAATTCCCCTCCTTCCCTGACTACCACATTAAAAAAAATCACTGAAATTTTCTGCAATGAGCAGGTGGTTTATACCATTTTGACAAAAACATTCATGACATCACTGAAAAGTGTTCTTTTTAGTGCTATTTGTATATTTTTGCATTTATGACCATAGTTTCTGCATCTTTCATCTATCATACAACGACCTTGATCTGCTGAGGAAAAATGTACCTTCAGTCTATCCTCAATATAGAGAGTTAGAAACATCGATGAGAGAGAAACATCTACCAGCTGCCTCCTGCACACCTCCTACTGGGGATGTGCCCACAACCAAGGTATATGCCCTTGACCGGAATCGAACCTGG
This sequence comes from Myotis brandtii, assembly GCF_000412655.1. Taxonomy (NCBI): domain Eukaryota; kingdom Metazoa; phylum Chordata; class Mammalia; order Chiroptera; family Vespertilionidae; genus Myotis; species Myotis brandtii. The sequence continues at coordinate 1,770,287 of NW_005363542.1, read as the reverse complement.
GACCTTTCAGTCCGCAGGCCGACGCTCTATCCACCAAGCCAAACCGGTTTTGGCTTCTGCATCTTTCATCGATCATACAACGACCTTGATCTGCTGAGGAAAAATGTACCTTCAGTCTATCCTCAATCACTTTTGACTGCTGATAAATGAAACCCAATGTACATTTAACAAAATCCAGAAACAAAGGCAGCATTCAGAGCTGTGCCAATAGAATTAAGATGGGCATTCTGGCAGGGCACTAGGGTACTTACTGATTGAGGAAGGCAAAGAGGTACCGCATCACTATGAGGACCGACCGGGGCAAGGTCAGGAGCAGTTTGCGGATGTGAAGCGCCCTCTCATAGAGATTATCTACTCCTGCAGAAAGAAGAGGACACGGTCAGGATCCTTTCACTCGCCACACTGAAAGCAGAACACACTTCACATCTGAACATAAGCAGTCCCTTGTCCCTGGGTGAGGTGTAGTCATAACCAATACAGTGAATAAGCGACCACCCTGAGGGTAACCCCATTTCTGAAGGCTTCTACTCCGACCCATAACTGTTTCCCCTGTGTTTCACGGTCTTGGCCTTGAGCAACTTGGAGACTTCTAGATTTAAGAAATTATTTTTCACTTGCTGCTATTTCTAGATTTTGCATTTGATATGGTTTCAATTCCTTTTTGCTCCATGTTAACTAAAGTAGCTTTGGGGGACAGTCTCCTTCACCCCATTATTCATGAATCCCTCATATATTTATTTGTCTGTAAATTACTGATTCAGGCAATTCCTTCCCCTAAAACTACCACAGTATTTTATTTATATGACTTTTACCTTGTATTATATTATTTCATACATTTTTTAAACAAAATATTTTAGGAGAGCCTGCTAGGTTTCAAGCACCGAGTTAGACATTAGGAGTACACTAGTGACAGGATTGCTGCACTCATAGAATTTACACCCTGGTGTTTATAGCTTTTCATTTCCTTATCCTGCCTTCCCTGTAAGATGGTGAAATATCTGAAGAGATGGGTACCTGGGATTTCCTAGTATCATTTTAGCTCTTTCTAGGAATACAAATTGTCCAAAGCTTCTCAATACTAAAGTGCTTATGATCAGCAGCAAAAAGGTTATTGTTAATATTCCATTATCTACATAATGGTTCACATTTTAAACCATATTTTCACATTCGTTATCTAATTTAATGTGGAAAACAATGCTGTGGAGTGGGCATGGCATGTACTGCCATCCCCACTTAATGGATTAGGAAAATGAGAACTGGGTACATGGCTTACCCAGCATCAGCTGGCTGGAGGCATGGAGCTGGGATAGAACTTGTTTTATGTTTCATAAGTCTGGTTGTCTTTCTTGGATTTCAAAGTATCTTTATAAAGATGCTTTGAAGGTACCCAATAAGTACATATTTGAGAAAAATATTTCAAAGATCATTTCAAAAATATTTTTAAAGCTTACTATAATTTCATTACTGCATTTATTCTTAATTGACCTTGAGATATTCATGTAGTCCACTTGAAAATCCAGGCTTTACTCCTGACAGGACAGAGAATTGATTCTCACCCTCCCCTTGTCAGGTTTTTAACCTCTTCCATCCACAGATGTGGTTATCCCTCAAGGATCTCTACTTGGTTCTCTTCAATGGCAACCTCCGCAGCCTCAAGGTTAGGACCGTCACTCTTATGAAGATGGTATCTTTGCTTCATTCTTCTTACTTATGTGGGACATAAGTCTTGTTGTTTCTACTCCCTGATTATCTCACTAAAAATTTCTTAGTTGGAAACTTCATTATTTCTAACTTAGACCATTTAATACTCTCCTAATGCAATTTCCTATTCTAATTTCTCTAAAACCGGTGGTTCTCAACTTTAACGTGGAATCACCTGGGGAGATTTTTTAAAATGCTGATGCCCAAGAGCCTTTCTGCAGCCAGGGCTGAGAAGCACTGCCTAATCACTCATGCCAAGCGCGGGTCCCTGCCAAGTGCAGAGCCAGCTACTTTCTACCTATCAAACCACCAGGTTACCCAGGCATCAGCACTGCCTAATCACTCATGCCAAGCGCGGGTCCCTGGAACCTCGAGTGCGGAGCCAGCTACTTTCCACTTATCAAACCACCAGGTTACCCAAGCATTCTATTTTCCTCTCTGCACGGCTGAAAAGGTGAGAAATGTATTAGGGATATTCTCATTTAACCACGGAGGAGTTCGAAAAACAATAAATAATTTATTGGATCTTTGGGACAAAGCACTCTCATTCCCATCTTTGAGTATGCCATAGCTGGAACTGTCGCTGTCTTCTTTTAGAAAATGGGATTTCAGAAACTCTAACCAGAAGCTAAGTAAAACACACTCATCCAACTAACATTCCTATAACACTTTAAAATTTTCAACATAAATCTATAATTAATAATAGTGTGATTTCAGTAATATTGAAATAAATGCCTTATATCCTTATGCCTTTTCATTTGCAAAGTATTTCAAAATGAAGGAAAAAAAATAACACTATGAACAGGTTAGGTTAGGGGCACATCTATTAAATTTAAGTATTTTGTTTAATATACTTCCCAATGATCTTGACTTTATTTCCCATTAAAGAGGGAATAAGAGGCTTTTAAAAAGTTATTAAACAGGTACACAAATTTACTGAGGCCACAAGAACTCAGTAATTAAGTCAGCAACAATTCCAGTGTCCCAGTAGGATCATAACATGTCCCAGAGTAATCTGTTTGTCTTCCATGACAACTTCATGGGCCACTTGGTAAACCCATATTGTACAGAGAGGAGATAAAATACCTACAGATGAAGTAATTTGCAACTCACTGAGAGTTTAATGGGGGATAATTTTGCATCTATAAATGCTATATATTTAGGTATAGCTAGATTATTGTTTCATATCCCAAATTAAATGGTTAAAAGGTTATTACCTGAAATAACTGATTAAAAAAATTACTGCTGTTGCTCTTCTCAGTTAAAGATACAAAGACAATTTAGCACTCTTGTATCTAGAAAGTCTATCTCAACAAACAAGCAAAATCACTCAAAGGTGAAATTATATATAAATACGATGACCCATTCTTGAAAGTAAACATTGAAATTTACTAGCATTTATTCCCTTGGTCATTAAAAATGGTGTGTGCAGAAATGATTTTACATTCATGATTCAAACCCAAACACTCACAAAGTGTAACATATTTATGTAAATAATATGTAACATATTTATGTAAATAATATAAAGATGAATTGTCCCATTAATGGCAATACCCTCTGCTCATTTCCAGCCACATAGAGAGCCATATAAGGGTCATAATAAAAACAAAATAACAACACAAAAAACTTCTGCTGTTGTTTACTGAGGACCTGGGGGTGTTTCAAGAGTTAAGTCTAGCCTGGCCAGCATGGCTCAGTGGTTAGGCATCGACCTATGAACCAGGAGGTCATGGTTCCATTCCCGGTCAGGGCACAGGCCTGGGTTGTGGGCTCGATCCCCAGTGCGGGGGAATGGGGGTGGGGGTGGTGCTGGAGGCAGCCAATCAATGATTCTCTCTCATCATTGATGCTTCTATCTCTCCCTCCCTTCCTCTCTGAAATCAATAAAAATATATTTTTTAAAAAAGAGTTAAGTCTACTGCTTCTCCAAGCTAATCCTTAGTGTATGGTTATAGTCAGCTATCAGTGAGAGAGATGGTTTTAGCAGCTGAAAGCTAGCTTTGTGGTCTTTCAGGTAAAGGAAAAAAAAAAAAGAATGCAAAAGGAACTACTCTTAATATGTTATTGATCTTTAATCTTTGTCAAATCCCATAGGGTGCAAGTAATTGCCAGGATAGAACAAGACACAGGTACTACTTCCAAAGGGCTTAATGTTAATTCAAGATCCTTTGGTTTCTATCTCTCAGTTCTAAACTTAGTTCCCGTACCCCATAAAGACAGTTACAAATTTTATTTAAAAATACTTAGGGTGCCATAGTGGGTTTGGCTCAGTGGATAGAGCATTGGCCTGCGGACTGAGGGGTCTCAGGTTCCATTCTGGTCAAGGGCACATGCCTGGGTTGCGGGCTCAATCCCCAGTGGGGAGCATGCAGGAGGCAGCTGATCAATGATTCTCTCTCATCATTGATGTTTCTATCTCTCTCTCCCTCACCCTTCCTCTCTGAAATCAATAAAAAATATTTTAAAAAAGAATTAAGGCAAAACATATTTACATACCAATTCCATAGCAGCATCCTATATAATAAAAGGGTAATATGCAAATTGACCAAGTGGTGGAACAACTGGTCGCTATGATGCACACTGACCACCAGGGGGCAGATGCTCAATGCAGGAGCTGCCCCCTGGTGGTCAGTATGCTCCCACAGGGAGAGTGCCATTCAGCCACAAGCAGGGCTGACAGCTGGTGAGTGCAGTGGCCCGCCTCTGTGGCAGCGCTAAGGATGTCCCACTGTGGCTGTCAGTCGGACATCCTCTGAGGGGGATGTTGTGCACCAGGCCTCTAGTTAGTCATAATAGCCAAGAGGTGGAAATAACCTATATGTTCATTCATGGACAAATGGTATAGAGTATAGACACTCAGTAAAATATTATTCAGCCTTAAAAAAGAAATGGAATTCTGATACACACTATAAATTGGATAAAACCTTAAAGACATTATGCTAAGTGCAATAATCCAGAAATAAAGAGAAATATTGTATGATTTGACTTATATGAGGTATCTAGAATAGTTAAATTCATAGAGACAGAAAGCAGAATGGTGGTTGGCAGAGATTAGGGGAAGGGAGGAATGGGTAGTTATTGCTTACTGGGTACATTTCAGTCTAGGAAAATGAAAAAGTTCTGGAGATGAATGGTTTAATGCTCCTAAACTGTACACTTAAAAATGGTTAAAACAGTAAAATTTTTGTTATGTATATTTTCACATACACGCACACAGAGAAATCAGGAGGGGGTGCTGTGAGATGCGAATGAAAGGTTTCAGGAGAGAAAAGCCACAGGAATGAAAAAAAAGTGACACCAAAAAGACTAGACGAAATGGAGTCAGGCATACATTCTCTGCAACTACGGTAAACATAAAGCAGGCACAGCAGAATTGCTGGCATTCCTGGAGTAGTAGCAAATCTGTCTGTCCCAGAGGCCTCGGACCCGCTGGCTGCGAGCGGGACTCAGACCTCACCTGACTGCTTGCTGAACAGGCTTGCAGCGTGCATCCCACAGCAGCCTCACTCCGTGCAAATGACTCATTTACTCTCCTGAGTCCCGTTACTGGGTCAAAATTTATGGTTGCTACGGACACTCTGATTAATGTGCATTCCTCGCTGGCTGTGAGTGTGGCAATTCAGTCTTCCATAATTTTAAGCTGCGTGAAGAGATGGATCTTTCTTCCCCTAGAAAAGGTGTCAGTGAGGAAAACCAGTATTTCACTTGGATTTCTTTTATGCTGGGCTTTGTTTCCACAATTCAGATCTTATGTAATTAGGTAAAAGTGGCATTCTTCCAATCTTGGTCACATGCTCCAAGCCCCGTAGGCTAATTTATACTCTTTTTTTCTAGCATGGCAAGGCTCCTCTGTCGAAATCCCAACTTCCCAGCCTGGGGGTTTGACAGCTCCATGTACATTTGTGTGAAACATTCCCCACAAAGCACAGGTTACTTCAGAAAATGGCAAAAAGTGCACACTAGTGTTATTTGAAACACCCGGTCTTCTGTGGCACTATTTGCGAAAGTGTTGGTTTGTCAGAAAACAAAGACTAAAATCACAAGATGCAAATTAATGTTTAAGTATAAAGACAAAAAAGGAAACTGATGACCACATTTAGAATGGTTTATTTAAGAGCCAGCACGCAACCATTTCTGAGCTCCATAGCCATAAAGCAGTATTCAAGGTGAACTGAACAGTCCCAGGGCACTTAGGTTTACTGTTAGGTTCTAATAATGTCTAGGAATTCACCAATTGTGTGTGCATAACAGCGATGTGTGTGAATAACAGGGAAAGAAAAAAAAACAAAACCCAGAGAGATATTCTAGTACATCTGGATGGATCTTGGCCTAGAGATGAGTTACCAGCTGCTCTTCTAGGTAGGAAAGGAAATGCTAGCGACTTCTCTCTAATGAACTATTAACAGATGAACTTCTGTGAATTAAGCCACTGTGTTCTTTCTTGGTTAAATAGAAACACTGTAGAAATAGATACAGAATGTTTCTCCTTCTGCTGAATTATCATATTAAGGTTCGTATGAAGAAACGGAGTCTTAGCCTAGGAAGCTTTACTTATTCAGTTCAGATACTAGGCCTAGGAAATATTTTTGGGGATAAAAGAAAATTATTATAAGGCATCAAACACATTAAGAGCTCAGAGAGAAAACAACCATGTTCGCAATAAAGCTGGAAGAATTTTTAGAAACAAAAACATACACTAGAGGACCAGGAAAAAAATTCATAAGTTTTCATGAAACAATTAGAAATGAGCAAACTGATTTGTGCACTAAAGGGCTCATCATAGTATTTTGTATAATTGCAAAATCACTGGAAACAATCTAAATTTCTAAAACTAAGGGATTTGTTAAATAAAAACCACGCCATGGCCACTAAAATTTATATTTTAAAACATATTTACAGATATGAGACTATGTTAATGATATCATTAAATTTAAAAAGTGGTTTACAAAGAGCAAATATAGTATGATGAATTTTTAAAAAAGATGTTTTTATTGATTTTAGAGAGAGAGGAAGGGAAAGGAAATAGAAACATCAATGATGAGAGAGAATCATTGATCAGCTACCTCCTGCACATCCCCTACTGGGGATTGAGCCTGTAATCCGGGCATGTACCCTAACTAGAAATTGTACCGTGACCTCCTGGTTCATGGGTCGACGCTCAACCACTGAGCCATGCCAGCTAGGCAGTATGATAAAAATTTTAATGACAGATTTCTTGAGATATAATTTATATATTGTATAGTTCATACATTTAAAGTATACAATTCAATGGTTTTTAGTATATTCACAGTTGATTAATCATTAACTCAATCAATTTTAGAACCTTCAAAAAGAAATCTCACATCTATTAGTGGCCACTGGATATGACACAACTTTTATTAAAGGTATGTGGTTGTGATATACCCATATAATGGAATATTATTTGGTAATGAAATAGAGTATTATACATGCTACAACATGGAGGAACCTTAAGACATTATGGTAAGTGAATGAAGCCAGTCACAAAAGACCACATATTGTATAACTCCATTTCTAGGAAATGGCCAGAATAGGTCAATTTATAGATAGAAAGTAGTTGCCTACTTCTGAGAGTAGTGGTGGTTAGGAGTAAATGGGAAGTGTTTTCTAATTGGGGTTTCTTTTTGGAGTCATGAAAATGTTCTAAAATGGGTTGTAGTGATGGGTGCATAACCTGTGAATATGCTAAAAACTATTGTATTATACACCTTAATGGATGAATTGTATGATGTGAGAATTATATCTTGAGAAGTTGCTTTTAAAAGTATATAGATATATGTACAGAAAAAAATCTGGAAAGACACTAAAAAAATAAATGTAGTTATCTTTGTGTAGAGGGATTCAGGTGATTTGTTTTTCTAGTTTATTTTCTAATATACCTACAGAGATCACATATTAATAGCACAATAAACAATTGTTTTTTTAAAGTACTAACTGGCTATTTGATATTTTCAATGAATTGTTGTTATTTTTTTAGGTATAATAATGGCATTGTGGCTATGTTGTACGTATAAAAATGAGAAAAGAATCTTCATATTCCAGAGATACATACAGGTGAAATGATATGATGTCAATGGGATGATGGAAGGGGTATAGGTGGGATAGTTTTACCTACATGAAAGTTGTTAAATCTAGGTGACCATTTATACTGGGCTCATTAGGTTGTTCTGTATCCTTTTGTAGACATTTGAAATTCTGTATATATAAAAAGTCAAAGAAAAGATAGATCCTGAACACAATGGACAATATAGTTCTACTTTGGCTCTTAAAAAAGTTGAGTGTGCACAGGAACAGAAAGAGAGATGAAGGAAATGCAACAGAGAGCACACACCGATGATTCTCTTTGGGTGGTGGCATTAGGGTCGGCAGCACTTTCTTCTTTGTGCTTTTGTGTGTTTTTCAAATATTCTACAATGATGACATGTTGGTTTTGTGAAAGTTAAACAATTACTCCCTAAAAATGTTTCCCCATGTCCAGAGCAGGCACCTAAATAATAACACATAATGTAAAATGGAATGCAAATGTTCCCTCTGGGCTCGAAGCCTGAGGCAGCCAGCAGAGGCCATGAATGGCTCTTCTAAAGCCAGGCATTTGGACTTCTTCCCTGGAACATCTCAGAGCCACAACACACATTCTAGAAGCTGCCCAGACTGTGTGGGCATAATCTGGAGCATTCCCAAAACCATTCACAAAGTAGATGGTTTAAAAAAAAAATCAACTTTTGGGTGAGAAACTGAGATACTACCAAGTTTGTCACTTCAATTTACATTTCATTTGAGTTCACCAGGTCTTCAGGTAAGCAATTAAAAAAAAAAGTAGGAGGTGTTCTAGAGGTTTATGTAACTCTTAGAAAAGATGCAAAGGATAGATTTTTTTATATGAAATAACTGTCACATGCAATTACCTTATTAGGGAAAGTCAAACCCAATTACAGCAATGCCAGGAGAACATGGCATGAACAACCACTGACCTCCATGAGTGCCCGCTCTCCCCTACAATTCCTAAATCTTTGTGCTTCTATCACATACCAACTTAGTTGAATCTATTTGTAAATATCTTATCTCCCTTACTAGATTTTCAGCCTTGTGAATGCAAAAATCAAGTCTTTGACTCCTTAGAAAGTTTTGCACATTGTAGGCAATTAATCAATGGTTCAGATCGTCAAAAGTACCTAACATCAATGAGAGGCTATAATGATGGACATATTATACCATTCTCGAAGGTTTTATTGAAAATCTAGGAAAACTACAGATGCATCATGGTCACACTGGTAAGAAAAAACGCTTAACTAGAGATAAATCAATAATAATTAGAAATCCCTTCTTTTCAAGAGACTACATGTTGGAAGAAAAGGGGTTGTTATATGTAGTGCCCTCCCATATTCTTGAAAACATCCTATTCTGCAAAACTGTATACTAAAAATAACAGAACTTACGAGTAAAAGACTGTTAACGCCTGCGAGAAAGTTTGTAACTAGAGCGCTATCCAAAACATTAACAGTACTACTTAAATTGCTAGCACAGTGAAATCTCTACTGGTGTGTGTATCTCGCATCCTTATCGACCTTGAACCCTAGGGCTTCTGCTTCTTTGAGATGAAGGTCCTGGAGGGTTTTGGTTTCCAATGGAGACTATTTTCATGAAATTTAACCCAAGGATTATTAATCCATTGATTTTCATTAATTCCCTCCATTGTTTTAATGCACACAGGGGTAATGTCTTTGCAGTGTTTTCGTGTGCACTTGCAGCATTTCATATAAGGCACCGCTTGCAGGAAAGGAAGATATTGCTGGGGATTCCTCATTTTTTCCTTAGTCTTCATAGTTTGCTAAGCGTAACTCTTTAATTGTGGAAAACTTGTCTTTGTTACAAAACATGTAATGTGCTGGGCAAAATCATGCTGGAACCAACATAACTTTTGTTATACTAACATCATTTCCAAATGCATTTAGTAATTATGTTAAAAAACAAACAAAACCAACCAATGTTTTAAAAGACAAACTGGTAAGTGGCTAACCCAGGTACTGGCATATGTGACCCTAGTTTATAGTAGCAGCCATAGTAACAGCTGTAATAATAACAGCTAGCAATACTTATCGAGGCTTACTATGTACCAGACAGGATGCTAAACACTTTCTAACTTTCTATGAATTGTTTCATTTATTCTTCATAAGACTCTATGAAGTAAATAAAATGGATATTTAACGAGATTAAGTCTTAATCTCTGTCCAAGGTTACAAAGCTGTTAAGTGGTAAAGCTAGGATTTGAACCTAGATAATTCTGATTCAACGGCTTCAGCTTTTAATAACCACAATGAAATAATATTTCTTCTCATCCAATGGAAGCAAGAAATAATTGTATAATAGTAACCGACAATGTCGCTATTGCTCTACCAACTGGTACGTGCATAGACCTTGAGATGATGTATGTGCCTAGAAAACCTCTAAGCATTCGTAGAGTGCTTATTATTTTTCCAGCTTTAAGCTTTCTGGCTGGGATGTGAGGGAAATCTTTGGACATGGCCAAAGGAGAATTCCAGAAGTATGACACCTCCTTCTCAGTTCTTTCCAGCTGGGTCAGAGGCCCACGGAGATGACTCAGACTGTGCAAGGGCCTTGGAATGGACGCACAGACACACTTCTGAACACCACAGAAGACATCAGACCGCAGGGGGTGGGGGTGAAGGTAATTATGACTGGGGAATTCATACCCAACGAGAGCCAGGACTGCAGGTATGGATGCCAACAAAAGAATGTTGGTGGAATTTTGACTCTTCATTTAAATTCAACTTAACAATTATGAGTTATGCACTTACTATGTGCCTGGAATATAACTATGCCAAGTGTTGAAAACTACAAAACGGAATAATCCATCAAAACCTCACAGGCCTCTGGAGCTTAACTATAGGCGTTTCACTGAACAAACTGCCAGGCACTGTTCTTGGCACTTTACACATATTAACTCATTTAATTCTCACAACCCAATGATATATGACCTAATATTCTCTCCATTTTATAGCTAAGAAACTGAAGTGCAGAGAGATTAAGAAACCTGTCTAAAGTCACATAGCTTTGGGTGAGCAATCAGGACCTAACACAGTGATGGCGAACCTTTTGAGCTCGGCGTGTCAGCATTTTGAAAAACCCTAACTTAACTCGGGTGCCGTGTCACATATAGAAATTTTTTGATATTTGCAACCATAGTAAAACAAAGATTTATATTTTTGATATTTATTTTATATATTTAAATGCCATTTAACAAAGAAAAATCAACCCAAAAAATGAGTTCGCATGTCACCTCTGACACGCGTGTCATAGGTTCGCCATCACTGACCTAACATTTGGTCCTACCTAGCCTCTTTGAGTCCAGAGCCTACATGCTTAACCTTTCCCTGAACTCTCTCTCTAGTAGAGGGAGACAGTGGGGTTAGATATAGGTACACAGGGGAACACTGACAGAGGAGAAAGTGGCCAATTCTGCTTTGGGGAGAATGGTGTCTGACAGGAGAGCCAAGTCAGCCAAGCCTTTATAGCAGATGCGGACGGCTTTCAGGGACAGCAGACGAAGCAGCACGGGCAAAGGCGTCGAGGTGGGGAATTGCCCCGTGTGCTTGCAGTTTGCTATTGTGGAAAAACAAAGTGAACAGGGCAGGGTGGCAGGAGATGAAAGCCCAAAAGTAGAAAGAGATCAGATAGAGAAAGAATTTTATTCTATGAACTGCCCATACTAAGGAGTTTATTTTTAGGTGGGAAATATTAAAATAGGTTTTTAAACAGGAGGTGGGGGCAGTGATATCACCCAATTTGTCTTTTTAAATCTAGCTGCAATATGAAACATGGAATGATGTGGGGAGAGGGCAAAACCCAGAAGTGAGAGACCGTGACAGCAGCTTCAGGGAGAATATGGCGGTAAGAATGGGGCAGGGGGCTGAGTAGAAATATTTTTTGAGTTGATTCAGGTGTGAAGCTAGAAAGCTGAGGTAGGAGGTTTCCTTCTTAGAGTAAAGCTTGATACGTACCGAAGCCCTCACTATGTGATTTAAGTCAGCCCTAGACCCTTGCCCGGGAAAACAGACTTATGGGGCACTGCATTTTTAGATGTATGGAACTCAAATGTAGTTAATACCTGATTTCTGACATCATTTTCACCTTCCCTCCTGTAGTGTCTAAAGCTCCCACTGAAGAAAACAGCAATACTTCACTCTGCTGATGATTATTGGTTTCATAATGTATCATCCACCGACCCAATGCAACTCGGCCTACGAGCTGGGGCCCACTGGTAGATAATTGCCACCTGGTGTCCGGCACTGTAATAATGATCATTTATCTCAGTTTATCTTCTTTTAAAAATAAAACATAAAAATTTTAGTTCTCACCAGAGGATATCTTTCCATTGCTTTTAGATAGACTGGAAGGGAAGAAGGGAAGAAGGGAGAGGGGGAGGGAGACATTGATTGGCCCAACAGGGGCTGGGGAATGAACCCCCACAACCCAGGTATGTGCCCTTCTGTGCTCGGGCCGATGCTCTAATCACTGAGCAACCGGCCAGGGCTCAGTTTACCTTATTTCTTGAAGTAACATTCCAGATGGATAAATTATCCCACTCCTAAGATTGGTGGAAAAAACAAAGAACCGAAAGCCAAAAAGCAATTACATTTCCATGCTTATAACTTCCTCCTCTCCCTTAGCTGGTTGGCACCTGCCTTTCCGCTTATTCCAGCCACTAAGTGGGAAGCTCGTGGGCTCTATGGAGCCTGAGCAAGTTCAGGAGCAAAGCCCAGTCAGCTCAGGGTGAGGCCACAGCTGGGAGGGTGACTCACGCTGAATCCAGAAAGAAAACAAATGGTCTCAGAAATCTGGTGGTAATGGGGTAGTGGTGGGGGTGGGAGGACACGTGGAGAGGGGCCATTGCCCTTTCCAGGAAACTGGGTAGTGACACAGTTCTGGTGGGAAAAGGCTAAAAAGTAAAGTCCACTTACTGATACAAGAAATCAGATCATTAAATCTTTCCTTAGGAAAGAGGGGGTTTTCCAGCCCACGGAAATAGAGCTTCAGAACGCCAGCAACGGAGTTAATATCGTGGTTACTCTGGTCATCGGCCAAGGGGTTTTCACCTAAAAAAAAAAAATTAGTTATAGGCAGTCTTTTTTTTTTTTCTCCTACACGCGCACACACACACACACACGCACACACACACACACACACACAGAGAGAGAGAGAGAGAGAGAGAGAGAGAGAGAGAGACTTCTATATATACATGTATCTTTTAATTATACTTTATGAAAGATTATATGGTACTAAAATTAAAAGAAATGGTTTAGAGATACCACCCCATGATTAACTTAAAAATAGTTGACTAAAAATAAAGCTTTTTAAAAAATCTTACGCTACCAAATAATCCCTTACAAGCTACCAAAATCCTAAAATAAAATATTGTGGGATTTAAAATTTTACCCAACTTTTTTTTTTTTTGAGGCTAAAATCTGTAATCTTAGTTTGACATGAATTCAAATACTACATTCTTAACCCACTGGGAAAAAGACATAATACAGGGCTGTCTGGCTATATGGATCAGCAAAACGTATCAAAAATATTACAGGCCCCTTCCCCCCCCCCAGACTGAGGACACCTATAATTAAATTAATAAGTGTTTCCCAAAGTGGCAGGGTGGTGTTCCCAGCATATGTGGAAGCTGCCTTCAGCAGTGGAAGATTTTGAAATCAGACAGTGGGATCTGAAAATGTACCCTTATGTACCAAGGAATTTTTATAGAAAGTGGAAATTTAAAAATATATATATATCACAAATATGAAATTATATTATTTCTGTATGGTAAGCAGTTTAAAAATACTAGTTAAGTGGCCTGGCTAGTCCACCTCCCTGAGAAATTGAGATAAAATCCTTAAATTCGACATAATAGTATGCAGTCTTAAATCGAACACTACCGTTTGTTCACAAGACTGCTCTTCTCTTCTAAAGTTCACAAAAATTGCACACTGCATTTTAACTTGTTTGGGGTTTTTTTTTCCTCTTGAGGCAGTTTTAGGGACACGTTTGTTCCCGTTTCTCTGCTCCTTGGTGGGAAATCACTGAACAAAAATTTACCAAAATGTTTATTTTTTTTATCCAATGTGACAAAGCCTCACCCAAAGAGGTCACAAACAAATAACAAATATCAGGGGAATTTCCAAGGAAAGCTAATGATGCCTGTGGCGGCTGGCATGGGAACCCGAGGCTTTACTACATTTCAGCTTCTCCTGAATGTGGTCAATGTTCGAGACTTGGAACCCTGAGCTGCTGACAGGGGAGGCTGCTCCGCTCTACACATCATATCAGTCTGAGAATTTGGAACAGGAAAACCATCTGGCTCCAAGTTTACTCTGCAACCAAGGTTTCAGAATTTCAAGGGCTCTCTGCCAAGCCGGGGCCGGGGGAAGTGGGAGCGGGACAGAAAGCAGCCCTGTCTCCTCGCCATTATGCCCCTCCCTCTGCACTCGCCGCCTGGCTTCCGTGCAGAGGAAGGAAGGGGCAGGTGTATCCAGACCATTATAACTGGAGAGCGTTAATAACTAAGAGCCATCACTAAAGAGCTAGGCATTTTCATGGATTACGCCTAATCCTCCACACCAACCCTGGAATTTTGCAGATGCGGAAACCGAGGCCAAAGTAAGAGATGAGTAACTTGACCCAAATTAGGAAATGGAAAAGTCTGACTGGATTCTAGGTCTGCCTGACACAAAAGAGTATGGTTTTGCTAATCATACTGGGTTAATGAACAGTGTAGTAGGACTTATGTGACAGCCAATTGTGAACAGCAGTAAGGTACGGCTGGTCACAGGGAAGGAGCCTGGGGGTGGAAGGAAAGAGTTCCCAACAAGGAAACAGACATGAACCTTAAACACCTGCTCGCTAAGCCCAGGGCTGTCCTCGCCACCCACCCAGGGCCCCTCCTGGGCCCCCTGGACACACACGCCGAGGACGATCACTGCCAGTCCTAACCCAGGACACAACCTCATATGCTTTCCTATACTTGATGACAAAGCCTTATGCAAGATTATATGGTACTTCATTTCTTAACTATCCTAAATAGATTCTTACCTCAATTTCCAAAATGAAATAAATGCAAAGAGAAAGGTTCTGAGATATACAGAGTGAGTATGCCACCTCACTCTACAGAAAATGATGGCTTGTCCCATGACTTGCTCAGAGGGATAGACATGCACTTACCTCTCTCAAATGAATTTTTAATGTCATTGACTTCCACCTGGGAACCGGACACTCTGAAAATCCCCTGATGCTGAAGACCTAACGAGAACAGGAGGGGAACAGAGTGAAAGATCCCCTATCTCCTCTAGTTCCCCCCGTTTCGCACGAATTAAATATTCAATGGAAAGACACATTTACTGAAATATTCCCAGTGATTATTTTTAAAAATAAGAATTCTGTAGTTCATGGCTTACCATAGAGATTGATGAACCGAATACAACTTTCCACAATGAGGGGGATAATCTGTCCCGAGTCCTGCGTAGAGATAGAAACCAGTTAACAGCCCAGGAGAGGCATAAATCACACATCGTAATAACGCTCACGGTTTAACTACAAGGAGTGCACGGCATTGATCATCTGAAAGGTGACCATTTCCAAATACGCCCTACCCCCCCGCAAATCGTACACAAGAGCCAAAATTAAAATTAAATTTAACCAGAGGTATGTTTCAGTTCTGGAGCAAACCAAAGAAAATACCTTTAAAGCAATCCTGCTTCAACTCGACTCTGCTGTGCATCTCTTTTACTTGCACTTAGGCTCACATAGCAAAATGAATATATGAATCACTCACTGTTTAAAAGGCTATTTATAAAGTTAATCTAATGGACTTAAAAAGAACGGTGTAAACTAGTCACAAAGCACAACCTTTCAGCCTTCCGGGATCCTCGCTGGGACATCCTGAGGGGCTCACATATTCCCAGAGGCACGATATGACAATTGCTTTACAGGTGCTTATAATGGGCAATGTATTTATTTAGTTTGCACCAGAACTTACTCATCCTGATTGATTTTTCACTGATACTTTTTCATGATTTAAGGATTTTTAAAAAATGACACAAAGGCACATCCCAGTAGATCTCATTTTCATAGGAAGGAATATTTTTTGGCCATTTCCCCCCACATCTCTACTGAACAAATGTGAGTATTAGAAATGTTTTAAAACATGGCGAGGATGACAAGTGAGATGAAGGAGCTGCAAGGTCACAGTTAAATGTGTACCAACGCCAGGCACTCCATGTCGTTACAGAAGGTTACTGGCGAGGGAGTTGTTTTTCATGTACTTTAGACTCTGCTCTTTCAGAAATTAGATCTTAAAGGAAACATGGAGGTTCGAAATGATTAGCTGACATTAGGTACTAATTCATGAGGAATTTTATTATGAAACACAAGAAGAATTTGGCTGTCTTAACATATTAGAACAATTCAGAATCCACTAACCTTTCCAATTAAGTCACAGGGGAAGGATTAGGAATAATGTGGTTCAGCAAATTAAACTGGTGACTATTCCTAGAATGGGTAATGCACAGCTTGAGGAATAGTTTTATTTTAGGTTTTAAGACAATCTGTATAAACCAGCTATGGTTCAATGACTTCTGGAGCTTATATTAAGTTTCTCTAAGAGTTCATTTGTTTTAGGAATGTAAACTTTATTAATTTCTTAAAGAAAGTCCTTAAGAATGCAAACTCTTTTTGGTGTGGACTAGTTGACGCAAGAATGACAACATAATTATATCAAAACCTACGGAGTATGTGAGGGGATTTTTCTTTAAGATACAAGTGTGTTTTAGAGGAAGAAACCTTTATATGAACAATACATGTAACACTGTAAAAGAGCAACAAATATCTAAATGTAAGCGATAATAGGAGAATATTAGTTTGCATCTCTGCTGAACTGAGTGTTAAAACAAGAAGAAAAACAAAGAATAAAAGGTTATTAAAAGGAAAATGTTTGCACTAAAATAGTTCCAAGCAAAAATGTCTTATTACTTAAAACGTATTTTTTTGTGGTTACATTTACTCAAGTACTTGCTATTCTTTTAGCTATTACCAGTACTTCCTTCAGGTATAATGAATTTTGGAGTAAAAATATAACGTGTGTTTTAACTTCATGGATGCCAGCTGCTTTGGCGGAATACTGTACAAGAAGTGAGCTGTGTTCCACCTACCACCAAAGGAATTCCTTTGTTTCTCAGTTTTCCCAGGGGACAAAGAGGAGAAATGGTTTTGCTCTCACAGTGATACTGTGGGGACCACCACTGATGGAGCACTTTTCAGAAGTGCAGAGATCCCTGGATGTGCTGTGTTACTGCTGTTCCCAAAGATTCCTTAGTGTGCCATCTGGGACAGGGAAGGGCTCGCATAGGGAATTTCCCATGATAACCAGTTTACTCCTTCTTTAGTACCTATCTTCAGTGTCCTTTAACTGTTCTTAATGAAAAATCTTTAAAATGCCCTAGCTGGTTTGGCTTAGTGCAGTGATGGCGAACCTATGACACGCGTGTCAGAGGTGACACGCGAACTCATTTTTTTGGTTGATTTTTCTTTGTTAAATGGCATTTAAATATATAAAATAAATATCAAAAATATAAGTCTTCGTTTTACTATGGTTGCAAATATCAAAAAATGTCTATGTGTGACACGGCACCAGAGTTAAGTTAGGGTTTTTCAAAGTGCTGACACGCCGAGCTCGAAAGGCTCGCCATCACTGGCTTAGTGGATAGAACGTCGGCCTGCAGACTGAAGGGTCCCAGGTTCGATTCTGGCCAAGGGCACATGCCCGGATTGTGGGCTCAATCCCCAGTAGGGGGGCATTCAGGGTGCAGCCAACCAATGATTCTCTCTCTCATCATGTTTCTATCTCTCTCTCTCCCTCTCCCTTCCTCTCTGAAATCATCAATAAAGATATATTTTAAAAAAGAATTTAATCTTATAAAAAATATAGTATGTGCTTTTCTTTCAGCTTACGCAGTCATTCTCACACTGTGCTATCAGAAGTAACAGAATCACCGACTTGCTTTCCTGAGTTTCCCTGCATCCTCTCTTTCCACCAGGCCATTCGGCTGCCCATCTCAGTGCTCCCATTGGATCGGTCCTTCTCTCCAGCTAATTTACCCCTGCTTATAAGAAGCCTTGGGCTGGGAAACCGGATAATCAAATCTGACAATAATTTTATATTAAATTAGAGCCAATAAGGCTCTTCTGGGTTTAAGGCTATGGCAGTGTATTTGTGATTGCTGTTTAGGTGTCCTGTGGCCTTTCACTTAATTGCATGGTTAGGGCTCATGCTTAAGGCCATGCATGCATGTATCTGTCTGTCCGTACATGAGTCTCATGTGTGCGCAAATGTTTAAAAGTCACTGGTGTGCATATTCAATAAAAGATCTGCCTTTGAAGAAGGAAAGATATCTGTAACATATTATTAAGGGAGATTATCAATGATGTAGTTTCCTATATAAGTTTAGTCTTCAGAAACATTGCAGTTGGTGTTGTAAAATGTTAGCCACGAAAGACAAAGTTATTTTCTCTTTTGTCTATTTCACATGGGGGTCCATAATCCGGGGTTAAGTGTGCATATGGTATTTAATATTGACTCTCCTTTTCATAAAAGCCCATGGACTCAAATTTGGTCCATTTGCCAAAACACACAACATAACAACGATGAGTTTATCCAGTTTTACCAGAGAAGACTATTCTTAAATTAGTGTCTGACTTCTGCAATGCCTTTCTAAGCAAAGCCTATTTAGAAGCCTGTCTAATTTCCAGCTGCAAACATTTTTCTTTTAAAGACCTTAAAAAGCCCAATTAGAGCCAAGCATGACGATGATTGGGAAATGACACCGAGAGCGAAAGAGGCTGCGCCCTCACTTCCCTCTAACACTATACCTGGTGTCTCGCGTGCGAGTTCCTTCGTCCTCGGCTAGAAGCATTACCAGAAATACAGGATGAAAAAGAAGACAGAGTAAACACAGCAGAGATACAAGATACAGACCACAGGGTCTTACAATTTATCCAATATAATGAATTCCTCAAGTCACGGGAAATAAGAACTCTTGCTGAGCTGCAGAGCGACCCTGACAAGGGACTTGTATATTTTGTGCCACCTTATTTGCACGAGTAAAAACAAAACATTTTATCAGGTAGCTCTTTTCCTTTTTGTACAAATTATGGTCTTTTTTTAAAAAAAAAAAATAAAGAGGGCTTTCTCTTTTTGCCAGCATAATAACACCCACATTTATTTCCTCTTCTGAAGGCACTCAAACCAAATATTCTTTTCTCTCTGACTTCAGGAAATATTATATTGATTTTCTGGGAAAGCAAAGAGCCCCAGGACAGACTTGGACATAATGACCTGCCTCCTTTTATGAGAGGCTGAGACCATTATAGTAAGAAGCATGGAGATCAGCCACCCAGATGGCTGGTGCCAGTACCTTGACGAATGTTTCCAAATCCCCATTAAACAACTTAGCATTATACTGTGAGCGGGGTCTGGACTTCCTGTGTTTCTGGGGCTTAGGGGGAACATTTGGAGGCCTAAGGGAAGGGAATATAATTACTGAGCATGGCAGAAATCAAACAACAGACGAAACACCCATAGGTCACATCAAAATTACAAAACACAGGAATTCCGTGTTCCTTCGCCGCCCCCACCCTCGGGGAAAAGAGTCCTCCCCCTTTCCTATGTATTTACTTTTATTTTTGCATCACAAACCGTACAAGCTATTCATCCAGACCACTCTTTTCTTGCGTGTGGCAGTCCACATTTGTTTACTGGTTTGTTTAAAAATGATAAGCGCCGCCCTGGCTGGTGTGGCTCAGTTGGTTGGCGTGTCCTCCCGTACACTGAGAGGGTGAGGGCTCCATTCCCAGTCAAGGCACATACACAGGTTTCGGGTTCGATCCCTGATCAGGGTGCGTGTGGGAGGCAACTGAGGGATGTTTCTCTCTCACAATGTATTTTTCCCCCTTTCTCTCCCCTTCTCCCTGCCTTTCTCTCTAAAATCAATAATAAATTAAAAAAAGATAAGCATCACTAAATGGAACTGAGAACTATTTGGCCAAGTGTTACAAACCAAGGTTTGCGATTTGTGTTATTTAGCTTACAAGTCACACAGAGCATACGGCAGGTCATAAAAATTAGGGCTCTGATAGATCCCAACATGAGAAATGAAAGATCCTATTTTTAGTTACAACATAATGCTTCGATGCAAATAACATCATATCTGTTCAATATCCCTCAGCTGTTAATGGGATTTGATTTTATGCAAAAGTAGCTGTTAATGGATCACGAGTGAAAAGATGGAGTTGGGTTTCAATGCTATTTCTTGGGAAGGGGTGTACACACTCATGTGAATTGTTATTTCTTTAAGGCTACACTGTCTCACCACCTAGATATGTGTAGAGTATTGGGATGTACCAGTCCTTTCTGTTCTGGACTCCCTCCATCTCCAGTCTGTGTGCTCTGGTGGATAAGCCCGTCTCTCTGGCGTGTGCACACCCCGTTCACCCTGTACCCTCTTTAGAAACCTTGTAGCATCTTGCTCTGTCATGGGCGAGGGAACCTTCTCTGTCCTCTCCCTTTAGAGCAAAGAGGACCAGGATTATCCGACTCAATGTCTACAACTGTGCTGAATGAAATACACGACTGAAGAGTCCCTAGACCTCTCTCTGTGGACGTTCCAATGTAAACTTTTTAGGTGGAAGGATCTCCATCACACCTGGAAGTCAGGTAAAGCCCTTCGTTAAGCGGCAAACTCTCTAGGGAGAATTTGAGCTCATTAAAGTTTAGGAAGGCCCGTTTGGAAAGAAAATCCGGGGGAATTTACATGGAGGCCCACCCAGCTTCATAAGATATCACCACTGCAATCAACAGCAGTGGCCTGAGCCCCACGGTGCTTGGGAGGTGAAAGGGGCAAATGTCCAGAAGCAAACAGGGAAACTCATAGCAGGCAGCATGTAATAATCTGCCGCAGCTGAAACGTCTGAAATCTCTTTTATACACTGAATCCTGGGCCGTCCACAGAGGAAAGGATCTGGTAGCTTTAAAAAGAAGGTGCCCACCCAAGAGTTTAACCACATGAGCTTCATTTTATCCACCCCTTTCATTATTTTGGGAGTGTTTTAAAATGCAGACTTTATTTCTATTGAGGTTTGATGAGCCCAACAGATCAGAAGACAACTGCCATTGAAAAGACAGTTTCTACTGCTCCCAGTTCTCAGAGGAGGGGCAGCCCACCTGGGGGCACCTGGGCTGGTCAGGAGACAGAGGGAGCCAGGGAGAATGTGGGCAGGAGCCTTTGTTGTGGTTCCCCTGGGAGGGAACAGCCAAGGCAGGTAAACAGGTTTCGGATGGGCTAGTCTGAATAACCTGGGTGGGCTATGGGGCCTGGGAACTGGCCCTGGTTGTCTGGTTCCTGGCCTTTGGGTGAGTGGGAGGGAGAATAGTGGCCCTGATGTCAAAGCTCCATGAAGGAAGTAGCTGCGGCACCAGCTCTGGATTGGTTGGCTGGGTGAGTGGGAGGGAGAATAGTGGCCCTGATGTCAAGTAGCTGCGGCACCAGCTCTGGATTGGTTGGTTTGTATGCAAACGGCACGCTTGCAAGCAAGCCCTTTACTATCTCCAGGAATTGGCTGACCCTCAGAGGGGCCATCCCTTCAGAGTCAGCAAGACTCCAAGACATCAAAGCATCAAATAAAAACTAGAAGGCGTGGTTATTACAAAGCCCAAGAGAACTTCACATCTGGTGATATCTGGAGCAGCTGACCAAGCTAAGACGATACGAACACAGGCTCGTTTTGTTTGGTCACTGATTCATGGGACAAGCAAACTTGTTGCTGGAGCCAAAGCCCCCAGTGGCACCAGACAACTGTTCCTGCACGACTGGGAGATGCAGAGTAACCCGTTGTTGGGGCTACTACAGGGATGTCTTTTGAGCTTTCTACCAAACACCTGAAAATCGCCTCTCCCAACAGTCCTAAAGTGAGGCAAATGTGGAGATACTAACACCGTGAAAGCAACTTGAAATGAAAACAAACTGCCTGAGCGATTATCAAAGCCACTTCCCAGGGCCGAGGGGGCTTATCAGGCAGACTGCTCAAAGCCAGGGCCATTCAACATGGTCTAACTCGTTCTGGGTGTGTGCTTGCCACACACCTTCCCGGTAACCGGGCTGCCTCTGTAGGCTGCCCACGTGGAGGAGAGAAGGTGCCCGTCAGAGGGATGTGAGTATCGAGTCCATTCAGCAAGCACAGTTCTCACTGAAAATTACTATGTTTGCATTCCTTCCTTTTTGAAAAAAAATTCTTGAAGTGCCTTACATTAATTATAATTTAGAAACAATGGGTAAAAGTGTTGATCGTGCAAAGAGATACTATATGTAAAAAAAGCGCCATAAGCCGCATATTACTATGTAGAGGTACTATTCCTCTTTGTCACTGATATGGGGAAGAAACACCTCAGTATTTCTGTCAAGTTTTGACAAGTCAGTAGCTGTATCTTCGGAATTGGTTCACCAAAAAGTAAGAGGGTTTCCTTTTGAATAAATGACCCAGCGGGAACGTTATAGAGCCTTGAGCATTGACTTGCCAGTGACTGCAACAGGCACACCGGTGTCCTGACTGCCTCGCACCTCCAAGGGAACTCAACTTCAAAAGTGTCATCTTGCTGTGTCAATCAGAATGATCTCTGGCTGTTGCGCAAATGTGAACACAGACAAATAAAAGTTGCCGTAAACGTTCCCCAACTCAAATCAGAATCAGCTTCCGAAAAGGCTTTTCTTTCTCAGCACTAGTTTCAAAATCCTTTCATGAATTGAAAATAAAAAGAACGGAAAGGAAATATGGTTATAGGCATTAAAAGTTAAATCTTTCACGTGAACCTAAAAGGGGTAGAGAGCTAAAGTCCTGAGAGTATTGAACATAGCTCTGATTTTTGTCCAACATGAGGGAAAGCAGGCACAGGATGCAACTAATCAGACTTCCTATTTGCTAACACAGTAGATATGCACATAGTGTTGCTTGTTAATTAAATTATCAACAGTCTTCTCGGACTTTTTCTAGAAACTTGTAAGTGTTCTGATTAGATAAAACAAACCCATTCAATTGAGGTCTTTTTTCTGAGTCTGCTCATTAAAGAGCTTTACGGTTCCTTTGGGAAATCCTCGGGTCCGCCAGAGCAAATCCTGTTTTGTGAGAACCTCAAACATTTCACATTACTGTGTTTTGTCAAGCCCAAACTATCTTCCACGGTCATTAACAGAGTATGTTCATTCTTGCATTTAAACGGCTGCTTCTTGTTAAAGGAAAAAGTGAGTGAGACACAACATGGGTTATGATAAAATGTTTTCCTACCTTGTAGTCATATACTCAGCTCGATGACCTGCAGGGAAAAAAACAAAAATCAAAGGAAGTAAATGGAATGGAATCCGTGGAACGCATTTGGTAATGTTTTGTATCATCTGTCCACTATTTTAAAATTCTGAGTTTATAATAACTTACACAATTTATGGCGGAAAACATGAGGGTTGCATATAGTGATAGGCAAATAATTCAAAGTAAATATTTCATAAAATCTATACATAAAATTTAATAAATTCTATAGACTGGAGAAACATGTTTTACTTGGCAATTTGAGGCAGGGCTATTTATTTACTTAAGTAAGAAGTGACTGCTTGATCTTAACTATAAGTTCAAGGATGAAATACAAATAAAACATATCCCAGAATGTTGGTTATTCCCTCTGGCTTGATTGTCACCTCGTGGGGGAGAAGCAGGGGTTACACAGGATTGGGAGAACTCAATTTCCTTTAGATTACATTGGTGTTCTTTCTATAATATGAAATCGGGGAGAGGCGTTGCATTTTCTAATCAGAAATGACATTTGCAGATATTAAAGTAGAAGGACATTAAATTACGCTACATTCCACCAACTTGTAAGCTAAAAGTCCTCTGTTATTTAAAACGTGAGGTTCTTCTCATACATTCAGACTTCTTGACTTGTTTTAAATAACAGCTCTCTATTTGTGGTGTTCCTACAAACTGTGCTAATTTCAAGTCTGAATGTGTCTGTGGTTGCTGTCTGTTCTTTTTTACATTTAGGGTGGAGCCGTGGGAAGGGGTGTGGGAAAGTGAGCCATTCAACTGGTTTTGTTTGCAAAATGATGATATGGTCCTCAAACAGCTTGAAGATACAGCTTGGCAGAGAATGGTCATGTTGTTGTAGCACAAACAGGTGAGCCAGTGACTCAGACTGGTAGGGCAGGGCCAATATAACAACAGTAGACAAAGCTGGCTTATTGGGAATGGTACATGAATACTCTCAGGCTGCGAAAGAGACTTTTACTCTATTATCTGCTTTTCAATAACTAAGTAATACAAAGTTTTCCATGAATATCTATTTACTAAACAGGAAGCAACATTTAATATCAGAAAATACCTTTTCAATACAGATCTAGGCCACTGTTGGCAGATTCAGGGTTTAGCCATGATTTGGAGGGGCGGGTGAAGGGTAAGGAAAAGAATTAGATTTTCCCCTGCTACCATTTAACGTAAGTCCCTTCCTTTCCTGGCCTTCTGCTACTTTTTGGGGAGAAGAAAAAAAAGAACTCTAGAATAATTTAAGGCTCTTTGTAAGTGGGAGGTCTCTCAGGAAGTGGGCATGGCAGACAGTGAGCCGAGTGTGGCATGTGGTACCTATGGGATATCCTTTAGCGCGAAGCTTGCTATACAGAGTTAGAGTTCAGAGAACAGGCAGGGCTGGTGATTAAAATTTGAGAGTCACTACCATTTCTGTTGTGCTGGGGCTATGGGACCTAGCCGAGATCACCCAGGGTGAATCATTAGGATGAGGACAGGGTTGGGGAACTATCTGGCTTGTGTTGTATTGTATTCTGTCATGTTGCATACTTTATTATAACATAAAAGGATGATATAAACTACCTAGTAACAACAATAAAGACAGCAATGATATCTACACGTTTATTTTGGTGCTGTTGGAAGCACTTCCTATGTATTAATTCACAACTTTCAAAACAATGTTATTGAGTAGGTACTAGTATTATTATTCTTATTTTACATAAGAGACTGGACATAGAGAAGGCAAGAGACTTGCCTAGGTCGTGCTGTTAGTATGTGGTGGGTCTGGCACTAGGGTCCAGGTTTGTTTTAATTCTAGACCTGAGCTCCCAAGTAACATATTGTAAAACTGTAAGTCTTCCCTCCCGCCCCCCATCAAATACTTAGAAAGACCCCAGAAGAAAGGTACGGATTATGCTTTACACCTCCATCTGCTCCATATGGCTAAATATGAACTACCGAAGGTTTGATACATTTAACAAAATTATGAAATAAGTTTAATAAATACTTTGCTATTTTTGTTAAAATATCCCAATCAAATGTTCTCTCGAGTTGGAAAAAGATCATATATAAAATGGCTTAAGATCATTTTGCTCCATCCATCCATGGTTAATAGTATGAGATAAAAAATTAAAAACCTGTGAAAGATGCATTTTGATTAATGAACCATGAGCAAGCTTTGTAAGGACTAGCCTCCAAAGAATAACCGCCACCACCACATCCATTTTCTTCGGCAAATAGTACAGAGTGTGTCTCAACTGATGAATGAGGTTTTATTTTTTAATCAGTATCATCATTAATAGATCAATAACACACAAGCTTAGAAGAACCTGCTTCCCAGAGAAGTGTGAAAGCTTCCAGTGGTCAGAAGATTCGATTTCAATCATTTCCTTTGGAAGGTTACTTAATTATTAAAAAGAACAGACAACTCATTCCCCCTTTCCCCTAATACATGCCATTTGGAGGGAAAAAAAATGACTCAGGATTATCTTGTTCTTGATATGAACACCTAATTTGCCCACTCTTACATTTTCACTTGAGAATTAGGAAGTACATTATTTTTCATGCCTAAATGTATTTTTTCTCCACAGACTATAAGGAAAAACTAAAATACAGTTTGGTGACCATTTGAGATTTAAAAAAAACAATTAAATAAAATATTTAACATGTGCACAACTCAAACAAAACGAAGGTCCCTAATGAATGACTGATCAGGACTCCTGCTATTACTTCCCAGTCCCTTTTCTTCCTTAATATCAATTACTGCAGGGCTTCTCTAAAAATCAATTGCTTACAATAATCTTCTCTTTTGAAAGTATATTTGTACTCCTATTTAAAGACAGGAGTCTTAAGACAGTGTGAAGATAGCCTATGTGATTCCTTTGTCAGAAACCTCACGCCCGACGCTTGAAATGATACAACATGGAACTCAGCTTCCAGTCAGACTTTCTGTGCTTTGCAAGCACTGCACTGATACTTACATCCCCTTAATTCCAAGCGTCGCAGACTAAGAAGCCAATGTGAACATGAAGGCTCATTACTAAAAAGGAAAAAGGTTTCTGTGTCCACTGACTGGGCTCAGCTGAACTTCTCCAATTTGAAAACAAATGATATTACAACAGGATGTTACGGGTTGCTGAAGGATGAAGAAGATGATGACGACTTTGGTCTTAACAGCTCATGATGTTTCTTTCTATCTCGATAGTTTTCAAAGATTTGGAATTCTGAATTTCGATGGTGCCACTTTAAGAGCCTAATGTAGTTGCTCAGAAATGTTGTAAATCAAAGGATGTATTCGGCCACTGGTAGCCTGCCAAAAGTGAGCAGCAAGACAGGCCAAACACATGTCTGCAGTTATAGTTTCGGCCGCGTACGATCAACTGCAAAATCCTGGGTTAGGCTCTATTTGTTTTTACGACGAAGGCAGTTTCTGGAGCAGTGGGGCCGGTATAATTCAGAGATATGATTTCTATATAAAAAGTCAGGGCTGTCCCCAAGCACACCGTCTGATCCTGTGCTACTAACTTAACTTAGCCAAACCTAGCCTTGGGTTCCTTCATAAGGGCTTGCTGCTGAATTACCTCACCGTGGGACAGGCGCCACAAACCCTCCTACTGTCCTTCGGTGTAAGCCTATTAACACGCACAGGGCTCGCATGGAAAGCCAGCAGGCTCACAATGGTCAGCTAAAAGGTGGGGCGTGCTCTTCATGCTTAGTTTTTCTCCGGGCAAAGCTGCCAGTGTCAGCCCCAGGCAGTGACCAACAACTGGGGTGCTGCCAAGCCTCCACGTGGGGCAGGCCCGGAAGCAGAGAGGTCTGCCACCGGCGGGCAGCGGCCAGTGTGCCTGCTGCCACTGGGTGGGAAGCGTCCAGTGTCACATGCAGAATAAATCTCATCCGGGAAGGCCTGGGACACCTGTCCCAGCTTGTGTCACTAGGACACTGGAAATGACGGAAAGGAATTCCAAAGGAAAGAAATCCTGGCTTAGAGTTCACAAGGTACACAGCTCAGCAGCGAAAGAGAATCTGGAGCGTGGATTCAGCAAATTGGCTACAATACAGCCCTAGCTAACAATGGCATGCAGAAGAATATTAACCGGTGGGGCTCTCTCTCCCGGAACATAAGGGAATCTGTGTAGAAGGAGTTCCATAAAAGTTTCAGAATGAGACCCCAAGCGTGTTAACACACACGTCTGCGTGCGGTGCCAAGAATGAATTCACCCACTGCTTAATTCCCTCCAGCTCGAAATTTCTAAAGTGGTATCCAGTCCGGCAGGGAAGGACTCTGTGCCTAAATATTCATCTACACGTATGATAATCTATGCTTTGGGTCTGGCAGCTGATCTTGGGGCACCAGTGAAATATCAGGCAGTTGTAGAAGATGGAGGGGGAAAAAAGGCTGATACTGTAAAGGGAAAAAGAGGAAAAACTGGGACACAACTGCTAAGGTAGAACAATTCAAAGGATAAAAAGATCTTGTTTTTTAAAAGCTGAAACCTCAGTTACAGAAGAGCTGAAAGACTAGTACAGGGAACATTCATGTACCCTTCACTTAGATTTCCCAATTGTTAACATTTTGTCACATTGGCCTTATTGAGCGCTCTCTCTCTCTCTCTCTCTCTCTCTCTCTCTTTTCCTGAGCCATTTGGAAAGTAAGTTGCAAACATTATGACACTGAGCAAGAATTTCTTAAGAATAAGGTTCTTGTCCTTCATAACCATACCACCATATATAAGAAAATTAATATTAATTCAATAATATCATCTAACAGTCTATATTTAAATTTCCCAAATTGTCTTAAAAATGCCTTTTATAACTTTTGCTTTTGGATTCAGAGTCAAATGAAAGTTCATACATTGTGTTTGGTTATTTTATTTTTTTAAGACACTTTTTAGTAGTATAAATGTTAATTTTTTCCAAGTGAAATTGGCCTTTTAGCTTAGAGTCTGGCATCCTCACTGTAATACAAGGAGCCGTAGGTCATGATGACCTTTTTCTGTGTACCAATTCCCTGAGGATAATAGGTCCTTTGGGGAAAACAAGGAAATAAGGTGATAGAAAAACTTCTTTATGGGTAAGGAAGTTTCTAGAATGGTAGGAGGCAAGAATTTACTTCAAACAGGAGTAATCTGTTTTTGTCCTGAGTTACTCCCACAACCCAGTCCCCTCATTTCCCACTTCCATACATATTCTCTTTCACTTTTTATAACTTCTAGCAGGATCTAGTATGAATAAAAGATAATTAAAGTTACAGACTATGAGGCACTTAAGACAGAGACTTTGCTTATATTAATTTTCCCTTTTAAATTTCCTGAAGATAGAAAAACAGTCAACATTTATATAGCCCCCTTTGCCTATAATCCTTACCCCCCCTCACTTTTCTCATTTGAAATTTATAGTGTCCAGTAAAATATGCAGCTCAGAACAATGACTGACACAGAGAAAGCCTTGTAAGTGGTAACTATTGTGTTTTTTGCTATTATCAGATAGAACAATACATTTAGTTAGGTTATTTCTTCACTAAAACCAATGTCTACAGAAAGAAAAAGTCACCTGAACTGGTTTTACTGGTTTCTAGAGTCGAAAAAGGCATTCAATGGGACAAAAATATTGGCCCAATAAAACAAATGGGCGGGGCTGGAGGGGTGGGAAAGTCCAAGAAGGGAGGAAGTGACGTGGGCGGAGAGGGGGCAAGGGGGGTCTCAGGTGGGGGCCGATGCAGCTCCTTCCGACTTGTCTAGGGTTAGGAGCAGCGTGCTCTGCAGATCCTCCCTTGGGAGCTCAGTGGTGGCTATTCAGCCCTCCCTAGATTTCCCTGTTCTTCCTCAAGGTTAGCGCCAAGCTCATAAAGAAAACAGTTCCAGGGAGAACTTGGTAATTCCAGAAACAGACAAAGCCAAATCTAAACAAACGGTGTCCTCTGCTTCTTAAAGCACAAATCCCCCATCCACACACTTCACGGGATACATACACGATACAATATATAATCCACGTCACCTTCCCATCTACTTCACATAACTGACCTTCTCCGAGGGTCCTCTGCAACAAGTCATGCTTGGCTTGAAGTTTGGTGATGAGATTACTACCTTCCAAATATTCTCTGAGTTTCTGCAAAAGGAAAAAGTCATTTTTAACTTTAAAAAGGTATTTAAGCCCTCACCAGTTTGGCTTAGTGGATAGAGCATCGGCCTGTAGACCAAAGGGTCCCGGGTTCGATTCCAGTCAAGGGCACGGACCTTGGTTGCAGACTCCTCCCCAGCCCAGGCCCTGGTTGGGGGACGTGCAGGAAGCAACTAATCGATGTGTTTCTCTCACATCGATGTTTCTCTCTCGTTCCCTCTTCCACTCTCCCTAAAAATCAATGGAAAAATATCCTCAGGTGAGGATTAACAACAACAACAAAATTCAAGCCCAGCTGATGTGGCTCAGTGGTTGAGTGTCAACCTATGAACCAGGAGGTCATGGTTCAATTCCCGGTCAAGGGCACATGCCTATGTTGCAGGCTTGATTCCAAGTGAGAGGTGTGCAGGAGGCAGCCAATTAATGATTCTTATCATTGATGTTTCTCTCTCTCCCTCTCTCTCTCTCTCTCTCTCTCTCTCTCCCTGAAATCAATAAAAATATATTAAAAATATAGTCCATGTCAAGGGACATCCCATAGGCTATCTAGAATCCAGCTCCATTTATTGTGTAGATCCTAGACCAGCCGTGGGCAAACTACGGCCCGCGGGCCGAATCCGGCCCGTTTGAAATGAATAAAACTAAAAAAAAAAATGACCGTACCCTTTTATGTAATGATGTTTACTTTGAATTTATATTAGTTCACACAAACACTCCATCCATGCTTTTGTTCCGGCCCTCCGGTCCAGTTTAAGAACCCATTGTGGCCCTCGAGTCAAAAAGTTTGCCCACCCCTGTCTAGACCCTTGCTACTCAAAGTGTGGTCTGATGGGAGCCTGTTCGAGGTGCAGACCCTCAGTCCCTCTCTCCCCAGACCTATCGAACCCAGAACCTACATTTTAATAAGTTCTCCTGGTGACATGTGTTTCCATCAAAGTTTAAAAGTTCTATTTTATTGGTCCTCTTTAAATGTGTCTGTATATCAGAATTACCTGAGGCACTGTGAAAAAGTACTAGCTCCTAAACCCTATCCCAGATGGACTGAATCAGAAACGCTGAGGGTGGACAGGGGCCCTTATTTTAATAAAGAACCTAGGTGATTCTGATGGAACTCCAGAAGCAGTGTTTGGGGACCCCAGAGCTGAGCTCCAAGGGTGGCTAGGGAAGCAATAGATGGGTGGGAAACGTCCGGCCCAAGGACTGTATTAGGCCTGCGAAATTATTGGGTCTGGTCCTGCGAAGGCATTAGGGATGAGTTAATTAAATGTTTGACCAAATGTAGCAGGCTAATTTTTAAGTTGATAATTTTGTATGGTCCTTGAATGATGTTATAAAGATCCGAATGGCCCTGGGCAGAAAAAAGGTTCCCCATCCCTGTAATAGACGCACCATGAAGTAGAACTGCTCGGTTTCCTGCTGGTTCGCTCTTCTCTTGGCGATGCTGGGCTTACTCAGGTAGGTCTCAGAGACGGTGGACTTCACAGACTCTGTGGAGCGGCTGTGTTGGAAGCATTCAGAAACATCATAGTCTTCGATGGTGACCATGTCTTGTATCGTCTGCAAGGTGGCTTCAGTTGTTTTCTTGACCTGGGAACAGAAACGTGTTTCTCACATTAGTACATAATTTCGTGAATCCCACAAACACGTAGTGAGAATCCATTCTGTCAGCAGAGATGAGGACGCAGGACCTGCCCCAAGAGGTTCAGAGTCTATTAGGCGAATCAGGTAAACAATACCTCATATCACCAATATAAAGGAAAGGCTTTCTTCAAAATTATCCTGAGGACATCACTTTATGTGTGAGTCCTTATATATCTCACATATCACTGGGTGTTCACTCAATTACATTTATTTTTTTTCTCTCTTTATTGATTAAGGTATTACATGTGTCCTTATC
>NW_005363542.1:1696105-1738947 GCF_000412655.1 Myotis brandtii | reverse complement strand
TTTTTGTTCATCAGTTTATGTTGTTCATTATATTCCACAAATGAGTGAGATCATGTGATATTTATCTTTCTCTGACTGGCTTATTTCACTTAGCATAATGCTCTACAGGTCCATCCATGCTATTGCAAATGGTAAGAATTCCTTCTTTTTTATTGCAGCATAGTATTCCATTGTGTCGATGTACCACAGTTTTTTAATCCACTCATCTGCTGATGGGCACTTAGGCTGTTTCCAAATCTTAGCTATGGTAAATTGTGCTGCTATGAACATAGGGGTAAATATATCCTTTCTGATTGTGGTTTCTGTTTTCTTGGGATATATTCCTACAAGTATGATCACTGGGTCAAATGTGAGTTCCATTTTTAGTTTTTTGTCAATTACATTTATTAAAAATAATCTTTTTAATTGAAGTAAAACTACATATAGAAAAATGCACAGCCCGGCCGGCATGGCTCAGTGGTTGAGAATTGACTTATAAACCAGGAGGTCACGATTCAATTCCTGATCAGGGCACATGACAGGGTTGCAGGCTCAATCCCCAGTAGGGAGTGTGCAGGAGGTAGCTGATCAGTGATTCCCTTTCATCATTGATGTTTCTCTCTCTCCCTTCTTCTCCAAAATCCTATATAATAAAAGCCCAGCGACCATAATGGCATAATGACCAGAATGACTGCTCGACAGTTGCTATGAGGTGCATTGACCACCTCTTGATCCCTCCCCCACCCCCGCCCTGCAGGCTCCGATCACCAGATGGTGAACAGAGAACCAGGGTGGGTGGCGGCGGAGCGGTACTGGGGACTGGTGAGAGGGTGGAAGATGGCCCTGATTGCTGGCTAGGCCTAGGGACCCTACCTGTGCACGATTTTGTGCGCTGGACCTCTAGTCAATAATAAAAATATATTTTAAAAAATGCACAGACTGTAAGTGTATGGTTTGATGAATATCACAAAATAAACACTTATACGACCACCACTTAGATCAAGAAATAGAGTACATTACGAATATTTTTGTGCTTCTCCCAACCATCACACACCCTTTTGTCCTCTCCAAAGGTATCCACTATCCTGATTTCTAACATCAGATATCAGTTTTTCTCTTTTTGTACTTCAAATAAATGGAATCTTACAGAATTTATGATTTTTATCTTGCTTCTTTTGATCAACTTTATGTAGTAAGATTTATTCATTTCTTGTGAGTATAGTATTTCATTGCTGAATACTCACTATAAGAATACAACATAATTCATCCCTTTTACTGTTGACAGATGACTTACTTCTAGTTTTGGGCCATTACGAATAATACTGCTATAAATACGTTTTTGTTGGACCATACATACATGAGTAAAATTGCTTAGAGAGTATGCCAGACTGTTTTCCAAAATTATTGTTCTAACTTGTATTCCCACCAGCAAGGTAAGAGACTTCCTGTTTCTTCACATCCTCAACAGTTGGTATTGCCTGCTTCTAAAATTTAAACCACTGTGTTGGTTGCATAATGGTATCTCATTGTGGTTTTAACATGCATTTCTCTGGTGCCTGAGATTGAGCATATTATATGTTTAAGCCAATTTGGATTTCCTCTCTCGAAAACACTTTGTTCAAATCTCTTGTTCAATTTTCTGCAGGTTATGAGTATTTTTTTTTTACTTATTTGTAAATAGATATGAGTCTTTTATTAGTTATATGTGTTGTAAATATCTTTTACTACACTGTGCCTTGGCTTTTCACTCTTTTTATAGTGTCCCAATGAGTGGTCTCTTATTTCAATACTAGAGGCCCGATGCACAGAATTTGTGCAAGAGTAGGCCTTCCTTCCCCCGGCTGCCGGCACTGGCTTCGCTCTGGCACCTGGGACCCGGGCTTCCCTCACAGCCCCAGCTTCATCCAGAAGGTCGTCCGGAAGGACGTCTGGTCTAATCAGCATATTATGTTTTCATTATTATAGATGATCAATTCACCAATCTTTCCCTTTATGATTCATATGTTTTGTGTCCTTATTTAAGAAATATTTTTCCTATCCCATGGCCATAAAGATACTATTCCATGTTATCTTCCAGGAGCTTTTAAACTTACCTCCCAAATTTATCTTCCACAGTTAGGTTGTACCCCACTTTTGCTTATCAACGTTTAATGCAAATTGATAGCTTTATCCTTTTTCCCAATGTACAGAGTTTAGAACACCTATCTCCATTAACTTCTCCTGAATTATATGCTATTTTTGTAATGTAGTATAAGAGGATATATGTAAACATTTATATATATTTAAATGGAAGATATTAGTTCTCATGTATGGTCAGTGCTCATTTGGCTTTATCTATATATTTTATATTCTTTGATCCCTACTCCCTATATTTTTAAGAAATTCATTCCTTTAGAAATTCATTCCAGCATGCTGGTGGTGAACTCTGTTTTTGTTGATGTGAAAATATCTTATTTCACCTTCATTAATGAAAGGTATTTTTTCTAGTAGGCAGTTATTTATTTTCAATACATCAAACATATCACTGTACTTTCTTGTGGTTTCTGTGTTCCTGATGAATGAGAAGCTTGCTGTCAGTCTATCACTATTTTGAATAAACTTTGCTTTTTTTTTTTCCTCCAGCTGCTTTTACTAGTTCCATCATGATGTCTTTATGTAAGGATTTTAAAAAATATATTGTACCTGGAATTTTGGGGGGCTTCTTTAATTGTGTGATTTTTTCATAATCTCTGATAAAATTTCAGCCTTTATCTTTGCAAATATTTTTTCTGATTTCTTTTTTATCATTTTTCATTCTGAGTGTTTAATTAGTATGCTAAACATCACTGTATTCTCTATACTGCTTATCTTTCTCTTCATATTTTCTACCTTTTGTTTTTCCATGCTGTATTTTGATTATTTTCTACTGATTTGTCTTTCACTCTGACAATTTACTCTTCAGCTGTGTCTAATCTGCTGTTAAAACCATCCTCTGATTTATTAATTTGGGTTACTGTATTTCTCAGTTTTAGATTTTCTAAGTGTTTCCAAATGTGTTATTTCACTGTTTATAGGTTATAGTTCCCTGCTGAAATCTAAGCTTAGTTTTCATCTACTTGAACAGAGTAAGCAGCTCTTTTATAGTTTGTTTCTAAAAATCCCAATATTTGGAGTTTCTACAGTTTGTCTACCGTTATGTCTCTGTTGTCTGATATGTCTGGCAATCATGTTTTCTTATCTCCTCATGGGCCTAGTTATTTTTGCTGGACATTTTTTGTAGGGTTATTTGAAATCTAGGGTGAGATTATCAATCTCCAGAAAGAATGTTTGTTTATTTTTTCAAACCATTAAGGGCACTAATATTTAAGAATCACTGGATTTTATTTCTGATAAAAATATTTGATGTTCTTTTTATGAACATATGGTTCCCTGTGTCAGGGGGTTCAGGCTTGGCCATGTATCATGTGAGGCAAGTGAGATGTGAAGAAATCAGCTGAGTGACTCAGTCCATCATTATAGGAAGTAGACATATAAAGACATTTTTTGTAGGGTTATTTGAAATCTAGGGTGAGATTACCAACCTCCAGAAAGAATGTTTGTTTGTTTTTTCAAACCATTAGTGGCACTAATATTTAAGGATCACTGGATTTTATTTTTGATAAAAATATTTGATGTTCTTCTTTTTATGAACATATGGTTCCCTGTGTCAGGGGCTTCAGGTTTGGCCATGTATCATGTGAGGCAAGTGAGATGTGAGGAAATCAGCTGAGTGACTCAATCCATCATTATAGGAAGTAGACATATAAACATCATTTAAACAAAACAATATTGTAAGTAGTTACTTTAAAGGGGTCAATGGGGGAAAAAGCATACATATATAATACTTTCAACAATAAAGATTTTTAAAAAAAAGTTCCTGGAGTTGACATCAGCAAGATGGCAAAATCAGAGGTCCCCTGTTCATATCTTTCCACAACAACAATTTGGCAGCCATCCATGGACAAAAGTGCATTTGTGGGAGCTCTTGCAAAACCTTGGTGGAGCCCAAGACTGAGAAGGGCTGATGTGAGAAAGTAGGCCTGTGCCCAGATGGTAGGCTTGCCAACAGTAATCCTGGCTACAGACCCAGAAACAGACCTGTACCCCTGTGAACACAGCTAACGTTTTATTTGGCCTTGGTCCACCAGCATCATCCACCAAGGAACCCAGGAGGAGTCACACCACCTGTGCCTTGGGTAAGAGGCCTGCTGACCTTGACACAGATCTAGTCCTTTTTAGCCCTGGTCAGGGAGCTGTCTTACTCTGCCCAGGGACTTGCCAGGAGACATAGTTGTCCATGCACCTGGAAGCAGACCTGTTGACTCTGGTCCAACAGCAGATCTTGAAGTGGCTCTGTAACTCAGCTCTATGCCCCCGCCAGCCTCAGACCAGGAGTAGTCCTGCCCACCGAGGGGCCCAATGGGGGACATGGCCATCCATGGTTCCAGAAGAAGGTCCGCCAACCTCATTCTGACTGGAGATCTTGAAGTAGCTCTGTAGCTTGGCTCCAGACAAGCTCAGCTACAGTCCAGAAGCAGTTCAGCTTGACAAGGTACCAGGTGGGAGGCACTTGTGTCTGTAATCTGCAGGCAGGCCCGCCAACTTAAGTCCAATTGTGGATAATGAAGTGGCTCTGTAACTTGGTTTCAATACCTCTTAGCAATGATCTATGAGGCCTGCCTGGGGACCCAACAAAAGCTTAGCCCATTCGTACACCAAGAGGCAGGCCCACCACCCTTAGTCCAACTTTGGATCTTGAAGCAGCCCTGTAACCTGGATCCAACCCTTCTCAGCAGTGGTGCAGGAGCAGTCTTGCCCACCCAGGGTCCTGGAGGGAGGCAGTCCCATCTGTGCCCCTGGAGACAGGTCTGCAGACCTTGGTCCTGGCTGTGGACCCAAGTGGACCCATGACAGTTCCAGCTGTGCTCAGCTGTGGTCTGAGGCTAGTTCTGCCCACCAGGGACATGTCCAGTGGCCTGGCAGGTGCCATACCTATTCGAGAACCTGGTAATAGACCTGCTGTCTGTGGACCAACTGTGGACCCTGATGCAGACTCTTGTCCCAGCACTAGACTAACTAACTAAAGTCTTGGAGTACCATCTGCCCAGGGGCCAGTCAGGCTCCATGCCCACCCGAGCCCTTGGTAACAGGCCCACTTACTATAGACCCTACTGTGGACCCAGCAGCTGCCATGTCATTCCTTGTCATTGTCAACAACACTGTTTTTCTTCTCATCTCAATTCTTCCTCAGAAGCAAGAGCGTTCCAATTAAATTTGGAATTGTCAGGAAAAATAAAAGATGAGACAGAAAGCAGCAGACACGATGGCTGGGACACATATTATCCCACAGGATACTCTTGATGAAGAATAACACTAGCTTCTGACACACAAGCCATGTTAATAAGTCACAAGGGGGAAGATAATGAGGCAAATATGAAACAGATAATACGAGGCTTGTAATGACTCCCCATTAGCAGCAGGAAAAACACAGTTGGGTCTAGTGGAAGGAGAGGCCAAAAAACGTGGAAAGGAATGACAAAAGAGCCAAAGAATGTACTGTAGTGGAGGCGTGCCCAGGTGGCATGGACTCTGAGATAATAGTCAAAACCAATGATGGGGGAGAGGTGACTTCTGTGGACTTGCTCTTTTGCCCCCCCCGCCCCAAACATTAAAATCATTGGAGAAAACAGAAAGGTGACTTGGTGGTTTTATTCTCCAAACACACTGTATTAGATTTCTAGGGCTGCCATAAAGTACCACCGGCTGGGCGGTTAACACAACAGAAGTTCATCGCCTCACAATTCTGGAGGCCAGAAGTCTGAGATCAAGGAGACAGCAGGCTTGGTTCCTTCTGAGGGCTGTGAGCGAGAGACCTGTCCCAAGGCGGCCCCCTTGGCTGGAGGACGGCCATCTTCTCTGTCCCTTCACATTGTCTTCTATGCTTCTGTGTCCACATTTCCCCTTTTTATAAGGACACAGTTTTATTGGGTTAGACACCACCCTAACGACCCCGTCTTCAAATAAGGTCATATTATGAATTATGTGTCAACACATGAATTTGGGGGGAACACAACTGAACACACACCACACTATCTTAGAGCAGCAATTTTCAATCTTTTTCATCTCATGGCCCACATAAGCTAATTACTGAAATTCTGTGGCACACCAAAAAATACATTTTCTGCCAATCTGAAAAAAAAAAAAAAAGGGAATTTTTACCCATTCACATCAGATGGCTATTGTTGTGTTGGCTTTTGTCATTTTTTACTTTAACAATCTAAGGGAAAAGAGGTCAGTGACCCTGACTAAATAGGTACTGCATATTTTAAAAATTCTTACGGCACACAGGTTGAAAATCGCTGTGTTATATAGCATTGTGTTTGCACCTTGCACCTGGCGCAGGCCTACTCGTCCTTTACCGCTCATCATTCCATCTGTGAAGGTGACCCCCAGAACTGCCTTCCCTTCCCTTCCCCACCTCTCTACTTACTCCTTACCATCACTGACCTTGGATGTATGTCAATTACAGTACTGTATCATTTCAGATGTATTAAAAATCAGCAGAAAGAGACCATACACACATGTACACACAGAGCAATTGGATAAATGTCAGAGTTAATTAGGTTGCAAAACTTCCTGCCAGCACAGGCCACAGAAGGCAGGGACAGAGTCTAAGCATCTTGCCATGGCTTTCCCTCGCTCCTGGTTACCCTAACAGGGGGTACAGATGCTAGTGACCCTGTCTATGCTGGGAAAACAGTCCAATTTTTGCTCCCCCCAAGCTTTTGGGGAGGGGTCTACCGCCATTCCAGAGGAATTCACACTAATGATTCATGTATTTGCATTTAGGGGGATGTTTACAAAAACTCCTGACTTTTGAACAAAATTCATTATCAGCAATGATACAACTCAATCCAAAGAAGAAATCATCATCATTGCCAGGGCTCTCTGAACGACATCCTGCCTTCAGCTGTGTCTCAGAAAGCTCGTTCTCTTGCGGTTCACCCTGACTCAGATTTACTGACCCATCTGGGAGGACGTGATACTCGGCGTGGTCTGAAGAGCAAGAGGCCAACAATTATGAGACACGGTTCTCATAAGCACCGACCATGCTGCTTAGAGGACTATGTTTTCCATCTGTCAGGGGAGCAACGTGAGGTCAGACACAGCCTGCAAATCTTTCTATCTCCACTCACTAGCACGCTGCCTGGGACACAGCAGACTAGCCAAAAAGTTCATTGAACGAGTTGAAATCCTCCTCCTTTCAAATCCGCAGATGCCAAAGAAACGGTCAGCACAGCCCATAAGGTGTGGTTTCTTTGCTGACAGCCATCCTGAGCCCTGCCACTTCTTTGGGGTACCCTACCACGTGACTCACATTCAGAGTCTTTCTAGAAACTCTCCTCACTCCGCTTGGTATTCTTCTGGATCAAGGCCCTCCCTTCAGTGAGTTAAAGCTCAGCTGACACTACGCATACCTATACTTTTTACATACTCCTTCTAAAAATATGTGTTTTCAGTGAAAGACAGTTGGTCCTGTTTTCCACTTTGGCCAAGATGATGCTGTCATTTAAGGAATAAGTGGCAGTTGTCTTTTACTTAGGCTTTTACTGTTAACCTCATCAGTAGAAGGTTACAGGCAAGAGCTACTTAAATAAGTAAAAATGAAGTTAAAGCCACAGAAACCATCAGAAACAGCAATTATGACCCAGTGGTTATCAAGCTCCACATCTTCTATCAAGTCTTCAAAGGATTTGACAATTGCCTTTAAGGGTTTGGCCACTGATTTACATGACTTGAGATTCTGCTGCAGTCATTGGTACTATGGGGAAATTTGGAGGGAAATGTGACTTTTCTACATCATAACCAAAATATCTCTTACTTCTCATCAATTACCCAGGCCATAAAATTTGTCTCAAATGTTTGCCTAAAATTGTTTTCATTATGGTTGAAAATATCCTGTGAACGGAATATATTTTGGGGAATAGTCTGTGAAAAGCTCCCTAGTAAACTGTTGGTGAAAGAGTTTAAGTGACGCTAAGAACATTTACATGGGCTCTCACTTCATTAAACCTTGTTGTGAATTAATTAAGGCTTTTGTCTTTTCCATTCCTTCCAGGGGATAAATCTATAACGTAAGAGAGCCTCGTTTATACGTCATAGCACAGAAGTGACATGCTTATAAAACTTGATTTTCTTGACCAAATATTGGGACAGATGGTCTGAAAATGGGACAAGCTACTTAAAACTAAGACTGTGCTAAAAATATGAAAGGCATAATTTCTTTAGCTATGTAATTCATCTTCCTTTTCTTCGGCTGTCTGTAGATAAGGTAGGAAAGAAGAAGTCTAAGAAAAGGGAAATGCAATCTATGGGAACTACTCCAGAGGCTAGCTGTGAAAGAAACGACAGGAATGACCCCTAAACTGAAATCCTCATGACCAAGGTTAAAAGTAAACTTTAAGAGTTTGGAAAGAGTTTGGAAAATGTTTATAGGGAGAGGTAAAATGATCATTTACATTTAGGTTGCTTTTAGTGTTATCTTTTTAAACCAAAGAACTTATATGCTTATATGCATAACCCATGGACACAGACAATAGGGTGGTGAAGGCCTGGGGCCGGGGTGGGCGGCTGCAGGGTAGGTGCAGGCTAGAAAGGGTCAATGGGGGGAAAAAAGGGACACAGGTAATACTGTCAACAATAAAGATTTCAAAAATTAAAATAATAAAAAATAAAGTTTATCTTTTAAAGTAATATTTATTAATGTTTCAGATACAAAGTTATACTTTGAAGTAAGAAAAAGAAAACAAAAAAAATTGGGAGTAAAGTTGTTTCTGCTCTGTTTCTCTGTGCATAACACACGGTGGACACTAATATTTGTTGACTGGCTTACTGTACGTGGGAATCACAAGAGTGAGGTACCAGTGACGCAAGTGTGCAGCATAATGAAACAGAAAGCTCATTTTAAAGATTCGACCGGCAAACGTAAAGTTGTGAAGTGACAATTAATGACACAAACTTATGAATCTGCAACAACCACAAATCGAACCAAGTCCTTCTCAAACCTTTTCTTTCAACTTTTACTATTTACAAGTGTACTGAGGTCATTTCACAAATGCTTACTGCTCTCTTTTCTTTAAGGCAGGTGGTGTAAACTCAAATATCTTCAAGGGCCAAGCAAGTAATGAAAATGAGGCAACTGGGCTGAGTGGGGAGCATGGCAAACAAGAAGCATATATATGCTCTGTGTCTAAGGAAGCATTTATTGCTCAGTTCGAGCAGATTATCATCCTGCAGAAATGTAGATCTAGTATAAAAAGATTTTCTAATTTTTTAGATGCTAAAAATCAATATTTTAACTCAAAAATTGCAATTTTTAAATGACAGCAACTAAGTAAAAAAAAAAAAAAATCAAGCACTGTAGAGCAAACAAAATTAATATGACCAGAGGGCTTTTAGCAGAGAAACCCTTCTAAGAAGGCTCCCTACAGTTTCAAGGGGTGCCCATTATTTGTAGTTGTTTAAGATTTGATGAAAAGGTTCATGTGTTCACTTAGCTCCACTGTCCTTCTTTTATAAAGTTGGATGAAATTCTCTCTCAATTTTGATCTTTTTACAGGCCATCATAATTATTTTTAGTTAACTGAACTATTTGTAGTAAAATTTGGACTTTATGAGTGTGTATATTTTTTATAGAGGAAGAGAATTATATAGAAGTATACATGCTTCTTTACTTGACTATTTTGATTTGATACCAATGTGTCTGTTTTCTGTCCTATCAGTGGAAGATCAGAGGCAAGTTCTTTATTTATGGTAGAGACAAGTGCTATACAGGACTCCAAATCAGCAATGATTGCTATGTTGTCCCCTATTATGTCTCTTATTTTTCACATTATATGAATGACTTCTTACAGTCTGGCTCTCATGCTAGACATATGCTAACTGTGACTTATTCATCTCTGTACTCTGCACACCTGGCAAAATATGTGGAATGTAGAAGTTGCTCAATAAATATTTATTGTACTGAAATGAACTGACCCACAGTATCACAACTCTAATCACATGACTTCAGCTTCACCTTTGGCTCATCCCCAAGGAGAACCTGGGTGATAACCAAACTTCTCTGAGTGAGCAAGGTTCTCTCAGGGAACCTTGAAATATGTTGGAACATGTTCCTCCTTCTATACCTATGGAAATCTACTGATTGTCTAAAATCCAATTTATTTCTCAAGAATCCAATTTAGTTTTTACACATTGGGAATCCACTACAGTGAATTGTTCCATACTTAACAAATTGTAAACCACTAGTCATGCTCACAAGAAATATCAGGATAGCCCTGGCGGGTGATGCTCAGTGGTTAGGGTTTTGATCCCTGGCCCCTGTAACGGAGTGTGCAGGAGACAACCAATCGATATGTCTCTCTCACATCTCTCTCTCTCTCTCTTCCTCCCTCCCTCCCTTCCTCCCTCCCTCCAACTCTTTCTAAAAATCAATGGAAAAAAATATCCTCGGGTTAGGATTAACAAACAAACAAAAAAGAAATATCAGGATAATCCAATGCATTTGTTTCTACAGTAAATTTATAACAATTAAGCCTCAGAAAGTGCTGCCTGCCTTATCAGTTTAAAAGGACACTGGGCTTCTCCAAATTATGCCCAAAGGGACATCATTAAACGTTAGGAACTCAGAGGCCTGTGGAGGCCAGACAGGTAACATAAATGGTCTAGTCCAGTGTACGAAAATCAGGAGCTGGCAAAGGGAAATTCAAATAACCCAGCTCTTCCTGTCATGAGGCAATGCAGGGCCAGAGCCACCAGTCTTCCCTGTGTTAACAGGCCAAAACTGCGGGAGCCAAATGAAACAGGTCTGTGGGCTGCCAGTTTTGACCTTGTGCAAAACACACTATTTTCCTAGAACTTAGAGAATGTTTCCAAATAAAACAGCAGGAGGACACGCATGAAAAAAAAAAAAGTGGAAGTCACACACACACTGTAAATTCAACAGGGTCAGTAGACTGTATTAGTTGAGTCTTTCGCGATGCCTCACGC
Organism: Myotis brandtii; assembly: GCF_000412655.1. Classification (NCBI taxonomy): domain Eukaryota; kingdom Metazoa; phylum Chordata; class Mammalia; order Chiroptera; family Vespertilionidae; genus Myotis; species Myotis brandtii. The sequence continues at coordinate 1,727,901 of NW_005363542.1, read as the reverse complement.
AAACCTTCAGGCCTAAGCTCTCAAACACCTCAAGGAGACCAATAGCTTTCCTTTGGAAAGGCTTGTTTGTGGGACGTGCATGACACAGAAACTGAAGTCTTAACCACACTGGCTGCAACTTAAATACACATGTTTGAATAAGGGGTGGCTGGGTTCTCCTAGAAAGAATGGAATCCAGGAAGCTGCAATGGGTTTTTACCAAACTATACTGGTCTTCAAACACATCATCCTTTTTTTAATTGAAACAAACACATTCACATAGCTCAAAACGTCCCAGTGGGATTGAAATAGAACAGAGTACTAAAGTGAATTTTGATAATTCATTTTATCAAGGTGAATTATTGTGGGGTGTTTTTTTTTTGTTTTTTTTTCTGTTCCATATTCTCTACTTATGGGAATTGTCTCTAGGAATAGATATTTCTGATGGGGCTGTTAATCAAAAGGCCTTATGAGCAGGCTGACCAATGAGAGAATCCCATTTGCTGGATGGAAGTATTCACGGTAAGTCAGGCCAATGAAGGATCTATTTCAGAGATTAAAATGCTGGAATGGGTGAGATGGCAAGCGGTAGGGACCATGTAGTCCTGGCTCTCCCAATACGGGGTAAGGAGGGGTGCGGGGTGGGGAGGAAACTCCTACCAACACACATGAAGATATCACTTCAAAGTGACGGAAAGAGATTCCTGATAATATCATCTGAGCATAGATTTTGACTGCAGTTACTGCAAACTTGATCAAGTAAACTTCCAATGAGTAAGTTTGGTTTGGTCCCTATAAATTACAGCTAAGAGCCAAGACTAATACAAGAAACATTTGGGGTTCATATTTTTATTTAAGGAGAACGTGGATCCAATTAAATTAATTTCAGAATGAGACAGCCGAATTGTACAACTGCTTCCTGGCTCAAGATGTATTTGTAATTCACATTTATGTTCCATCCATTTGAATCCACTGATGTCAGCAAATAAACAGTTTTCTATTCTCATTCAAATATTACTTTAAAATATGATTTTTGGACCTAACCGGTTTGGCTCAGTGGATCGAGCGTCGGCCTGCGGACTCAAGGGTCCCAGGTTCGATTCCGGTCAGGGGCATGTGCCTTGGTCGCGGGCACATCCCCAGTGGGGAGTGTGCAGGAGGCAGCTGGTCGATGTTTCTCTCTCATCGATGTTTCTAACTCTCTATCCCTCTCCCTTCCTCTCTGTAAAAAATCAATAAAATATATTTTAAAAAATATGATTTTTGTACTAATTATATCAATAATGCCATGTTCAGTCCCAAAAATCTACAGCTCACAAAAAATCATAAAAATATTTAATTTCAAAAGTTATGATGAAATGAATACATCAGTCAAAAGTTTCATGCCACACTGTATATTCTTGAACACACGTTGAATTTGATAACCTATCAAATGAGTTTGAGTGTGAATTACAGACTCCATGTGTATGCAGTGAATCCCTAGTAAAGTATTCATTTCTGGTAGGATACAGAATCTGCATTTATCCTCTACAAAGAGCATTTTAGGAACCCCGATTTAGCTGACAATACATGATGAAGAGATTGCGTTTAGAATGTTAACTATGCCGAGGCCACGTGAAAATGTCTCTCAGCTGACATTAGAATTCAGATTACCCGTGGGGCAGAAAGCATGCTCACCTCCTCATTCTCGATTTTGAGGGTGGCCAGTCGGGATTGCAGCTGCTGGTACCTGAGCATGAGCTCCGCCTGGACCGGCTGCTGAGCGCTGACCTGACACACCTGGTGGGGAATCAGAAGCCACAGTTACAACAGAGCACCAGCCAGCCAGCCAGCCTCCAGAGGCATGGTTCTCCTACTTAAATGCTGCATGAATCACGCTGGTCCCCAGATTCCAGTTACATATTTACTTTTAACAGCCTCCTCAAAACCTCAGTTTTAAATATGAACCAGTTACGTAAGTGGAAAGAGCAGAATGCAGCTGCTTGGCCTGGATATGACTGGAAAGAGAGCAGCTGGAGGAAGCATCGCTCTAAGAACGGGGCAGTTGCTGGAGACAGAGCTCTGCTGCTGAAGTCTCACTCTCGGGATTCTTAATGACTCGGGAAGAGGGCAGAGACAGAGTGGGAAGGATGATGCAAATGGACCATACGGGCAAAACCGGGGCGGGAGCAGAGCCTACTGGTTCTAGTCAGCTGGGTGACTGTGGTAAGTTACTAAACCTCAGTTTTCTTCTCTGTAAAATGGGGATAATAAGAGTGCCTATGCCACAGGGTTGTTGTAGGGATGAAATGAGATAATGTACATACATCACTTAGAACACTGCCTGGAACAGCAAAACCTCAAAATATGTGAATAGCTATTATTAGTATCTTTCAATCATGGCTTGTCTTGCCAGCACCAGCCAAACCATGTGATTCACCACGAATCTGAAGAGGCCACTTATCTTGGGCTTTGTCAGAAAGATATTTTGGCCATGATCTCAATTATGAATAAGGTCAAAATTAGGATATTTTAATTATATTAAAACTGGGCCAGAAACAATTTCTCCTCCTCTTTCTTGTTTTAGAAATACTCTCGGCAAAAAAAATAAAAAGAAAAAAGAAGAAAAAGAAAGAAAGACTCTGGGCAGATGAGGCCTTCCTTTCATGGAGTCTCTAAAACATCATAGAAATTCCTGGTTGCTGGCAGCACTGGCCATTAAAAGAAAGGCAACAGACTCACTATTAAAATAATAATAGTTTTAAAAAGGTAAAAACTATTAACCCAATTGAAGTCACTTGTCCATGATATTTTATCATTCTATGGGGTGGGGCAAAAGTGGGCTTACAGTTGTGCATATGAAAAATAATACAATAATTAATTAATGAGTAATAATACAAGAGTAAACTATTTTGTGTACTCACAACTGTAAACTTACTTTTGCCCCACCCTGTATGTTTATCACATCCATAACTGAAAAATTAAAACAGCATCCACTTGGAGAAACATAACTCTGGGTAGCATAAGCCACTCGCCTGTCAAATTCACGTGCTATTGGTTTTAAAAATACTTACCATTTCTAATAAAGTAATTCACTATATCAAATCAAGCAAAAATAAAATTAGAGAGAAATATAGCAGGCACACACACAAACATATATCTTATAAGTCTTAACATTAGGTGCTTCAGAAAAAATTATGGCATTAAAGAAATCTGCCATGGGTATTATAATTACACCTACTTTTTAAAACATACTGTCATCACAATAAACTAAAGTTGAATTTTTAATCTATAAGTATTGTTTTGCACAGCTGGGACATCAAGGGCTACATAGCACGCTCCATTAATTGGTTCTTCTTGTTTTCCCGTCCACAGACAGTAAAATATACCACTGTAACTCATAAAAGGTTTAAATGGATTTTTCCCCCTGGGAAAATAGGATTGTTTTGAATTTTTTTCACTCTGTCTCATTTTCACCCTTTATAATTATTTTTTTCTTTATGGGAGGGTCTTTTAATCAGGATTACAAGAAGTCTTCCGATAGATTCTATTGGGCCAGCAAAATGTTTGGATTTGAATTGAAATTTGAATGTCTTGAAGTGGAGGAAGCACTCTCTAACTATCATGGGACAGTTTAGTGCTTACACCCAACTGAGCTTGTACCTACATTTGTTTGGCCCCGTTAGGCCTTGTTTAATTCTTGCTTTAAAAGATGGTAGTAATGGCTGATCTGAGATAATACTATGTTAAGATCCCATACAAAGGCAGGAGAGCGAAAACAACTGGGAATTCTTACAACTGTTGGATTATAGCAGGTGGAGTAATGTGAGTGAAGAGAAAATTCGTCAGTTTTAAAATAATGACTGACCTCATCACCCATGTGAGACTGAAACTCAAACTTCATTGGTGGACAGAAGGCAGCAGGGTACATCTCCATGAATCTCTGCTTATCATTCCTGGGCTCCAAATTGTCAACGGCATTCTCAATAATGTCTAAGCCTTCGTGTCTGGAGGTTTCAAGGTTGTACTCCGCAGAGAGATATGTTCTGAGGGCTCTGTTCAGACTTGCGTGGTAGCCAAGATCACAGCACTTAAAAATGAAAAGAGCACCATATGAAGGGACTGAGAAGTACATCGGTAGTTACAAAAGAGTCACAGTGATGTACAGTACAGCATAGGAAATACAGACAATACCATTGTAATAACTATGTATGGTGCCAGGTGGGTACTGGAAATACCAGGGGGTACACTTTGTAAAGTATATGATTGGCTAACCACTATGCTGTACACCTGAAACTAATACAAAATAATACCGAATTTAAACTGTAATTAGAAAAAAAAAATTTAAAAACACCGTATACAATAACTAATTCAAAACGGATCAAAGACCTAAATGTGACAGCTACAACTATAAAATTCCCAGAAGAAAACACAGGAGTAAACCTGCATGACCTTCCTTGCATTAGGCATTGGATTCTTGGCTCTGGCATCAAAAGCACAAGCAACAGAAGGAAAGAACAAATACATTGGATTTAATCAAATTTGAAGAATTTGTACTTCAAAGGGCATGATCAAGTAAAAAGATAATTCACAGAATGGGAAAATAATTTTTCTTGCAAATCATATATCTGACAAGGGATTTGTATCTAGAATATATAAAGAACTCTTACAGCTCAATAATAAAAAGACAAATAGCCCAATTTAAAAAGTGGGCAATAGAGCTGCATAGATATCTTTCAAAAAAAGATCTACATATGGTCACAAGCATATGAAAAAATGCTCAACATCATTGGTCATCAGGGAAATGCAAAACAAAACAATAGAGAGATACCACCTCACACTCAGGATGACTACAATAAAAAAGACAAATAACAACAAGTATTGGGCAGGATGTGGAGAAACTGGAATCCTTATACACTGTGACGGAAATGTGAAATGCTGCAGCCACTTTGCAAGAGTCTCGTAGTTCATCAAAAGATTAAACAGAGTTAACATATGACTTGGCAATTCCATTTCTAGGTATGTATACAAAAACAAAACAAAACATGTTTTCACACAAAAACTGTATTTTAATGTTTATGACAGCATTATTAATCACAGCTGAAGAGTAGAAACAACCTAAGAGTCCATCAATTAATGAACAAAATGAAGTATTGTTCAGCCACAGGAAGAAATGAAGTACTGATATATGCCACCATATGCAAAGTGAAAGAAGCCAGTCACAAAAGACCACACATTATGATTCCATTTATATGAAATGTCCACAATAGTCAATCTATAGAGACAGAGGTAGATTAACAGTTGCCTGAGGCTAGGAGATGGAGGAATTGGGGAGTAACGGCTAAGGAGTGTAAAACTGCTTTTTGGAGCGATGAAAATATTCTAAAATTGACTGTGGTGATCGACACACAACTTTGTGAATATACTAAAAGTCAACTGTACATTTTTAATGAGTAAACTGCATGTCATGTGGATAATATCTCAATAAAGGTGTTGAAAAAATTAAAGCAAAACCAACATTGCAAGGAAATAATGAAAAAAATAGCACTCGAGTTTGTCCATGCATACTGAGATTAATACAATGAGTTATGGAAGTCCTTCTAGGATGCAAACCTGCTAACTGTAATATTTTGGATTTGTATAATTTACTGAAGAATCAGTAATAATCTGTACTCTTTCAGAAAGGAGAACAGGTTTTAATCTGCACAGAGTCTGGGAATGCCTTATTTCTTATCCCTAGAATAAAATTCTTTTTTTAAAAAAATTCTCACTCAAGGATATTGTTCCATTGATAGAGAGTGGAAGAGAGAGGGAAAGACAGAAATATCAATGTGAGATTTTTGGTGGCCTCCTGCATGCACCCTGACCAGGGCCGAGGCCAAGGAGAAGCCTGCAACCAAGGTACATGCCCTTGACTGGAATCGAACCTGGGACCCTTTGGTCCACAGGTCAATGCTCTATCCACTGAGCCAAACCAGCTAGGGCCCTAGAATAAAATTCTTAAATTATAACAAATGGTTGCCAAAGTCCTTTTATTGGAGTTAGAATTTTGTTTTGTATTCCTAGGGATAAAAGGGCTTTACAATTCTTGAATCTTCACTACCATTGAATTGTATTTACATTTATTTTTTCATGTTGCATTTCAAGAGAATGTGATTTTAAAAATATATATAGTGCTGTACAAGATCAGTTATAAATTACTGACAGAATTTACAGCCCATATAATAAAGAGATAATATGCAAATTGACCATCATGCCCTCACACAAGATGGCCGCCCCCATGTGGGCACAAGATGGCCGGCAGAGGAGGGCAGTTGTGGGGGGGACCAGGCATGCAGGGGAGGGCAGTTAGGGGCAACTGGGCCTGTAGGAGAGGGCAGTTAGGGGCGACCAGGCCTGCAGGGGAGGACAGGTGGGGGCAATCAGGCCGGCAGGGGAGGGTAATTAGGGGCAACCAGGTCAACAGGGGAGGGCAGTTGGGTGGGGATCAGGCCAGCAGGGGAGGGCAGTTGGGGGTGACCAGGCCTGCAGGGGAGGAGAGTTGGGGGCAACCAGGCCTGCGGGGGAGGGCAGGTGGGCACAATTGGGCTGGCAGGGTAGCACTTAGGTGTCAATCAGGCTGGCAGGGCAGTGGCTAGGGGGTGATCAGGCTGGCAGGCAGAAGCGGTTAGGGGCAATCAGGCAGGTAGGCAGGCGAGTGGTTGGGAGCCAGCAGCCCCGGGTTGTGAGAGGGATGTCCGACTGCCGGTTTAGGCCTGAGCCCACAGGGATCAAACCTAAACCGGCAGTCGGACATCCCTCAAGGGATCCAGACTGGAAAGGGTGCCCAGTGCATGAATTTCATGCACCAGGCCTCTAGTTTGTACATAAAAGTAATATAAATATTTAAAAGAGGAAACAAGTGGTTTTAGGGATAAAAAACCAGATCATCCCTATATTGTTCTAATAAAGTTCAATAAATTCAATTTGATTGAATTCAACTCACTAATTGGCCATTTACTGGGTGCCTGGGAATTCAATAGGCTCCAGAAATATGAAGACTGAAAAACAGTAAAATAAAATCTCCCTTCTCAAGGAATTCAAATATAAGCTGCTCATTAATTTGCTACTAAGAGTAGTAGAGAGACACAAAGGAAACAACCTCCGATCTGCCTTCATGAAGGTACACATCTGATCAGTGACCTGTCCTTAGAAATACCAGTGTATTTCATTCCACCCTCCCCATCCAACTTCAGAATTATTGAATTTGGAATTTTTACATAAATATATTCTAAAATCTTGTTACTCAAAGTTGGTCTGTGGACCAGCAGCATCAGCATCACGTGTTAGAAAATGCAGACTCTTGAGCCTCACCCCTGACCTACTGAATTGGAATCTGAAGTTAAAAAAACAACCCGCAGGTGACTCATATGCACAGTGAAGTCTGAGGAGCACTGCCCTAAAACAAGCGAGAGGGTTCTGCAACACTGTGTTTCGGGGTGCTGTTTCTCCGAGCAGGCAAGAGAATCGACTTGATTAAAGATTACTTGATTTAAAAGAGCAGAACGTAGCTGCCACATCACAATGACAAGTACAAGCAAAATGCAGTTGCGAAATGCAGCAGTCTCATCATTAATACATTTCCAGTGGCATCAGCTGCTCTCAAATACAGAGACTATTTTCAGTTAATTAAAAAATTCTAAATTCTAGCCTGAGATGAGCAAAGACTGCTTTTATTCCCCTTGCTCCTCAAAATCCATAAAGGTTCTTTGTAGCAGTTTTATACACATCAGAGAGACTGAAAATTCTGTATTTCAATAAAACCTCATCTTCTGAAAACACGAATCTGTAAGGAAATGGCCTCATTTCTTTGAGATGTACTGTGCTTCCAAACACCCCACTATTCTGCAAGAAAAAAATTCAACTTGATTATAATGAAGCATGGCACACAAGTGGCTTTATTTTATGAGTACTCATCCCAATAGGCCTTCAGAGAAAACTGGTATAGAGAAGAAACAAGCCAGAGAAAAGCCCCTCCACCCCTCCCTACAAAAGCCAAATCTCCTTCCAATTTAAAAGAGAGGAAGAGAGAAAGAACAAAGGAGAGAAAAAAAAGAAAGAAAAAAATCCAACCCCAACTACCCAGAAGCTCTGAAAAATACATGGTAAGCTTTCATTATTCCCAGAAGGAACAGTTCATCCCTCCAATTTCCAAGCGTGGCTTTTTTTGGGAGTAAACGTCAAGATGACAAAAGCTCCAGGGTTTCCACATCCAGGTCAGCGGGCAGATCTGCTAGGTCTGGACCCAGTCAGAGACCCCCCGACTTCACTGTGTCTCCTAACAGGTCGGGGAGAAGCATTCATGAGGCTTAGGAACTGGTCCAGGGGCCTCGCCATGTGTCCTCCGGACTTTGATGGCTGCCCTCAGGAGGTTTCTGTGATGAGCGCGGATGGGAAGTTTTCTTCCCTGACCCCTACAGTGCTATCAGTCTGTCAGGTCACTTAATTGGCATGATTTTGTTATGTCCCATATACGGTGTTTTCACCGATCTAGATTTTGCAAGCATCCTGAACATCAAAAGAAATAAGAAACAGGGATAAAACTCTTATTCAGGGTCGCCTGAGATAGCAGAGTCTGTATACAGAGTCATCTTTTTTCTAAACTGGAAGCTAAAGCGACACTGGATATGTTAAGATTGAAGATACTTGGTTAAAAAGACCTCAAGTAATTCTATGGAGCTTATGAATTATTAATGATGATATGAAAAGCCGGCTTCTGCACAGAGTTGAGTTATAACCCAAGCACATGCAATGATGAAAATACATAAGAAACCAATAAAATAGCTCATGAAAACAAAAGCATTGTGTGTGTTTGGTTGTGGTTGTTTTTTTTTTTTAAAAAAACTGAGTGGATACATAAAATTATAGATTAAAACTGGGGAAAGATGGTTGGATGCAGATGGCTGTATTTTTTATTTAAATATCCTGAGAGCTGCCAAGATAGATTCCACTAGATATTAGTCTAAATCACTAAAATAGGCTAATTTCCTTAGGCCAGTGGTTCTCAACCTTGGCTGCACATTAGAATCACCTGGGAATCTTTTTAAAATCCTGATTTCTGGGCCTCATCCTCCGGAAATTCTGTTTCTTTGTTACTAATGATGAGGCCCAGAAATCGGGATTTTAAAAAGATTCCCAGGTGATTCTAATGTGCAGCCAAGGTTGAGAACCACTGCCTTAAGCGAAAATGTTGCATTTAATATCAAAGAGGAAGATGAAATCCAGGTGTTGAAGACTGTAATCAATACTTCGTGTTGTTCCAAAGGCTGAGAGGTCAGCTGAAGTCCACTTTGTGGGTATGCTGTCAGGTAAACCTGGACCACAGCTGTTCCGGGAGCTAACATTTTTTTTCTTTTTCCCCACATGACAGGCGAAGCCGCAGTGGAGTAAAAGCTTGGTCCTAGGGGGAAGTTACCTGAATGGAACTCCATGGAAATCAAGTCCTGCATACATGTTCCCAGGACAGTAAGAGTCAAGGTCCTTTGCAGGGCAGCCCTGGAAGTGCCCAGAGGACAGCTGCAAACTCCTGCGTAACTCCAGGATTTAGCAGTGGTCATGGGAATGGACAGGGAAGGAACTCTTGTGCAGTATTCTTCCTTAAGTTTATCACTTCTGCCTCCATCTGAGAGGCTTCCTTGACCTTTTGTCCTGGGCCCCCACCTCTGGCTTTCAGTAAGCTTGACTGCGACCATTCCACAGCCATGGGTATTGGATAAAGAATCGGTCTACCCCTGATTTGGAATCGTTCTGAAAAACAGTGCAACCCAAGCACACTGAATTGCAAAAACAGCTTTTACATGACCATGGGTAGCTTTGAAAGGACCACCTTTCTAGCTATTCAGTACCTCCCCCTAGAAACCACAGACACATCTTTATCAGAGACAGGCATCTGGAAGGACTGAACTGGATGCCTAAATGTCTACAGGCAACTTTTAAAAATATATATATTTTTTATTGACTTCAGAAAGGAAGGGAGAGGGAGAGAGAAACTTTAATCATTGACTGGCTGCCTCCTGCTGGCCCCATATTGGGGATCGAGCCCACAACCCAGGCATGTGTCCCGACCAGGAATTGAACCATGACCTCCTAGTTCATAGGTTGACACTCAACCACTGAGCCACGCCAGCTGGGCTACAGGCAACTTTTATACACCTGCTTTCATGGCTGAGTTCCTGATGGTCCATAAAGAGCTGACAACTGAATTCCTGTTGCTGTTAGCAAAACATGTCTTGAGTTTCTCTTGAACAACATAAAGGTCGAAACAGTACATATATCTATGTGATAGGAATGAATACAAAGTAGGAAACAGGAGAAGAATAACATTTGTTACCGAATACAGCTCCCACCCACCCACATGGGCTCCCATGGACTCTTTTTTTCCCCAGGCCAAATCTCTGTAACCACCCTGAATCAAATCACAAAAGGAGAGATAACAAATAAAGCAAGCCCAAGTAAATGCAGGTCAGGTGGTAAATGCTATGGAGAAAAGTCAGGGGAACAGGGAGTGCTGGGGGAGGGTGCTGCTCTTGTATATAGGGCAGCTGGCAGGTGCAACATGAATGAAAAGGAAATAGCTCTTGCAAAGCTCTGGAAAAAAGACTGTCCTAGCCCTAGCCAGTTTGGCTCAGTGGAGAGAGCGTCAGCCTGCAGACTGAAGGGTCCCAGGTTCAATTCCTGGTCAGGGCACATGCCCAGGTTGCTGGCTTGATCCCCAGTAGGGGGCGTGCAGGAGGCAGCCGATTAATGATTCTCTCTCATCATTGCTGTTTCTATCTCTCTCCCTCTCCCTTCCTCTCTGAAATCAATAAAAATATATTTTTTTAAAAAGACTGTCCTAGACAAAGGTACAAAGTCCCTAGCAAGAAAAAAGCTTAGTGAGTCTGGGGAACAGAAAGACCAATGTACCTGCAGCCTGGTAATTGGGGTAAGTTGCAGGACAGGACACCTGAGTGGCAGGTGAGTGCCAATTCACACAGGGTCTTGGTGAATAGTTTGGATTTTATTCTAAGGGCAATGGCAGGCCTCTGGAAAGTTTTAAATAGGGATTGACAGGCCTGATTGATCTATTTCAACACTGGCTGCTTGGGAAGAGAATGGATTATTGATTGGAAGGTCTTAGTGGAAACTGCTTCCTAAGTGCAGGTGAGAAATGAAGAAGTTTTGTCTAGGAGAATCAGACAAACCCGAATGGTAATACTGGGGACTACAGTATTGCAATCTGGCAGGCGTTCATGGATAAATCTCCACACCATGATGTATGGAGGAAAGTCAAACTCATTAAGAAAATCTAAATCCTGAATAAGGTGGTGAGAAACAGCAAGGTTTGGGATATTTAGGAGGTAGCTAGGACAGGATTTGCTAGTGCACTTATTTGTGGGGAATGAGAGAATTGGATTTTTGGCTCGTTCAATGGGTAGAAAGTGGTGCCATTTTCTGAGGTGTCAAAAAAATAAATAAGAAAAAGTTGTGTGTGTGGAGAATGATGATGACAATGATAGGGGCAAATAAATATAAAAAGTTGTCTTGAGAGTTTGACATGTTCAAGATGCCATTCGACATCTGGTTAGAGATGTCCAGAAGGCAGATGGATACACGAATCTGAAGCCCAGGAAGATGATCAAGGCTGGTGATGCAAATCTAGGAACTGTCAGATGGTACTTAAGAGAAAGAAAGGCAAAGATGACGCCGTAGGCGACTTCCCGCATTCAGAGGTCCAGCCACAAAGGGAAAGCAAGCACCATAGACTGGGGAGGAGCAGCTGTGCTGCTGGCGGAAACCAGTGGGGACAGTTTTCATTGGAAGAAACTCTAAAAGCCATCTCCTTCCATCACCCAATCAGGTCAGTTTTTAAATACCCTTTCCATCACAAAGGGATAAAAACATGCATAATCAGCTTATATGACAGCTATACCATCCTAACCCATTTAACATCTTTATAATCTTCCTAAAAGAGTTCAGGCCTAATGGGGACTACAGTATTACAACTTGGCAGGCGTTCATGGATAAATCCTCATACCATTACGTATGGGGGAAAGTCAAACTAATTAAGAAAATCTAAATTCTGAATAAGTTTGTTTTTTGATTAAACACGTCTCTAGAGACAAAAGGATAAGGCTTTATAAAAGCTTTAGGACAGCTGATTATTTAGAAATGATAAGACAAACGTGGCATGTGGTATATGATGTAATCTAATTTCAATTTCATTTTGAATAAATGGCTAACAAAACACATGACAGGTATCTCTACCAAGAAAATTAGCTGCAGTAGGGGATTATTCTATGGCAATATCCCACTTGTATAGGGAGTGATTGGAGACTATGATGCTGTCTTATAAGAATGACAAATACTTCATTATTTCTGGACAGGTGCTCTGGGACAGAGCAGAGATAGAATTTTACTGCTGAGGACTTTGTTTCTCTGAATGCCTTTTGAGGGTCGGTAGGTGTTGAACTAGACTGAAAGAAGTTATATATCACCAGTTCTGCAATCCTAAAACCAGTTGTTTTAAGAATTCCACATATACAGTGTGGTGAATTTGATTACAGATCAGAGATTCCAAACATTAAGACTTGTATTCTTCCCTCTTTTCTCTTTGCAAACCATAATTACTTGAAAATCTCAGCAGTCAATTATAAATATTTGATGCCTGTATGATTTCTCTTCTGGTTGTAATAAATCTTCATTCTTACAGAATAAGTAGCTAGTCTCTTTTGCACTTAATATTGGGGCTATTAATGATCACAGATGTGAAATTTATTAATTACAAAACTACAATATATTTTCCTCAAACGAATTAAATTTCCTTTGGTGAATATATGCAATATATCTCTTGAAACTCATACTTATTTTTTTAGAACGACAAAACAAAAATCCTCAAGGTGAAATTAACTCGGTTCCACTTCACACCTAATTCCAAACTAAGAGATTGTTACTCTACAAACTAAATTTACTTAGGACCTTCTTCTGAGACAGAGGAGAAGGCATCTTAATAGTTTTCTGCTTAAGTGACACTCTGGACTAACTAATATTCAGTTCATTCTGTAAAGCAGAGGTCAGCAAGCCTGTGAGTCAAATCCAGCCCATGGCCTGACATGGTAAATAAAAGTCTGATGGCAACACAACCACAGCCATTTGCTTACTTATTATCTATGGCTGTTTCTGCACTAGAGTTAAGTAGGGACAGAGACCATATGGCTTACAAAGCCTAAAAGATTTAGTATCTGGCCCTTTATAGAGGAACTTTGTGAGCCCCTGCTCTGAAGTACACTGACCAATGCCCACATGCTGTGAACACACACAGCTAATAGGCCCTCTCTAATACTCCAATACATTTCTGCCCCAACATTTCTGCTCTGTATGCTTCCAAAAGTCAACTGTACAACATTTATGCCACTCAAAATTTAACTATAATGTAGTTAATATGTTAAATAAACTGATAAAAAGTGAGAAAAAAAGTTGTTGGAAAGACAAGAGTAAACAAAATTGCTTAGATTAGGCAAAGGTATGCCAATTATGCAAGATTATGAAAAACATTGTAAATACCTGGAGTATTTTTTCTTGTACATTAAAGAACTCAAAATTAGAACTCATAGATAATACACGATGGATGTAGTTTGTGCAAATGAAGACCACTCAGAACTCCTTACATAATATTAGAAGACTGGCAGGTTCAAGTACATTGGTGTACTTTAGATTAAAATATTTACAGCATGCTTTTATCATTTTTTTTAAAATATATTTTACCGACTTTTTACAGAGAGGAAGGGAGAGACAGAGAGTTAGAAACATCGATGAGAGAGAAACATCGACCAGCTGCCTCCTGCACATCCCCCACCGGGGATATGCCCGCAACCAAGGCACACGCCCTTAACCGGAATCGAACCCGGGACCCCCGAGTCTGCAGGCCGACGCTCTATCCACTGAGCCAAACCGGCTTTGGCTATTTTTATTTTTTTTTAGATTCCACATATAAGTGAAATCATATGGTGTTTGTCTTTCTATGTCTGACTTATTTTAAACATACCATCTAGGTCTATCCATGTTGTCGAAAATGGTAAGATTTCATTGTTGATAACTGAGTAATATTCCATTGCATATATGTACCACCTCTTCTTTATCCAATCATTTATCAATGGACACTTAGGTTGCTTCCAAGAGAGAGGCAGGGTCTGATCCGCAGCCTCCGTGGCAGCTGTTGATCAGCTGTTGCCTCTCTCTTTCTCTCTGGGCTTCGCCAGCAGCCGCGCCTGTTTCTCTCCGGGCCTTTGTGGGGGGTGCTAATCAGCCCCGTCTCTCTGATCAGTCCCAGAGATAGGCTCGGAGACAACGACTGACATAGAAACCAACCAATCAGAACCAAATCTGGGTGAAGTGCGAGGAGCCAATGGCTGCCTAGGAGGCGGAGCTTTTGACACTGACTGGCATAGGAACTGACCAATCAGAACCTAATCTGGGTGAACTAAAAAGGCAGAACCTAAGGTGGGGGCTGAGGAGGGGTTTTAAGGGCAACAGCTGTTTGGTGTAAGGTGTAAGAAAGTGGTTCAATTTTTTAATGACCACTTTGGCAGTATAGTGCTACGACCAGGCCGGCAGGGGGGTTAGTGAGGGACGACCAAACGACTGAACAGCAGGCTGTGTGGGGCAACCAGGCTGGTGGGGGGGCTGTGAGGGGCGATCAGGCCAGCACGGGGGGCAGTTGGGGACAACCAGTATGGCAGGGAGGGGGCAGTTGGGGGAGACCTGGCCAGCAGTGGGGGGCAGTTGGGGGCGACCAAGCCAGCCGGGGGGCAGTGAGGGGCGAGTGAGGGGCGATCAGGCCGGCAAGGGAGAGCAGTTAGGGGTGAGATCAGGCCGGCAGGGGAGGGCCGTTGGGGGTGAGATCAGGCCGGCATGGGAGGGCAGTTAGGGGTGATCAAGCAGGCAGAAGCAGTTGAGGGTGAGATCAGGCCGGCAGAAGAGAGCAGTTGTGGGAGAGATCAGGCCAGCAGGGGAGGGCAGTTAGAGGTGATCAGGCAGGCAGGCAGAGCCAGTTAGGGGCGATCAGGCAGGCAGGCAGAAGGGTTAGGGGCAATCAGGCAGGCAGACAGAGGCAGTTAAGGGCGATCAGGCAGGCAGGCAGGTGAGTGGTTAGGAGCCAGTGGTCCCAGATTGCAAGAGGAATGTCCGACTGTCAAGGAAACCAGCAGTTGGACATTTCTCAAGGGGTCCCCAATTGGAGGGCATGCAGGCTGGGCTGAGGGAACCCCCCCATCCCCGTGCACAAAATTCGTGCACTGGGCCACTAGTACTCAAATATTTCCATACAAATGAAAGAGTAAATACTTGTTTAACAACTGAGCCTTCATTTTCTTCAGTATATTACCCTCAATATCAATAAACTTTACAGGTCTGATATCTAATACTTTTAATTTGGAATTTATCAGGTAGTGCATATGCTTAGTTTATAAAAGTGCTGTCAGTGATAGAGTTCATCATAACACTCATTTATTGGTCACAATAAGGCACAATGAAAAATGAAAATTTACTAAAAATAAACTCTAGTAAAGATACAATAACCACTGTTTAGAAAGAGAGTGTTTCTACATTGATAGCTATTTCTCAGAGAGCGCAAGAGAGAGAGAAAGAGAACCTTACTAATTCAAACTAATATTGATAGGTAAAGATGAAGTTTATCTAGAATATATAAAAATTGGAATTATTAAATATTAAGAAACAACAACCATCAGCTCACCTCCAAATATAAAGAAAAAACTTTGACTAGTGTATCAAAGTGTTGAATTATTAAAGTTTTTAGACCTGTAGTAATTAATAAAAGAGGCTTCCATTAAATAGGATGTCAAAGTATATATATATATAAACTGATAGTCTGAAGTACCTGAAAATATTTAAAAATTACTATTCCTCTTAGTTTATGTGATTAATTTGTACTCTAAGAAAGCATTTTTCTTTCTGTATAGCTCAAAAGTTAATTTGCAGATTTCCCATTTAATAAGATCCAAAATTAAAGAGGTTTTGGAATATCCATAATTTGTTGCAAGGGGGGAAATTTAACTTTATAATGGAGTAATGAGTTATATCACCCTACACCAGTGATCAATTTTAGCATCACATTGGTAGGTTAAACAGCTGTTGCTACATTTCTACGTAAGATGTAGCAACATCACCTAGGATGTATTCTGGTGCAAAGTGCTTTACTTGAATTCATCCAGCCTTTTATATAACTCTGGAAATATGGGAGACTAAGAAACAAGCTAAATGACACCACAGGTAATAAATCCAGAAGCTAGGGTGTTCTAAGAAATAATTGTCCATGTCTCTTCAACAAGGGACTTGGCTAGATAAAAAAAGACTGATGGAACACATCACACAGATGCAATGTGTGGTCCTAAATTGGGTCTAGTCTAGACACACCAGCTGTGAAACATTTTTGGGATCATAAATGGGGATATGGTCTAGTTACCAGTTGAGATTTTTCGGAAATGGAAAGATGGAGATCAATGATTGAAAAAAGTAGGTTAAGAAGCTGTTTGTAAAATATAATTTCATACTCTCCTATGTGTCCACACATACATTTTTAAATGTATGTGTGGACACATAGAAAAAAATCTGTATTTTAACAATGGTGATCTTGGGGGTCCGGGGGGTAAGAATGTGATCGCTTTATTTTTGCTTGCAGTATTTTCCAGTTTGCTACAATGTACATAAACTGCTTCTGTAATAATAAAATACTAGTTTTAAAATACAAAGCCCATGGAAAATTATGACTTTATTTTTCTATTAATAAATCCATAAATCATGGTCTATCACAAGATTTATACAAGACAGCTATTGACATGAATAGAAACCAAGGGAAACTGGAGGTGTATATAAAAAGGGTCTCAACCTGAACTCTGATTATTTATAATGCTTTGGTTTAATGAAGATATGTAGTATCTTTCATGTCAATTCACATATGAAATGCTATGCATTAAAAGTCTGTCTTGACTTTTTCTCACTAGAGGTATAACAACTCTTCTAGTAATTATTAGATGGATTGGAATAAAAGGTATTTGCTAAAGCAAAAAGGATTCTAGATGTCTTT
This sequence comes from Myotis brandtii, assembly GCF_000412655.1. NCBI lineage: Eukaryota > Metazoa > Chordata > Mammalia > Chiroptera > Vespertilionidae > Myotis > Myotis brandtii. The sequence goes on along the minus strand of NW_005363542.1, from coordinate 1,710,824 downwards.
GGATAATAACCAGTCTGCTTCTTTTTCACCAGGAAAGGGCAAGCTTAATGGTTTTGGGATCACCACTACATATGCAAACCGAATTCCGATTAAATAAGCAGCCATTTTAGAATATACATATTCACATCTGATTGCCTTAAAAGTCAACATATGTATAATTTTCGCTAAGAGAGTATGCAATTTCAGTTAAATATGACGATGAACCAATTTCGTGTCATTTCTTTTAAAATTCATATTTAAGTTGTATTATTTGAGAACTGCTCATATTTTAAATTTAAGGCTGACCTTTTAAAAGTTCCATTTTTTTAAATTGACAATTACTTGGTATATTTAACTGTTACTTATCTATATCAGAGTTAATCAGATCTGCAGTTAAAATGTCTGAATTTGAAACCTCCCATTTATTTAGCTGTGCCATCTTAGGCAAGCTATCTAGCCCAATTAAGCCTCAGTTCTTTTAATCTATAAAATGGAGAAAATAGCATTTACCTCACACAGTTGCAATGATTAGATGAGATTATGCTTAGAAACCTGCCTGTTACTTAGGAAGAGCTCAATAGAATATCCATGACAATGATGGCGATTCTCATATAATCCTGATGTGTTATTTATATCACAATAATATTGAGAATGCTGCTCGACATCTCCACACAGATGCCCAATAGGTATCTCAGTCTTACTAGACAAATCTACTGCTCCCTCCCTTCAACCTGCTTCTCCCAGGGTCCCCATCTCAGTAAGAGTTACCACCATTAATTAACTACTTACTCAGGACCTGAACCAAGGAGTCATGTGTACCCTCCTTTTCATTCATTATATCAAATTCCTATGAGCTCTATCTTCAGTATATTTGAATCCCACCACCTCTCACAGGTGCACCACTGCCACTCCAGTCCAAGGCAGCAGCATCTCTAGCCTAGACAACTGCAAAGACTCTACATACCGCTCAATTTTCACTCTTGTCCTCCTTACTCACCTCAGTCTATTTCCCACCCAGATGACAGAGTGAGACTTTAAAATATATACCAGGTGATGCCACTTTCTGCTGAGAACCCCTCAATGGCTTCCCATCACACTTAGACCAAAATCTAAACCCCTTTCCCTGCTGAAAAGACCCTCAGTGACAGGGCTTTGGCTTACCTTCTCCCCTTACCTTTTCTCCTCACTCACTCAGCTCCTGCTGTGCCGGCTCCTTTGCTATCCCTCGACATCTTGAGCTGGCCCAAACACCTCTGCCTCTCCACCTGTAGCCCTGGCAGTCCTTCTGTATAAGAGAGTCCTTCCCCGGAGAGCTACACGGCTCTCCAGCTCAATTCTCGGCTCAAATATCAGGCTTTTCTTGACCATGACATCAAAAGCAGCACCCCCATAGCTCTGTTTTATTTTTATTCATCACACTGTCACTACTGTGTGTGTGTGTGTGTGTGTGTGTGTGTATGTGTAATTAGTTTGATTCATTTATGAACTAGCATAATAACTCCATGAAACAGGGATTTTGTTTTGCACATTATTGGATACCCACTGTCAAGAATAGTACTAGGTTCTTTTCAACACATGGAGACTTCTACTTGTGTTAAGTTGAATTGGGGTTAGCCACGTACTCTGACCACTGCTTAGATAAGCCCTAAAAATAAAGCAAGCGAAGTAGTTACATAGAATCAGTTCTTCTCTATTCCATATACTTAGCAGAATCTGTACAGATCTAAGTCTGAAAATAAAAAATTCTTCACTTTTATTAGGAAATCTGGCTGCAGTCTAACAGAAAGAAAATTATTTTATTTCATCAGTGTTAGAAGAAAATAAATATTTTTTAAAAGTTTCTATTTTGTTCGGCCAGCGTGACTCAGTGGTTGAGCGTTGACCTATGAACCACGCTCAACCACGCTCAATTGAGGAGGTCACGGCTCGATTCCTATTCAGGGCACATGCCTGGGTTGTGGACTTGATCCCCATTAGGGGGCGTGCAGGAGGTAACCGATCAATGATTCTCTCTCATCACTGATGTTTCTCTCTCTCTTTCCCTCTCTCTTCCTCCCTGAAATCAATAAATATCTATATATTTTAAAGTTTCAGTATTTAAAACTATTAAGTGATTAGTTACTTGATTGAAATACTTATAGCAAAAGAGAAAAAAGTTTCCCTGGTTTAATTTATTACTAAATGGTTCAGTATAAAGAAATTATGATATTGTGGGATAAAATTAGTTTCAAGACCAAAAAAAAAAAGTCACATCCGAGCATTAATGAACTAAAAAATAATTCCCTCCCTCAACAATTCCTTTGTAAAATTCCCAAACTATGGCTCTAAAATAATAGGTAAATACATGAGATTTAAATTCACCATAAAATAAAGTTGCTTTAACTTACTGCATGTCTAAACTATGACACTATAAGCCAGGGGTGGGGAACCTTTTTTCAGCCAAGGGCCATTTGGATATTTATAACATCATTCGTGGGCCATACAAAATTATCAACTTAAAAATTAGCCTGCTATATTTGGTCAAACATGTAATTAACTCACCCCTAATGCCTTGGCAGGGCCAGGCCAAATGATTTCTGGGGCCTTATACAGCCCTCAGGCCGGACGTTCCCCACCCTCTCTGTAAGCCATAGAAAATAATTTCCTAATATAATTTGATGTTCAATCCAATCACTACAAAGCAATATACGAATAAAGTTCCTGCAGATAACTCTCTGAACCTCTATTACTTTATCTGTGCTTTTCTTAGGACACATCACTTTTTTATTTGCAAATATTGGCATTTTTGGACACAGGATTTTCGTTTGTTTCGTCTTTGCAGTCTCCTCTACAGTGTTAGCACAATGACTGGCATCCTCAGTACACATTTTCTGAATGAAAGAATAAGTAATGCAGAAGGTTAAAGTTGGGGAAGAATGGCAATAATCACTTACAGTGGGTATAGGCTCAGAGTTCTGAATGATCCCATTACTGCTTTTCTATATCAGATCCCATGAGTGAAAAGTATAGAGAGTTCGCTAAATCTATAAAAGTGGTTTACGCACACTATTTTGTTACACAGTATTTATCACAACTATAATAAAGCAATCATTTGTGTCACCATTTGCTTAATATCTGCCTTTTCCACTTTATATTCCAGAGGGTAAGAACTGTTCAGGGCTTCTCATAGCCTCAGCATCTCACAATAGTAGGGGCCTAATAAGTGTGTTTTGAATCAATGAATGTAGTTAGGGCTGTGCCACTACATAATTTTAAAATGACTGGATCCCCTTCCTAGCTAAGTCGACCAAGCACTCAGCTTCACAGAATCTACTAATTTGTTTGTTGTTGTTGTTTTAAATATATTTGTATTGATTGCAGAGAGGAAGGAAGAACGAGAGAGAGATAGAAACACCAATGATGAGAGTGAATCATTGATCAGCTGCCTCCTGCATGCCCACCACTGGGCATGTGCCCTTGACTGGAATCGAACCCGGGACCCTTCAGTCCACAGGCCCATGCTCTATCCACTAACCCAAACCAGTAGGGCCTAATTTGCTTTTCATGGTTTTAGAATGCACCTCTTTTCACGTTCATCTGACAATTGAGAGTGTCTTAGTATCATGTATGATTTAATTAGCAATATTTTTTTCTTTCTGACTATTACATAAATAACAGTTTTAATATATGATGGTGTTTTAGAATCAATGAATTACAGTTATTGCTAAGTTCATCTTAATGTGGAAAACATAAAAACCTCAAGTACTTACATCAATTAAATCTGAAAGATCATGAATATAATACTTGAAAACAGAGGCATTGGTTGCTTCGAGGGTCAGGAGGTATTCATTCCGTGCCTTAATCGATTTTAGCTTATTTTCTGAATACTTTGCTTGTCTCTGGCAATGAAGATCCAGGCATTGGGGAAAACAAGAAAATCATTTTTAAACAAGACAGAGAAACACACATGAATTTTTATTAATCTAAACAATTTATTCTACATCTACAAATAACCTTCGAAGTCCTTTGAGTAAAGTACGTTTCAAATCTGATTTAAATAACAAACTAAAATTACCCAGCTATGGGGAATAACAACAATGTATTTGGGCATTAGGCCCATTTGCAATGAAATCTCTTTGTTACTATTCAAGTTCTCTACATTGTGTATTGAATACTTGGCATGCACCACTAAATGATGTCCAGCTGTTATTACATGATTTTTATGTTCCTTAAACATTCTGCATCCCCATGGGAGGAAATTCATATATTTCACGATAATTTACAATCTGTATCTATCAGCTATTGCATCAATGTTCTTCAGTTTGTCACTCAAATGGGGACGATAAGTCATCTCAAGTGAGGACAGAAAGACTCGGCAATCTGTTTTCACTTACCTTTTCTTTCATTTTTTCAATTTTCTTTACAGAGCTTCGCCGCTGATGTCTCTCTTCTAGTCTAATATGAAAGACTGGATCGCCGGATCTCCCAATTTGCTTTTCTTCTTGTTTCTCGGCCTCTTTCAGCTTGCTCTCTGCACTGATGCTCTCCGCATGATACATATGGTATGTTTTCATTACCTGCGAAAACGTGACCCAAATTGTTAAAAGATGTCTGTTTGTAACTTAGAGAGTAAATGGAAACAATTATATGAGACATATGTTAAAAATATCACCTTCCAACTTTCAGATTGTTAGTAAAATAGATGAATTATGGAATATTGTTTCTACCTAAAGGAAACAGAAACATGCAAATTAAATTCACCTGCCAGGAAGAGGCACTGAGGAGACAGGCCTTGATGAAAAAATGATTTAGAGTCTTATGCAGGCTTTCAGTGTAGTTGAGAAGTTCCCTTAAGCTTTCAAGTGTTGCTCTAAAATCTCCTCAGCATTATTAATTTGCACAATAAACCATTATTCATGAATAAATTTTAGCCTAACCTTGGATTTATAAAAAACTCCAAATTAGAACAGCCCTTACTAAATTTTATTGCTTAAAATCTACTTGTCAACATACAAAACATAAATAATAAGGCTCAAACACAGTTTTAATTTAAAAATGTTATTTTTCATACCACAAAATAAACTTTATGTTCAGTGTAGAAAACATATAATAAAAAAGAAGAAAAAAAACAAGCAGAAATAACCACTGTTAAAATTTTGGTATATAGCCTTCCAGTCTACTACTACTACTACTACTACTACACACACACACACACACACACACACACACACACACACACTTCATTTTAAAATGACACATATCATTTCTCCTTTTAAAAAACTGGGCTCATACTAAATTTACCATTTTTAATGTCCTATGTCCTTTTTTCACTTAACGTATCAGAACATTTTCTTTTTTTTTCCTTCGATGAGAGAGAAACATCGATCAGCTGCCTCCTGCACACCCCCTACTGGGGATGTGCCCACAACCAAGGTACATGCCCTTGACTGGAATCGAACCTGGGACCCTTCAGTCCGCAGGCCGACGCTCTATCCACTGAGCCAAACCGGTTAGGGCCAGAACATTTTCTCATATCACTAAATATTCTTCTAAAATATAATTTTAAGGGCTGTACAGTATCTCTTTATATGACTGTGCCATAATTTACTTAACTAATTACCTATTGTTTAGGATATTTCAACGCTTTGCTTTATTCAACTCCTTGATCTTCTCTTTGAAATAATATATATAATTTCCATTTTAATAAATTTAGAAATATATAGAACATAAATTTTTTGCATGGTATTCTTTCAATGTATACTGTAAACATATAATAAATTCTTAGTTAATAAAACATTTGGTTCTCTTTATATGACTGTGCCATAATTTACTTAACTAATTCTCTATTGTTTAGGATATTTCAATGCTTTGCTTTATTCAACTCCTTGATCTTCTCTTAGTTAATAAAACATTTGGTAATTATTATTCCAGAAATATTTGTTCATAAAATTGTGTCATATTTCCTAGAATACATTTCCAAAGGAGAATGGCAGGGTTAGAGAACATGCACATTTTTGAGGCTTTTGAAACATACTGCCAATTTAACACTCAGCAGAACTTAAAAAAGAAATCTATAATCTCTCAAAGCACCTTAGATCACATATATGCTTAATATTTTCTCAAGGAATAAATGTATTCATTTTTATTCCTAAAATAAAACCTATTATATTTCTACAGAATCTCTGTATTATCAGATACAGAATAAGAATAATAGTCACAGATTTTCAGAGATTTTACTTAAAGTCAGAGTTTTCCAATATAATTTCAATCTGCTTTTATTTGCAGAGTCAGAGATCTGGACCAATTCTGAAACCTGTTTATTTTGAGCACAATTATACTCTTTAAAAAGAAGCAACATGCGTAAGGTGACACCAACACAACTGTATCAAGGAACATACCAGAATTTAGTACCCAATGAGCATGGTGGCACTTTCTCTTAAATTATGTCAAATTCTCATCCAAAGAATATAGGTTTTATTTCATTTATAAATAACCAGAGACAATTTTATAGTTAAGGTACAGTTGTTAAGAAGTTGAGATTAATGTAATGCTTTGAAGTCAGGAACTTGAGTTTTCTCATTTAAAGATGAGTTATAAACTAGTTTGGTTACCAGAAGCACCGCTGGAATATATGCATTTACTTAGGTTGGACCATATGAAACTGCTGCTTTTGTAGGTTATATAAAAAAGGGAGAAAAATCAGCATTTTTAATGGCTTAACTTAAGATACATTCTCAAGACGACAATTTTTAAGAGTGGAACATGGGGTTAATGAAGAACCTTTACTTCTTTTCATAAAATCTGGTGTGAGCAAATTCTGTGACAGGCACTGCTGAACAAGAACCAAGTAAGTGCTCAACTACAAACCCCGGCAGCTGGTTCTGAGCTGCGTGCAACTGCGAAGTGGTCTGTTTTTAGTAATTATCAAGCCTGCTGGGGGAAGTTTGATTGGCTACGTCAGTTTAAAAGAAAAATAAAATAGTGTTAGGAAGCAGCTGGGCAGCTGAGGAATGAAAAGGGAGTCACCCTGCAGCTGGGCAAACAGCGAGGTCACTGAATGGGCTCCACACCTCGCATTTCTAGGCTGGGCTCTGTTTGTACTCCCTGCCCCAAGCAAACCCACACACCATTTGGGTGCTGGTTCCAGTTACATTCTCTCTCTCTCTCTCTCTCTCTCCCCACACACACACACACACACACACACACACACACACACACACACACACACCACCATACGTTGCTCAGCTGTCTGTATTCTTCTTGCTCATAGACAGGAAAGAAGAAATGAGGACACGTGACTCCCATCATAGCTGGATGAAAAGGCATCCCAGACAGCTGTGGGTACCTGAAAAGTCTTTTCCCAGGTGTGGTTCCAGGAATGGATCTACCAGTTCCCAGGTGTGGTTCCAGGAATGGATCTACCAGTTCCCAGGTGTGGTTCCAGGAATGGATCTACCAGTTCCCAGGTGTGGTTCCAGGAATGGATCTACCAGTTCCCAGGTGTGGTTCCAGGAATGGATCTACCAGTTCCCAGGTGTGGTTCCAGGAATGGATCTACCAGTTCCCAGGTGTGGTTCCAGGAATGGATCTACCAGTTCCCAGGTGTGGTTCCAGGAATGGATCTACCAGTTCCCAGGTGTGGTTCCAGGAATGGATCTACCAGTTCCCAGGTGTGGTTCCAGGAATGGATCTACCAGTTCCCAGGTGTGGTTCCAGGAATGGATCTACCAGTTCCCAGGTGTGGTTCCAGGAATGGATCTACCAGTTCCCAGGTGTGGTTCCAGGAATGGATCTACCAGTTCCCAGGTGTGGTTCCAGGAATGGATCTACCAGTTCCCAGGTGTGGTTCCAGGAATGGATCTACCAGTTCCCAGGTGTGGTTCCAGGAATGGATCTACCAGTTCCCAGGTGTGGTTCCAGGAATGGATCTACCAGTTCCCAGGTGTGGTTCCAGGAATGGATCTACCAGTTCCCAGGTGTGGTTCCAGGAATGGATCTACAGTTCCCAGGTGTGGTTCCAGGAATGGATCTACAGTTCCCAGGTGTGGTTCCAGGAATGGATCTACAGTTCCCAGGTGTGGTTCCAGGAATGGATCTACAGTTCCCAGGTGTGGTTCCAGGATGGATCTACCAGTTCCCAGGTGTGGTTCCAGGAATGGATCTACCAGTTCCCAGGTGTGGCTACAGGAATGGATCTACCAGTCACCAGGTGTGGGGAAGTTATTTAACACTTTGCTCATCTTACAAGGTTTTTGTGGACGCCCAATTGTGCATCCCTGTGTGTGTGTAACTTAAACTTTACTGAGTACTTACCATATGTGTGTGTGTGTGTGTGTGTGTGTGTGTGTGTGTGTGTATATATACTATCTATACCATTAATATATGTACATATATGGAATATGTACATATTTAGCTAAACAACAATTATATAATGCTCACTATGGTGCCAGAGATTGTTCTAAGCATTTTACAAAAAATATTTTATTTAATCCTTCTAAAAGTTCCTTATCAGGTAGGTACCTTTATCTTCCCATTTCACAGATGAGGTAAGTAACTTTCCCAAGGTCACATGGCTGGTAACTGGCAGACCCATGGCTGAGACTCTGGCAGCCAGGCTCCAGGTTGGTCTGGACTGTTAGGCCACACACACCCTTTGGAAAGTCTAAAGCATTCTACAAATGGAAGTCCTCTTTACCTGGGGGATACAGTTACTTTTGTTTTTATTCAGGAATTGAGAAAAAGAAGGAATGAAAGGTAAGTATTAATTCATTCAACATTTGCTTGGGCATAAAAATAAAGACTTGGTTTCCATCTGCTGTAAGTTTAAATTTTTGGAGATTAAAAAAATGGGCCTTGGAGATTCTCATGGACACAGATGAAGGGCATTCGGGCTGGGAGGACAGTATCGGCAAAGGTACAGTGGAGTCCATGCAGGTGCGGTAGGCACGAGGAGACCAAGATGGCAGAGAAGGGGGTCCAAGGACGTGCTAAAAAGTGGACGGTTGGGTAATTGAGCTGAAGGATAAAACTGGGGTAACTGGCTTGGAGAAGATCAGGAGAGGCATGAGGCCCCAATTAAGAAGTGTTGCATTTATCCTACAGGGGTTTGTGAATACACAGAGGTGTAAACAGAATGGTCAAAGCAGTATCTTAGCGACAGTCTGGTGAAGACAGGCAGGATGGGTGAACAGTGGCCTCAGAGTGGAAGAAGAGGGGATGGGAAGTAAGAAAGAGGATCCGGAATGACAGCTCCAGAGCCTGTTCTCTGCTCTCCCTCTCTCTGACCTTAAACTTGACGCTACATCCTCTGCCTTGCGGCTTAGGCGCCCTTTCAGTCTGGTCCCCACACCAGCCCAAGCAGCACTTTTGTGTCCTGCCTGAGTCAATCGCTTGACGCTGCCTCCTCAACATTTGCACTTTCCTGCTTCTGTGTTCTCTCCAAGCCAATCCCACTGCCTGGGGTGCCCTCCCCTAGGACCTCCTCCTGGGAACATTGTGACTCACCCTCCAAGACAAGCTCAAATCTCACCTACTGCTAAGTGTTGTTCCCCGGTTCGTCAGCCAGCGTGACCTTGTTCTTCTGACCGCCAAGACCTACTTACGATTGCACTGAGACTTTGTGCCCCGTGTTATAGATATTTGTGTACCACTCCGTATTATAGATTGTAAATCCAGCTAGGGCACCAATAACATCTTAGGTGCCTTCAGATCCTTAATATTCCCTTATATACAGTAGGAATATAGTAGGCATTTGGTGAGCAACAAATGAAGCACAGAAATCCATTTTACAGTCAGCTTGTCCTTTCATCTAACAAGTATTTACTAATATTACTAGCATGTACCTGGCATTGTTCTTCTCCACCACCAGTGAATACCTGAGACTGGATTGATGGGATGATAAATAGTTCTAAATCATTTGTGAAATATAGTTAGTACTGGAATTTATGGCCCTTCAAAAAAAGTGTGGTGGGGGTGGTGAAAAGCAGTATGTCAGTGACAATATTTCCTAATTCCATACATAGCCTGCTGTTTTACTAAACCCATCAATCACTAAAAGCTCTTCTGAGAAACTGCATTCTATGGGTTTCCTTAGATATCAACCACCTGGGATAAAGATCTCTTCTCTACAATCAATACATAAAGGGCTCTTATTGTTACTGAGTTTCTCCAAGTGCCAGACTCATAAAACCATCGGGTTGGGGCCAACAGCCTTGGAAACCCATCCCTGTCCTTTCCCAGGAAACTCTCAGGTTCATGGTGCGAGCATGGTCCCCCCGCTGAGCCCCAGGGGGCTGTGCTGCAAGGAGCCTGGCTCCTCCAGGGGCCCACACAGCCCCAGTCCCTCCCTCTAGGTTAGGGCCTCTGCTCTGCCACGCTGTGTCCCTGGGGGCTGAGACAGAGGTGGTGCGCAGGAGCTACCTTAGGAGAGCACTCAGAGCACGGTCTGCTGGGGCCTTACACCTGCAATCTCGGCCGTCTTGCTCTTCACTGTACTGAGCCAAGCTTGGGGTTGAATCCGGCCTCTGAGACAGGCAGACCTGGATTTGAGTTCTGATGCTACTGCTGACCTGTTGGACACGTTTCTTAATTTTCTTGAGCCCCAGTTCCTCTGAGCTAAAATCGGGAGCAAATGATAGAAAGCCTGGAAGCACATCACAGGGTGGGTAACTGTCGTTCCTGACAGTTTCTAAGGTGCAATGTAGACGTAAGCATTCAGGCTCTGGGGCCAGGCTCGCTGGCTTCATATCCGGGCTCTACGCAAGGAGGCACAGGCCACTGTCTCCCACAGGCAAAGCAGCTGGGAGAATGAACCAAGGGGCAGCGGAAGCGGAGGCGATGGAGGCCCTTTCTGCTATTTCATGTGGCAACACAGGCTAGCGGAACACTCATACGCCAGGGAGGAGTGCCGAGGAGCTGGCTGCATAGATACCTACATGTTCATAAAACACTACCTGAGTTCACACTTTGAAAAGGCCTAGCTAACCTATCTGCAATGTACACCTCATAATTAGCACCCTTTTGATGCCTGCTGACAGTTACTGTAAAACGAAGTGGACATTAGCCCAGATTTCAGGGAGCAGTTTATATTGATCTCATTTATTCATCAGCCCAACAGGTAGTGAGTACCCATAAGCCAGGCACTGCACTGCAGCTGAAATCCCTACCCTACTCTTCCTGTGAGACAAACAGGAGGTAGGAAGGGGCAGTCACTTACTTCAGGAAAGGCTGAACGGGAGGTAGGTGGAGAAGAATTCCTAGGCTTTTTTTAAAAATCAGCTTATATTTAAGTCTGGGGGCTCACTTGGGGAGAAAATTTGCAGGGAGCCTAGGTTTTATTTATATAAAGACAGGAGAGGCCAACCCTCAACATGAATGTCACTCTGTCAAAACCTACAATGGATCTCTCAGTCCCCACCCTCACCGCTACCTCCCACTTTTATTCTCATTCGCAGCATCAACGCTGGAAAAGCTACTGATCCCTGAGGTAATTAATGAGTGTCAGTAGGATGGCCATAATGATGAGTTTTCGTAACCCACCTCCTCTCATTAGATTCACATGGCTCTCTATAAGTCAATGAAAGCAGAACTTACAAAACTTAATTATATTTGCAAAGTAACACTTACAGGAGAATTCACTTTGAGAGGTAGTATACTGGTGGTTAAGAGCTCAGACTCACAGAACAGACGGTTTGGGTTCAAGTCCTATCTGTGTGGCTGCTCGCTGTGTGATCTTAGGCAAGTAACTTGAGCTTTCTGTGCTTCAATTTCCGCACTGTAAAGTCAGCCTAACAGTATTACCCACTGCATAGGGTAGTTGGGAAGATTAAATGTGTCAACATATATAAAGACACAGAAAAAAAGAGCTTGACATATAATAAGTGCACAGTAAATGTCTGCTACTGATATTTGAAAAAAAGTACCATAAAATAATCCATTTTAATAATGGGTAATGATTTGTCCATGACTGGAAAGATGGTCATTTCTAACAGAGGTGAAGGGAAAGAAATTAGCAATATTTCCACTTAAGTGGATGTTAAGAATTTTAGCAAAGCTCTTGAGATTGAGCAAATAGGTCAAGATGAACAAATAAATAGCATGAGATACTGTCTTTATAGCTAGTTCATCAAAGGAAACTTGGGGTATGTTGTGACTCCACTGAAATGAAATCAGTATGACAGTCTGAATTTATCATCATTTATAATCCAAACAAATGCTCTGAACAAAAGGCATTGTCTGGGATTCTGGACCCTGCTGACTAGGGACTGCCAACCAACCAAATGACAGGGCAACAGAGATGCAGGGAATAAAGAAAACAAAGGGAAAATAGAGAACACATTTGCAAAGGGAGGAAATATGGTTAATGAAAATCTGTTTGGTGTAGGGCTAAAGATTTTGTTTCAGAATTAATAGTACAGAACAACATTTTAATGGAAAGAGTTTAGGTCTATGAAATTCAATAAACCTGAATTTTGGTCCTAGCTTTGCTGCAAAATAGCTTTATAACCTCAGTCTTTCTGACCCTTAGCATTGAGCCTCATCTATTAAGCCTCTTCTATTAGAGGTACCATGACAACATAAGGTCTCCCTACAGGACCAAAATTAGGGATACAATCAAATCTAACTGTACATCTCAAACACCTTGAAAAGTGTGGAACGAAAGAAAAAGTACAAACTAGAGGCCTGAGCATAGAGGGAAAAACTGATCGTGTAACTAGAAGGCTTCTTTCCTGGAGAATTTGAATAGGTCCCTCTAAAAAAAGAATATTTGCTTGGCCGGTGTGGCTCAATAGTTGAGCATTGACTTATGAATGGGGAGAAAATTTGCAGGGAGCCTAGGTTTTATTTATATAAAGACAGGAGAGGCCAACCCTCAACATGAATGTCACTCTGTCAAAACCTACAATGGATCTCTCAGTCCCCACCCTCACCGCTACCTCCCACTTTTATTCTCATTCGCAGCATCAACGCTGGAAAAGCTACTGATCCCTGAGGTAATTAATGAGTGTCAGTAGGATGGCCATAATGATGAGTTTTCGTAACCCACCTCCTCTCATTAGATTCACATGGCTCTCTATAAGTCAATGAAAGCAGAACTTACAAAACTTAATTATATTTGCAAAGTAACACTTACAGGAGAATTCACTTTGAGAGGTAGTATACTGGTGGTTAAGAGCTCAGACTCACAGAACAGACGGTTTGGGTTCAAGTCCTATCTGTGTGGCTGCTCGCTGTGTGATCTTAGGCAAGTAACTTGAGCTTTCTGTGCTTCAATTTCCGCACTGTAAAGTCAGCCTAACAGTATTACCCACTGCATAGGGTAGTTGGGAAGATTAAATGTGTCAACATATATAAAGACACAGAAAAAAAGAGCTTGACATATAATAAGTGCACAGTAAATGTCTGCTACTGATATTTGAAAAAAAGTACCATAAAATAATCCATTTTAATAATGGGTAATGATTTGTCCATGACTGGAAAGATGGTCATTTCTAACAGAGGTGAAGGGAAAGAAATTAGCAATATTTCCACTTAAGTGGATGTTAAGAATTTTAGCAAAGCTCTTGAGATTGAGCAAATAGGTCAAGATGAACAAATAAATAGCATGAGATACTGTCTTTATAGCTAGTTCATCAAAGGAAACTTGGGGTATGTTGTGACTCCACTGAAATGAAATCAGTATGACAGTCTGAATTTATCATCATTTATAATCCAAACAAATGCTCTGAACAAAAGGCATTGTCTGGGATTCTGGACCCTGCTGACTAGGGACTGCCAACCAACCAAATGACAGGGCAACAGAGATGCAGGGAATAAAGAAAACAAAGGGAAAATAGAGAACACATTTGCAAAGGGAGGAAATATGGTTAATGAAAATCTGTTTGGTGTAGGGCTAAAGATTTTGTTTCAGAATTAATAGTACAGAACAACATTTTAATGGAAAGAGTTTAGGTCTATGAAATTCAATAAACCTGAATTTTGGTCCTAGCTTTGCTGCAAAATAGCTTTATAACCTCAGTCTTTCTGACCCTTAGCATTGAGCCTCATCTATTAAGCCTCTTCTATTAGAGGTACCATGACAACATAAGGTCTCCCTACAGGACCAAAATTAGGGATACAATCAAATCTAACTGTACATCTCAAACACCTTGAAAAGTGTGGAACGAAAGAGAAAGTACAAACTAGAGGCCTGAGCATAGAAGGAAAAACTGATCGTGTAACTAGAATGCTTCTTTCCTGGAGAATTTGAATAGGTCCCTCTAAAAAAAGAATATTTGCTTGGCCGGTGTGGCTCAATAGTTGAGCATTGACTTATGAATCAGGAGGTCCTGGTTCTATTCCCCGTCAGGGCACGTGCCTGGGTTGCGGGCTGGATCCCCAGTGGGGAGGGTGGGCAGGGTTGTGGGAGGCAGCTGATCAATGATTCTCTTTCATCATTGGTTTTTCTCCCTCCCTTTCTCTCTGAGATCAATAAAAATATATTTAAAAAAAAGAATATTTGATGAAGCTCAGAGGAAATAGGTAGGATGCATTTAGTAGTCTATCTGACAAAATAATCCATAGAATCATTCCTGTTTTTGTTTTCTGTTGGAGATTTACTGTTTTCTTCTTCCTCCTCAAGAGCCAGTGTTAGTGGAAGGAGTGTCGTGTCCTAGATACCCCAGTGTGAGAGCCTCAACCGGCCACTGCCTCCTGCACGCCCCACTACTGGGGATCGAGCCCCCAACTGGAACCGAACCCAGGACCCTTCAGTCCGCAGGCC